>NC_092875.1:463911578-464243126 GCF_028372415.1 Notamacropus eugenii | reverse complement strand
GATGGCGGAGTAGAAAGACGCACATACACATAGCTCTGAAACCACAACACATAGAACGGCTACAAGGAAGTAACTCACAGCGAATTCTGCACCCAGAGGCCACGGAACATTAGAGCGAGGGAGATTTCTGTTCCGGAGAGACCTGCAAACCTCTCACGGGGGGGGGGGGGTCCTTCGCGCTGCAGACTGGGCGCCGGGACTGGGAGCTGAGTGCAGCCCTGCCGCGGCCGCGGCACCGAGAGGAAAAGATCCGAGCAGGCTTCAGGGACGGGATCTCCAGCGGCCACGTGGGTCCCTCCACCCACAGAGGGACCTGCAAACCTCTCGCAAAAGGTCCGTCGTGCTGCAGATGCAGAGCCCAGCCCAGACCTGCCCCGGCCGTGGCACCGAGAGATACAGATCCGAGCAGGCTTCAGGGACGGGATCACCAGCGGCTGCACAAGTACCTCCACCCACAGGTGACGGGGGTCGGTGAGAGAGTCTCTTTGGCGGGTCGAGGGGAGAGTGGGGTGCCCCCATAATTCAGGCCCCCCCCCCGGGAGGTAGAAGCTGAGAGGCAGCTGCAGACCAGGGCTCCCCAAGCAGGCGGGAGCCTGAATCCATTGTGGAAGGTCTGTGCATAAACCCCCTGAGGGAACTGAGCCTGAGAGGCGGCCCTGCCCCGACCTGACCACCTGAACTTAATCTCACACTGAATAGCAGCCCTGACCCCGCCAAAAGCCCTAAGGCTGGAAGCAGCATTTGAATCTCAGACCCCAAACGCTGGCTGGGAGGATCAGGAGGCGAGGTGGGTGTGAGGAGAATATTCAGAGGTCAAGTCACTGGATGGGAAAATGCCCAGAAAAGGGAAAAGAAATAAGACAATAGAAGGTTACTTTCTTGGAGAACAGACATTTCCTCCCTTCCTTTCTGATGAGGAAGAACAATGCTTACCATCAGGCAAAGACACAGAAATCAAGGCTTCTGTGTCCCAGCCCACCCAATGGGCTCAGGCCATGGAAGAGCTCAAAAAGAATTTTGAAAATCAAGTTAGAGAGGTGGAGGAAAAACTGGGAAGAGAAATGAGAGAGATGAAAGAAAAGCATGAAAAGCAGATCAGCTCCCTGCTAAAGGAGACCCAAAAAAATGTTGAAGAAATTAACACCTTGAAAACTAGCCTAACTCAACTGGCAAAAGAGGTTCAAAAAACCTTGGATAGCCAGGGCTTGCTCTCTTCTAGACTCATAGAGCTCACTACTCCTCAAATCTCTCTCTTGCCTCAACTTACTAAAGATGCATCTTGCTTTTTAAAGGTTTTCAGGGTTTAGATTGTTCAGCCAAACAATGGCTAGTTGCCCCCAACTCTATCTGTCTAGTTTGATTAGAAATATTTTTACAAAGAGGTGACAAAGTATAACACATCATTATATTTTACTTAAGACTTTGACAACTGCTGTCCCTGTAACACATTCTTAACATTCGTTAATTTTATGAACTGAACCAAGGGGAATCAATTGATCAGAGGTTGATTAATCAACTCTTTTTTTCCAACTGCCAAAAAAAATCATGAGTTTTCCTGGGAAATAATAGAACAAATAATTTGGGATACAGAATCCATTTACTATGGATTTTGGTATATATTTCAAACCCTTTTATGCCATCAAGATCTTTTAAAAATATTAGATTGAAATCTGCTTTCAAATGTCAATGGTCTTTCAACTGCTTTGTAATTGATTCAGTTTCTTGTTAATATCTGTAAAAGTGGAAACAGACATTTTTGGCACCTGGACCTTCCTCTTTTTAGTGCCTGCGATGATATCATTCTTTCTCAAACAAGACTCACAAACCTCAGAACCATTGTTCCTTCCCCATTCATTTTCTGGAAAAAGAACTCTTGATAGAGTAGCACAGCTATTTGTCATTTAGAAGTATACTGAAGATAAATCTATTTGGTATGGTTGCTTATCAGTGTCATTTAATTTTATCTGTCAGGCTTTACAAAAATTACAACCTATAAGAAGGCTTCCCATTATGTTACAGACACCCAATTTAAATCACTGATCTCCCTTCTGCCCAAATCTAGCTGACTCCTCCACTTTAAACACAAATGCTAAAAAACCCAACTCCATGCTTGGAAAATTCTGCTGTTTCCCAAAACTATTTTTTAGTCTTTCCTTCCTTCTTTTCTTTTCATTTCCTTCCTTCCCCAAATAAGCGTTTGTCAAACATAATCCAATGCATCGTACTAGATTCTAGGGGAGATACAAAAATGAACAAAATAAAACTCCTACCCTCAAGTAACTTACAGTCTAAATGAGGGGATAAGATGTGTGTATACATAAATATCCTACAAATTAGAATATGAATAAGAGGAATTCCAAGTTCCATGAGATCAAATGAGAGACAAATGACTTTCACATGGGAAGATCAGAGGTTTCATGGAGGAAGTGACATTAGAGCTAGAGGATCATTAGAGCTTAAAGGATGCAGATCTTTTCTCAAAATAATGCTTTAAAATAAGCAAGTGGTACATTTTAATTAGAAGTTAATGAAAATAAAGATGTACTTTTTCCCAACCAAGTTCATAGAAACCTTGAAATTTATTTATGGATCCCTTAGAGGGAGGGGTCTATAGATCCCTACTCTAGAGCAAAATTACATGTGTTCAGCCCATCAGACATTTTATCAGCCATTTCCAACAAAGATCCTTAGGTGAAAAAGAATACTTAGCAGATCTGGGATGCTAGAGCCTCAATAACAGTTTCTAGTAGACAATGCAGATAACAGAACTATTGGTGGGAGAAATCAAATAACCTCAAGTAGGGATACCAGGCTGTAATTTGTTGCTAGGAAGAAGTTGGATTAAGTCCTTTCTAGTAACTTTTAACTCCTACCCCCTTCCCTTGTCCTATGAAGATCACAAGGGTTGTGCTGATTGGGAAAAAAACAAACTGAAAAGGCTGGTGATCTCTGTCCCACTTTCCTTCACAACAAATTACAATTTATTCTCTTGCTATAATCACAGTGGCTTCCATTAGGTACTGGACAGAGCAGTAATTGGCCATGAAAATAGTATTCCAGTTGAAAACTGTATAGTGAAGGCCCAGAGAGGCTTATTAGTCATAGCATCTTTAGTAGGTGGTAAATAAGTTGTTAGATGAGCCTGAAGATATCATGGCAGCAAAGACCAATAGAGCAAAACTTCAGTGCCCAGTGGGTATGATGACAATGGAAAATGCTAGAAAAAACAATACCCACCAGGGAACAGAAGAGACCAAAAAGGTACATAAGATCAGGTACATCAGAGAAAAGTATGATGACATTATCAGAAGTTGTTTTCATAAAATCCTTCCTTTATCAGTGAAGCACTAGAACATTTTAAAAATTGTATTATGAATATAATAACCAATAACAAAAACAAATATAAAAATTAAGGATAAAAATCACAAATTAATCTTTAACATGGTAAACCAAATAAATCAATAAGCATCAGACTAGCAAGGGAAATGCCATGTTGGTCTCCTCCTTCTTTGCAGAGGTGGGAGACTATGGATGTGGAATACTTTTTTTATAATGTCTGATCTTGGGAATGTCAGATCTTGTTTTACTTGGCTAAACACTATTTTTTTCTCTTTTTTATTCTTTATTATGAGAAAGCTTTTTAAGAAGGAGGAAGAGATGGAAATTTATTTAAAAATAGTAATAATGAAAGTCTATTTAAACAGAATATTCAGTCACCAGAGATTAAATGCATTAAAAAATTAATTTCTAATTAATTAATAGTAATGATAAATTAATTAAAATATATTAAAACAACAAGCTTAAAATAAGAAAGGAAATGCTTTCATTCTGTACCCCCTCCCATGTCTCTTTGTATAGAAGGAAGAGGGTTCTCTCCTCTAGCATGGCTGATGTCATCAGAGCATGTAATCACAGAGGACAAGGTGTTAATGTGTTAAAGTTTTAGCGCTCAATGATTTCTTTGCCAATTATAATACTTCTCTCTTCACAAGGGCACAACGTCAGGATAAATAATAGTCTAATCCTTCATTTCTTGAAGGGGAAGGAGGAGATTTTCTTTCCTCGGGCACCTCTTACCATGACTGGTCATGGCATCTAGCAGTGGAGATATTTGCTCCAGAGCAGATATCCCTGCAAGTAGCGAGGTGGCAATGGACAGAGTGCCAGGTCTGGAGTCAGGAAGACTCGTCTTCCTGAGTTTAGATCTGGCCTCTGACACTTGCTAGCTATGTAACCTTGGGCAAGTCACTAAGCTCTGTTTGCCTCAGTTTCCTGATATAAAATATATACTATATATATGTGTATGTATATATATATGTATATATATGTATATATGTGTGTGTGTGTGTGTGTGTGTGTGTGTGTGTGTGTGTGTGTGTGTGTGTATGAGCTGGAGAAAGAAATGAGAAGCTACTCCAGTATCTACAGCAAGAAAACCCTGAATGGGACCAGGAAGAGTCAGACACCACTTAACAACAGCAAAAGTTAAAAAAAAGAAAACGCTTGTAGTCCCATAAAGCTTAGTACCTGCACACAGGTTATGACACTCTATCAGGATTGTGAGTATTATGAGAGTCTTCTGGGAGGCAAGATTTTAAAAAATAATTTGGTGAATTTAATATGAGCCAAGATGTTGCTATGGTGCTGCAGGTAGGGTGAGTAATCAATAAATAAGCAATTGCTAAGTGTTTGTTGTACACGAGGCACTGCCCTAGACACTGTAACCATAAAGGGACAAAGTTAAACAGTCCCTTCTCTCAAGGAGCTCCAGATCAGTTTAGTATGATGGAATCAATGGGCCAAAAGAGCTGATCAGTTTGGGGACTTACTGAATGCTGTCCTTTTTCCCTTCAAAATATTTGTACCAGTCCCACCAATATTGTGTTAGAGCCTTTGTTTCCCTACAGCCCAGGCAACATTGGATTTTATCATTTCTTACTATTATAACCATTCTAGTGAGTCCAGCTGGTCTCTCAAAATTAAGTTGGTTTGTATCCTTCCGATTATTAAGGAATATGAATGCTTTCTCATGTGGTTATTAACTTTTGAATTTCCTCTTTCATGGATCATCCTTTGGCCACTGGTCCTCCACAGACTTTTCATTATTAGTTTCACAGATGTCTATCAGTTTGTTATAGCTTCTGGACAGCAGAACTTTATCTGGTATATTCCATGAAAATATTTTCCTTTTGTTATGCAAATCAATTTATCCTTGTCTAATTGAACCTATGTTTATTTGTTTGTATAGCTCAATGCCTTGCCACTAGAATTTTCCTTCTATGCATTTTAAATTTATTTTTTTCTATGTAATTGCTGTTTGAGGTGAAGAACTGTTTCTTTTTTATCATTGTATCACTAGCACCTAGCATAGTACTTGGTACATAAGAAGTGTTTAATAAATCCTTGTTGAATGAATATCTTCAATAATTTCTTCTACTTAATTGATAAAAAGTCCATTTCTAAAACTGAGACAAATACAGGAATTTGTTGTTCAATCGTTTTAAGTCAGGTCCGACTCTGTGACCTAATTTGGGGTTTTCTTGGCATAGATACTGGAGTGGTTTGATATTTCCTTCTCCAGCTCATTTTACAGATGAGGAAACTAAGGCAAACAGGATTAAGTGACTTGCCCAGGGTCACACAGCTAGTAAGTGTCTGAGGCTGGATTTGAATTCAGGCCAATACTTTATCCCCTGTGTCACCTAGCAAAGTCCCCCTATTTAGAGATCTGGCAATCCCCATTCACCTTTCCCCCATAGTTCTTGCTATTTCTTTGCTGTCTATTATTCCATAAGAACTATGTTTAATTCATATAAAAGAGCATATTGGCATTTTGATTTGTATTGCATTGAACCTAAAAGTTATTTGGGGAAGAATTGACATTTTTACTCTAGTTGCTTGGCCTAACTATGAGCAGGGAAGATGCCTCTTTGTGTTCAGGTCTTCCTCCACTTCAGTCAAAATCATTTTGCAGTTGTCTTTGTATAAATCTCTTACGTGTTTTGATAAGTGAATGACCAAATACTTGATACATTTTGTTGTTATTTCAGAAGGCATTCCTCTTTCCATCAGTTTCTCTTGATTCTTCATCCATAGAAATGATTCTTCTGGGCTTAACTTGTAGACCAGCACTTTCCAAAGATAATTTATCACCTCCATTAACAGGTTGTTAATTGCTTTGAACTTTCCAGATATACAATGTCATTGACATGTGGAGTTACTTCTTCATTGCCTGAGCTTATTCCTTCAGTTTCATTTTTCATGCTTTAGAGCTATCGCTAATAATCATAAAGATACGTTAAATGAGAATGCTGAGAGTGTACATCTTTAAGAGTTGTTGCTAATTTAATTGTCTCTAACGTTTTTCCATTGTATATCACATTAGCTCGTTGTTTCAAATTTGTATTTTTATTATAGATCGCATTTCTGTAGTACTTTAATGTTTGCAAACTGCAATGATAATAATAATAAGTATTTTCAGGGCACTTTAAAGTTTACAAATCACTTTACAAATATTAATTTATAGCAACCTTGGGAGGTAGGTGCTATTATTATCCTCATTTTATAGATGAGGAAACTGAGGCAAGCAAAAGTTAAGTGACTTGCCAGGGTTACACAACTGAGTGTGTGAGGTAGGAATTGGATCCAAATATTCCTGACTCCAGGTCCAGCACTCTTTCAGCTGCTTCTATTACATTATTATACCATACATTATAGTACTATGCTCTACCAAACCATACCACAACACACCACACTACATCAGTTTTGTAAGACAAGTTATTCTGAACTATAAACCTTTTTCCTTTAACCTTTTGATTCATTGGATACCTAGATTTCCCATTCTTACTGTAAGTTTCAACATAACTTTGGGTGATCCTGACTGCTATTTCCTGATTTTACTATTTATTTGAATTTGCTTTCTTGCTGTTTAAGCATTTTTCGCTGATCTGGAAACTCTGGGTTTGGGTTGACATTTCTAAGTGTTTCCAATCTGAGGTTTCTTTCAGGAGATGACTGGTGGGTTTTTTCAAATCCACTTTACCCATTTGTTCTAATAGATTAAGGCAGTTTTCTTTTATAGCTCTTTTCCCTCCATATAGTTTTTTCCCTGCATTCCTGATCCTCCTTGGCTCCTCTGCATCATTTGAAACTTTTGATCATTCTTTTCTCTTAAATACTCTCTTCTGTCCACTTTTTTATGACTGTTCTCTCTGGGTTCTCCTGTCTGCCTCAGTATTCCTTTTCCTTCTCCTTTGTTGGTTCTTCACTCATGCCATGACCTCTATCCATGAACGGCCCCCAAGGCACTGCCCAGGGCCTCTTTCTCTCTTTTTGGTTTTTAACTATTTCACTTGGTGGTGATCTCATAAGCTCCTATGGATTCAATTATTATCTCTGTGCAGATTCCCAGATCCCTGCCTAATTTCATCTATCTCCAGTTGTCTTTGGGATAGCTCAGATTGGATGCCCCCTGGGCATCTCAAAGTGTATCAGAAATAGAGTTCACTAGATTTCCTCTTAAACCCTCCCTTCAAGGATGCTACCATCCCATCATCCTTTCAGTCGCCTAGACCCACAAGTTAGTATCATCCTCACCTCCTCACTCTTACTTCACCCCAATTTATCACTAATTTTTTTTCATTTCCACCTTCATAACACTCCTTCTACACATCTCCTTTCCTCAACTACAGTTGTTCTGTAGCTACAGTTCTAACTCAGACTGTGAGTCCTTGCCTGGACTCCTGCAATCACTGCCTAATTGGTTTCCCTGCCTTAAGTTTCTCCTCACTGCAAGTCATGCTCCACTTATTGGCCAAGGTGATTTCTCTCAAATGTGCATCTAACTACATCAGCTCTGCTCACTGAGCATTAGTGACTCCCTGTCATGTCCAGAATCAAATGTAAAGTCCTCTCTTTGGCATTTAGTGCTCTTTGTAACCTGGCCCTTCTTTTCTTTCCAGTCTTATTATACCTTAATTCCTTCTACAAATCTAAAATCCACTGACCTAGTCGTCATTTCTTGAAAATGAGATCTATTTCCTATCTCTGTGCTTTTATACTGACTGTCTCATATGCCTGGGAGGCCCCATCCCTCACCTGTGGAGGGTCTGAATTTCTTTGACTTCCTTTGAGACTTAGTTTAAATCCCACTTTCTTCAGAAAACCTTCCCTGGTTCTTCCCCTGACCCCAGCAGCTGCTAATACCTTCCCTTTTCAAATTACCATCATCCACTCTGTATAAATTATCTACGTACCTAGTAATTTACATGTTCTCTCCCACTTGAATGTGAACTCCTTCAGAACAGGGACAATTTTTTGCTTTTTTTTTTTTTTTTTTTTTTTTTTGTATTTTTAGCACTTGCCACAGTGCCCAGCGCATAGTAAGTGCTTAATAAAAAATGCTTATTGACTGATATTTCCTGAAGGTCAGGGTTTGTGGGGGGGGGGGGGGTGTACATACACATATACATACATACACATATATATACATGTGTATGTGTGTATATATAAAATTTACATTCCCTAAAAACACCCAAACCCTGACCTCCAAACATATGTGTGTATTTGTATACATAGCTGTATATATGTGTATACATATACACATACGTATATATATGCAATCTCTCTTCAACCTGTTTTCTAGGTTAGTCATTTTGGGTCACAAGATAACTTATTTTTTTTTCCCCTAATTCTTTCAGCATTTTCATTTTGTTTGTCTATTTCTTACTGTCTCATTAAATCATTGAGTTCAGTTTGCTCCATTCTACTTTTCAGGAAGTCCATCACTTGCTAAAGGATTTCCACCTTGTGTTCTGAATTACTTATTCTCCTTCTAAATTTTATGTTTTGGATTGATTTATTGGTATATGTGGCATCATTCTTTCTACCATTCCCCCTCCTCTCTTCTACTAGCATACAAATGCCATGACAGCATAGAGTGTTTCATTTCTGTCTTTCTACCCCAGGTGCCCATGCTTTGCCACACAATAGATGCTTAATAAATATTTGATGAACTCAATTATATTATAGAGGAAATACCTCCCTGCAAGTAAGTAACTAAAGTCATGGGAATTGGAGGGGTATTTCTTTTCCCTTGATTTCTTCCAATATCATAATAAAATCCTACCACAATTTTTCTATTCCCCTTCTCCTAATAGTTTCTAGAACTATTAATATATCCCTGTCTATATTAATAATCAAGCTGCTTGAATGACAAAATTTGAAATATCTTGGCTAAATTTGGGGCAAGTACTATCAGGCTGACCATGAGCAAGTAAGTAATCTTACCCCTTGGACCTCAATTTCCTATAATATGACGGTCTGAATTATTTGTCCTTTCAAACCTCTTCTAGCTCACAGTCCTATTATTCTATTTACTGAGAACTTGTTATAAGACACACACCAACAGTGGATAAATTATTTAACCTCAGTTTTCTTATTCAAAAAATAATAATAATCCTTGTACTACCTTACCCAGATGGTTGTTGTGAAGAAGGAGCTTTATAAACTGTCAAGCACCAGACAAGGTGGTCCAAATGTCTTAGCACAATTTTAAGTTTTAGTACCATGATGACGATGATGATGGTGGTGGTGCTGGTGGTGGTGGTGGTGGCGGTGATTATCATCATCATGTGATTATACAACTCTCAACTTGCCTTCCATTTTTCGTTAAGGGATATTAGTGAGGACACCTAGGTCCCACCTCTCCAAAACTCAAATCGACAATATAATCTAGAGTCAAGATTATTCTAAAATTGGAAAACTGGAATTGACCTTGAAGAGAGAGGGGGAGGCAGTATGAAAAAACCTACAGAATCTATTGACCTGTTGCCATCCCATGGGTCAATCAATCAAGAATCAAACAATAAGCATTTATTAACCCCTAGTAGAGGGAGAGAAGACCACATTTTCTCATTGAATTCAGGAAGACCTTTACTAGCACTGTGAACTTGGTCAAGTCACTTAGCCTCTATTTGCCTCAGTTTCTTCAGTTGCAAAACAGGGTAATAATAGCACCTACAGAGTTATTGTGAGTATCAGATGAGATATATGTTTCGCATTTTGCCTACCTTACAGTGCTATATAAATGTGAGCTATTGTTATTATGATATCTAAGGGGCCATATACGTATAAGGCTCAGGCTGTTTTCATACTAAGTCTCTGACTTGGGAGAGTAACTTACATTTGTGTCCCTCAAACATCCAAATTTCATAAATGCATATTTTTGTTGTCCACAGTAATGACTCAAAGGGTCTTCCCTTTGCAAATAAAGCAAGGGCCTTTACTGACTCATTTTTTCTTTCCCCTCCCCTGTATTACTTTAACAGTGTCTCTGTGTTTACTCTTTTTATGGGATGCTCTACCTTATTCATTCCCATGTGTCATCTCCACATATTCTTACTGACACACTGTAAAACTCAGTTGGCACCCCCATGGCCTTCCTTCTTGTCATCTATCCGATAAGACTTCACTCCTGCAAATAATGACCAAAGCTCATTGGCTGGTATTCTGGGGGTCTTCCACATGTCACAAGAGGCCAGAACTATGATTGTTTAGAGCAATTAGATGAAGAAGCATTATTCCAGTGCTACATATTTAACTCAGCTTATAAAAATAAATATTTGTCCAATAATCTGGCACGTTGAAGAGTGCCACTTAATTTCACAATGAAGGAGTCTATCACCATGAGAGAGGGCGAACAGAACAGAGTTAGGGTTGTCATGGGAGTCCTTGGATCCAGCTCCTTTCACTTTTATCATTATTAACAATAATACGACAAAATGTCTTGTTGTAGGAAAGCACTCCTGCTGATTGCAAAGGACTTGACAATTTCTAGTTAACCCCCACCAGAACCCTGGGACGCAGGTCATATAATTACTCCAGAAAGTGAGTAGGATTAGCCTCACTTGTCTTTAGGCATTCAGAAAGTTAGTGCTGAATATAAGGCAAATACCCAATTCAGTAAGCTCAAGGCAATTTTTATTAAATGTACTATTTAATTTAATATGTTAAATTTATCAAGCCAAATTTATTAAATATCATGGTGGATAGGGTGCCAGCTTTGAAGTTAGGAAGAGCTGGGCTCAAGCTCTGCCTCTAACTGGTACTATGTGACCTTGGGACAGTCATTTAGTTTCTCAGGGACCCGGGCAATGCCCTAAAATTACAGATCACCGATAAGTTGCTGATTTGGATGAGTAGAGGAAGTTTCCTCCTGGAGAGTTCCCCACATGCATGAAATAACAAGCTAAGACTTCTCCCACTCAAATATGCAGCACACCATGCTAGTTACTGAGGAATACGCAAAGCTAAGTAAGCCCATGTTGTTGTTCAGTCATGCCTGACTCCTTGTGACCCCAACTGGGATTTTCTTGGCAAAGATACTGGAGTAGTCTACCATTTCTTTCTCTAGTGTATCCCAGTTTTACATGGAGGGATCTGAGGCAAATAGGGGTTAAATGACTTGCCTAGGGTCACACAGCTAGTAAGTGTCTGAAGCCAGATTTGAGCTCAGGAAGACAAGTCTTCCTAACTCCAGACCCAGTGCTCTATCCACTGTGCTACCTAGCTGCCCAAAAGAGAACTCTAGAAGACTTTGAATAGTTGCAGGAACTCATTCCTTCTCTTTACCCTATCCAATAAAGTAAATGTTGTTCCTTTTGAGTCATGTGCAACTTCTTGTGACCTTTTAGACTATATTGTCCATGGGGGTTTTCTTGGCAGATACCAGAATGGTTTGCCATTTCTTTTTCCAGTGGATTAAAGCAAACAGAAATTAAGTGACTTGCCCAGGGTCACACAACTAGTAAGTGTCTGAGATCAGATATAAACTCAAGTCTTCCTGAATCTAAGGTTAATCTTCTATCCATGATGCCACATAGCTATCCCAGTAAGCCCATAGGTTTTACCCCATAGGAGCCTCCAATCTAGTAGCGGAGTGTAGAGGGCTACAGAAGATGATTAGCCCCTACATTGCCCTGGAAGGTCTAAGTCCATGATCCCTAATGGGTCAGGCATCATTTGTCCTTAACTGAGCCCTCTCAGAGGTCAAATTCCTCAGGTCATAAATTCTTCTTAACTCCTTCTCTTTGCCTTAGGTACCTTGCATAAGACTAACCCAGGACAAGTTGTAAGATGACTGACAGTATTTTCCATTTGGCCTTCTTTTAGGACATTAAAAAAATCTCCCAATTTTACATAAATTAATTTACTTATTCAATGCCATACCAATCAAACTATCAAATAATTGTTTTCTAGAGCTAGAAAAATAATATCAAAATTCATCTGGAAGAAGAAAAGGTCCAGAATATCAAGGGAACTGATGAAAAGAAATGCTAGGGAAGGTGGCCTAGCCCTGCTAGAGCTCAAATTGTATTATAAAGCAGCAATTATCAAAACCACGTGGTACTGGCTAAGAAACAGAGGGGTAGATCAGTGGACTGGTTAGGTACTCAAGACACAGTAGTGAATGAATATAGCAATCTGCTGTTTGATAAACCCAAGGACCCCAGCTTCTGGGATAAGAATGCACTGTTCTACAAAAATTGCTGGGAAAACTGGATAACAGAATGGTAGAAACTGGGCATAGACCAATGCCTGACACCATACCCAAGAATAAAGTCGAAATGGGTACATGATCTAGGTATAAAGACTGATACTATAAAGAAATTAGTTGAGCAAGGAATAGTGTATTTATCAGATTTATGGAGAATGGAGAAATTTTTGACTAAATAAGACATAGAAAACATTATGAAGTGAAAAATCGGTGATTTTGATTACATTAAGTTGAAAACCTTTGCACAAACAAACTCAATACAACCAAGATTAGGAGAAAATTTCCCAGAAAACTGGGAAAGAATTTTTGCAACTAGTGTCTGTGATACAGACCTCATTTCTAAAATATATAGAGAACCCAGTCAAATGTACAAAAATACAAGTCATTTCCCAATTGATAAATGGTCAAAGGATACGAACAGACAGTTTTCAGAGGAAGAAATTAAAGCTATCTATAGTCATATGAAAAAATGCTCTAAATCACTATTGATTAGAGAAATGCAAATCAAAACAACTCTGAGGTACCACATCACATTTATCAGATTGACTAACATGACAGAACAGGAAGATGATAAATGTTGGAGAAGATGTGGGAGGGTTGGAACACTAATTCATTGTTGGTGGAGCTGTGAGCTGATCCAACCATTCTGGAGAGCAACTTGGAACTATGCCCAAAGGGCTACAAAAATGTGCATATTCTTCGACCTAGCAATACTGCTTCTAGGACTGTATCCCCAAAAGATCATAAAAATGGGAAGGGGTTCCACACGTACAAAAATATTTATAGCAGCACTCTTTGTGGTGGCCAAAACTTGGAAATCAAGGGGATGCCCAATTGGAAAATGGCTGAATAAATTATCATATATGAATGCAATGGAATCCTATTGTACTATAAGAAATGATGAATAGGAAGACTTCAGAGAGGCCTGGAAAGACTTATATGATCTGATGCTGAGTGAAAGAAGCAGAACTAGGAGAACTTTGTACACAGCAACAACCACAGTGTGCAAGGAATTTTTCTGGTAGACTCGGAACTTCATTGCAATGCAAGGACTTAAAAAATTCCAAATGAACTCTTGAGGCAAAATGCCTTCCACATCCAGAGAAAGAACTATGGAATTTGATCACAGAGTGAAGCAGACCATTTTCTTTTGTATTATGTTTTGTTTTCTTTTATGATTTCTCCCATTCGTTTTAATTCTTCTATGCAACATGACTAAGGTAAAAATGTATTTCATAGGAATGTGTGTATAGAACCTATATAAAATTGTATGCTGTCTCAGGGAAGAAGTAGTGGGGGAGGGGGGAAGGGGGAGGAGGGAAGGGAAAAAAATCTAAGATATATGGAAGTGATTGTAGAACACTGAAAACAAATAAAATAATTTAATAAAAAAATCTCCCTTTGATGGAGACTGAACCAGTAGAATGATTTCTGCCTACCCTGCGGTAGGCATATCATCATATGCCTTATTTCAAAGGTGCTCAAAGTTCAAGGATATTGCTGAATTGGTTTGTGATGTTAGGGCTAGTGAGAATAGAGCAGAAAATGCAGGTTTCCACTTGAACCTATATTTTCTTTAATAAACATCTTTAGACTTATAGGTCCATTGCCTAAGTGATCTCTGACACTTTTAAAATCATAGTTCAGCACTGATCACCTGACTCTTTTATGCTCTTTCAAGGAGGTGAGCCATGCATACCATTCTAAGTTGGGTCTAACTCTGGCTGTTCTAGAGGTTCAGGTTTGTAATTAGAACAAAATGAGATACTCACAACTCATTTAGCAGTTAGCAAAAGTAAATTTGCTCTGCTGTAACATGGAAAGGATATTCAGGAAAGATACAGCATTCATTCATTTGGGCACAGTCTCTTTGTCCCCACCTTTTCCAAGGTACTATGCTGGTTGGGGCCATAGGAAAAGCCACTGCCTCCTTATGGGCTGGTTTTTATACTTAGGCCACCATGATGCTAAATCATGGTTCAAAGTGGTTCAAAGCTTAGTCTCATGGACTGATTAAGTTTCAAGAATGGCTCTAATACCTTTAAAGGGAGTCTTCCTTTTAAAGAAAAATAGTACTCTTATGACATATACCAATAATTATAATGGAAGGTAGAATATGCTAATTTCATAAAGGAGGTAAAGAGTAAAAACAATGAGAATTCTGAGGAGGGATAAAAAACATCTGATCATGAGAATCAGGGATGGCTTCATTGGAGAGACATCATTTCAGTTAGGCTGTGAAGGATGCTGGGTAAGATAAATATAGCATCTCTAAGTCACCACACACACAGTGGTCAGTTACTTCACTGAATCATAGATTTGTAGAGGCTCAGAATTAGAAGGGAAATCAGAGTCATTTAGTCCAACCAAGCAAGAACTCACTCTATACCTTGTCCAACAAGTTATCATCAAGCCTTAGTAGGAAGACTACTAATCATTGGGAACTTATGACTTCCGGAGGTAATGATTCCATTTCTGAATAATTCTAATTGTTAGGAAATTTTTTCTTGTATTGAATAGAAATATCCCCTCCTTGTCATTTCAGTTTCTTAATCTGAGTTCTACTTTCCAGGGTTAAATAAAAAAATAATAATAACTAACATTTACATAGCACCTACTGTGGGCTAAGGACTTTATAATCATTGTCTCATTTGATTCTCATAACAAACCAGGAGGCAGGTGCTATTATTTTTCCATTTTATGGACTAGGAAACTGAGGTTAAGTGACTTAGGTTCACATAGCTGGCAAGCGTCTGAGACTAGATTTGAGCTTGAATGTTTCTACCTCCTGGGTCAGTGCTCTACCCACTGCACCACCAACAAACCTAAGACCTTTTGCACATGTCAGCCCTCCATGAATTCAAAGATAACAATCCTGTGTATCCCTAAGTCTTCTCTTTTCAACCTAAACATCCTCATTTCTTTCCACCAAGCCTCCTTTGTCAGAGTTAGTCTCCTCACTATCCTGATTACTCCTTTGGAGGGAACTTCAACTTGTCACTGTCCTTCCTGAAACAGGGTGACCTGAACTCAACATAATGTGATCTACCTAGAGCCTCAATCTATTTCCAAGAGATTCAATACATCTGTGATTTCATTAATGTGAGTGATTAATACTCCCTCCAAAGGTGCAATCAATTGATCAATGAAAGGGCATTTTTAATTTTTTAAAAAATGCATTTATGTGTCATTTTTAATATTCACTTTTATAAAATATTGAGTTCTAAATTTCCCCCCTCCCTCTATTTGTCCCCTCCCCCCACAATCTTATATAGGCTGTACATATATAATCATATTAAACATATTTCTACATTAGTCATGTTGTGACAGAACAATCAGAACAAAAGGGAAAAACCATGAGAGAGAGAGAGAGAATACAGTCTGCTTCGATCTGCGTTCAGACTCCATAGGTCTTTCTCTGGATGTGGATAGTATTTTCCATCATGAGTCTTTTGGAACTGTCTTAGATCACTGCATTGCTGAGAAGAGTTAAGTCTATCAAAGTTCGTCATTGCACAATGTTGTGGTTACTGTGTACAATGTTCTCCTGATTCTACTCACTTCCCTCAACATCAGTTAGTGCAAATCTTTCCAGGTTTCTCTGAAATCTACCTGCTCATCATTTCCCATAGAACAATAGTGCTCCATTTCATTCATATGCCACAGCCATTCCCCAAATGATGGGCATCCCCTCAATTCCAATTCTTTACCACCACAAAAAGAGCCGCTATAAATATTTTTGTACCTGTGGGTCCTTTTCCCCTTTTTTATGATCACTTTGGGATATAGACCTAGTAATGGTATTGCTCATTCAGAGGGTATGCACAGTTTTGCTGCCCTTTGGGCACAATTCCAAATTGTTCTCTAGAATGGTTGGGTCAGTTCACAATTCCACCAACAATGTATTAGTGTTCCAATTTTCCTACATCTTCTTCCAATATTTGTCATTTTCCTGTTTTATCATATTAGCCAATGTGATAGGTGTGAGGTGGTACCTCAGAGTTGCTTTATTTTGCATTTCTCTAATAAATAGTGATTTAGAGCACTTTTTCATATGACTGTAGATAGCTTTAATTTCTTCCTCTGAAAATTGCCTGTTCATATCCTTTGACCATTTATCATCTGGTGAATGACTTGTACTTCATAAATTTGACTCAGTTCTCTATATATTTTAAATCAGAGGCACTGGTGGTAAAATTGCTTCCCAACTGAAAAAGCATTTATTAATTGCCTACTGTGTGCCAGACATGGATGATTTCAAAACAAAAATGAGACAATCCTTACCTCCAAGTACCTTATGTTACATTATGGAGATGATATGCTTACAGATTAGGTAAATGTGGGATATGTACAAAAATATGCGTGTCTACATATATATAACATATGTGTGTGCATATATATACATATATATGTTTAAATACATAGTAATTGTGGGAGGCACTAACAATGTGGGGAATCAAGAAAAATCTCTTGAAGGAGATACCACTGGAACTGAAATTTGAGGAGACCTATGAATTCCCAGAAATGGAAGGGAGAAGGAGAAACCAGCCTGTGGAAAGGTGCTGAGATGGGACATGGCATATGATTTATAGGAAACAACAGACCAGTTTGACTAAAAGAGAGAGTGCGTGAGGAAGAGGAAGAAGGTGCAATCAACCTAGAAAGATGGCCTAGAACCAGATTGCTAAGGACTTTAAATGCTAAAGAGGAGCATTTCTATTTTAACTAAAATGTAGTGGGGAGCCATGGAATATTCTTCAACAGAAGAGTGACATGATCAGGTCTGTGCTTTCAGAATATTAATTTGGTAACATGATTGGAGAGGAGAAGACTGGATTTTGGGAGCTCAATTACTAATATAATTCAGTTCCCCAAAAGCATTTTGCTTGCTGCTGCCTAGTTATAATTCAGAATTGATGGAAGAAATGATTTGTCACCTGTATACAGAGCTGGGATGAGAAAATAGCCATTTTTTTCTTCTTTCTGACTGCTTTCAGAGACATATATGTGACTGCAGATTCTCTTTGGGAAGAGAGAAAACAGATTTTAGAAGGCAAACATGTAGGGGAAATCCAATTCCTCACCATGCTTCAGATTTCTAGCTTGCGTACCTAGAGACTTTGGGGCATTTACCTTTGTTAAGATTGAGACTTGTCTCTCAGTTGAACTAAGATAGTTCATTCCCAGTGGTAGAATTCATTCACACTATGTCTTGCCTATTTATTCTAAATTCTATACCTTCTCTGATTTCTCTTTTCTTTCTTCTTGGATAAGTGGAATTATTTACCATTCACCATTTCTGATTGTCTTTTGTATAAATAGCATTTAGTGGGAAAGGGTCAAGTTTGTAGACAAAAGTTTAGGGTATTAAATCTCCTGTAAAGGATAGTGACAAGGAAAGAAAGTAGCTTGAATCTTTAAAAAAAAAAAAAAACAAACTCTCCCAGAAAAGTAATATTTGATAAACTATGTGTGTATGTAAATTCTAATACAGTAACCCATCTCAAAAGAGAATAGCATAGCCAGTCTTTTGGTCCTTTCTACTGCCTCCCTTTAGGCAGAAATCAGTCTCTCTTAGAGAAGATTCCAGAGATATCTATTCATGACTCCCAGTGATTAGCATGTAGACAATCAGTGCAGACATACACTTAGCCTAAGTGGGTGACACACATCCTATGCAAGGCTGTTGTTTGTCCTCCATTGTCAGATCATCAATGGTATCAGAAAGGTGATGTCTTGACCTGCAAGTGAATTGGATTTAAGTGTGCAACATTACCAGCTTCACTTTCTTCTCTGGAGCCATCTGGGTCCATTGGCAAGACATAGATCAGGATGACTAGAGATGGTCCTAGATGCAGTGGGAACCCTTGGTCTTTTTAAGCTAAGGTCTTTCCCAGGTCTGGGTTTGGCTGAGGCAACACCCATTCAGTGATTAAGGTTAGGTAAGAAATGAAGCAAAGAACGGCCTCTTTTACTTACTTAAAAAAAAATCAGTTTGGGACACCAACCAAGGCTATTGCAATAGTGAAGGGAAGAGGTAATAAGGGTATGGACTGGGGTGGTTTTGCTGTGAATGGAGATAAAAGAATAAATAAGACTTAGCAACTGATAAAATATGGGAAGGGGGAAGTATGAGAATGAAGAGTCAAAGATGGTCCTTTCAGCCTTACCCCAGTCTCTGTCTCAGTCAGACATCTCATGAAAGTCAGAAATCATTACAGTAAAAAATGCTTTGCTAGGGAGGGGAAAGTAGCCCAGATTCTGGGTACTAGGGGGAGGAGAGGTGGAGACCCATTCAGGGGCACCAAACAGCAGAGGAAGAGGTACAACCATTTGTTGCTTTTTTTGGCTACTTTTCCCAATCTGTTTGGAATTCAGAGGTGAAGGTTTTAATTTTGGAAATATAGAGAGCAGGGAAAATAACGATTTTATATAGGCTACTAGCTGAAGAAGTTGTTGCCATGATTCCCATCATGGGTTTTATATCATTTTTAATGCCCTCTACATTTAAGACATATAAAAATTTGCTTGGACTTGTGTTTGACAAGTGTGTTTGTGGGCATTCTATGTGAAAATTCTGTGAGGAAAATATCATTAAAGGCATGGTTGGTGAATATCTAGAAAGAAAAGCAATGATAACAAAGAACTAGCATGGCCTCATCAAGAAAAGTCCATGCCAGACTAGCCTCATTTCATGTTTTGACAGTATTAGTAAATTATTAGTTGAAGGGAATGCCATGGGTATAGTTCAGCTGATTTTTAGAAAAGTTTTTGATAAAAATCCTTATGCTATTCCAATGGAGAAGATAAAGGGAGATGGATTAGATGTTAATACAATCAGATGGATTCCAAACAGGTTGGATAACTGTATTCAAATAATAATTGTTAATGGTTTAGTGCCAATGTGGCAGCTGGTCTCCAGGGAAGTATTCTAGGGATCTGCACTTGGCTCTGTGCTGTTTAATAATTTTATCAATGACTTAAACAAAAGTATAGATGATACTCTCTTCAGCTTTGCATATGGCACCAAACTAAGATACGCAGTTAACATACTGGATGACAGTTAGGAGTAAAAGGATCTTGTCAGACTAGAGTGCTGGGCTGAATCTAAAAAAGATGAAATTCAGAAGAGATAAATGTAAAGTACTTGACTAAGAAAAATCAACTTTAGAAGTATAAAATGATGGAGGCATGGATATATGGCTGTTGTTTTTCTCTTTCTTTTTAAAGATCTAGGGGTCTTAATGAACTGCAAGTTCATTAAAAGTCAACAGCATGATACGGCAGACTCATGATACGGCAGACTCACGATATGGCAGACAAAAAGGCTAATATGATCTTGAGCTGTACTTAAAGGGTCCTAGGTGCCAAGATTAGGAAGATGAAAGTCCCACTGTGTCAGATCTCACCTGCAGTATTGTGTTTGGTTGTAGGCACCACAATTTAGAAGAACATTGTTTAGTTGGAGAGTGTATAGAGGAGGATGACCAGGTTGGTGAGGGACCTTGAGACCAAAGAATAGGAGGACAGGTTGAAGGAACTGAGTATGTCTATGTTGGAGAAAAGAAGTCTTATGGAAGACATAAAAGTTATGTTCAAGTATTTGAAGAGCTGTCATATGGAAGAATTGATATTTAGATTAGATTTGCTCTGTTTGGCCCCAGAGGGGAGAAAATGCAAAAAGGCAAATTTTGGTTCAATGTCAATAAAATTTTCCTGGACAATGAGAGCCGTCCAAAAGATCACTGATCTGTCTCAAGAAGTACAATGTTCCTCCTCCTTGGATGCATCTTTCAAGTGTAGATGACCATTTGTTGGGTATTTTACAGGGAGGATATCTTTTGTGACTTGGTTGAACTAGCTAGATACTGAGATTCCTTCCAATTCTCACTTACTATGATTCTATGTCCTTTGTAGCAAATTTAGGGCCTGAATGCCGTACATGTAGTACAGTCACACTGAAGAGGGGCCTGCCCAGCCTTGGCTTTCCTTTTCCTCAAGAGTTTATCTTAGCCAGGTGTAGAGTCTTATATAAATACATACATGTATATATTGTTGTTCAAGTATTTTTCCAATCATATTCAACTCTTTGTGACCTTATGTGGGGTCTTCTTGGCAAAGATACTGGAGCTGTTTGCTAATTTCTTCTCTGGCTCATATTACAGATGAAGACACTGAGGCAAAAACAGTTAAGTGACTTGACCAGGGTCACACAACTAGTAAGTGTCTGAGGCTGAATCTGAACTCAAGAAGTTGAGACTTCCTGACTCCAGTCAGGCCTCTGTCTACTGTGCCACTTAGCTGCTCCGTATCCACATATAGGTATAAGTATGAATGTATAATCCTCTCTACTTATAGGTTCTCCTGCTTATGGAAATTTTTACTTAACTAGGAATATAATATCAATACATTTCCATCCCTTGTGGAACTTCCATGTTCCTTAAACATTCTGAAGTAGGGAATGTGTCTCCTATTTCTCTATAGACATAATAATATTAGCTAGCATTTACATATGCTTACTCTGCATCTGGCACTATGCTAAGTGGTATGTATGTATGTGTATATATGCACACACATACAGACATACACATGTACGTATTTATATTATTTCATTGATAATACAACTATGGGAGGTAGGTGCTATTAGTATCCCCATTTTATAGTTGAAGTAACTGAAGGAGATGGAGGTTAAGTGACTTGCCCAAGATCACACAGCTAGAACTTATCTAATGCTGGGTTTACACTCAAGTTTGTCTGACTCCAGACCTAACACGCTGTACTCCAGACCCAACAACATTGTACCATGTGGCTGCCTTTGCTTAAAAATTTCTTCCTGAATTGCCAACATTAAACATACCAGAGAAGGATTTGTCAGCAACCTGATTTTTCATTCATTTCAAGGAAGGGAACTGATCCACCAGTAATCACCAGTAATAGTAGCTAGTAATAATAGCAAGCAATTATGTAAGGAAACATCCAGCTGATGGGGAATCTCCATCCTCACATGCGCAAAGGAGAGGACAGAAGAAATTCTCCTTCTGATTCATAGAGATGTAAGCTTTCAACTAATCTCCATTTAGGAGGTAAGAAGCAAGGTATAGAGAAAGTAAAACTGCTTCTGACTGTGCTACAATCTCGCCTTATCAGCTCCTGACTGGTAGAATCAACTGCTCCTTAGGGTTCTGCTCCCACAAGGTCATGAAAGAAGTATGAGGAGAGCTAGCACCCAGAGATCTGGTACACTACTCAGCTGTGCCCACCATGCTTCCTCTCCTTGTGGCATGAACTAACAAGGCAGAAGAACTTCATATGTATAATGGATTTTATATTTCTTGCCTACTCAATGGATGGGGCAAGAACACAGAGAGGGAGAGAATTTGGAACTGAAAATAAAATTATAAAGTCTAAAAAAACACACATACAAATATCACCAAACTGGTAAATTCTGGGAGAGAATCTTGCATCTTCAATCTCCATAGTTGAATTTGCAATGCAGTTGCCACAGTTTCGATGTTGAAATGATAATATACAAAATCCTGAAGTTTCAAGTCTAACTTTAGAAGGAAAAGTATCAGGCTATATTGGCAAGGTTATTATTCAAACATTTGGGAGAGTTGTTGTAGTATAATAGATAGCTTTCTGTTCTTGGAATCAGGAAGATGTGTTCAAATCCCACTTTACCTTTTCCTTAAAGAAGCAGCTAGGTAACATAGGAGACAGAGTGCTGAGCCTGGAGTCAGACACTTACTAGCTATGTAACTCTGAGGAAGTCATTTAACTTCTGCCTGCTGCAAAGTAGAGATTACGATAGCACCGAGATCCTAGCGCTGTTGGGAGGATCAAATAAACGAATATTTATAAAGTGCTTTGCAAATCTTCAAGTGCTGTATAAATGTTAGCTGTTATTACTATTACTGGTTCTGTGTTCCGGGGCAAGGGACTTAACCTGTCTGACCCTCAGATTTCTCACCTGTAAAATTAGGGAGCTGGACTTGGTCGCCTCCAAGGTCCCTTTCAGCTCTGAATCTACACTCCTTTGCTCCTGTGTAGAGATTGTGATGCAGACTGAAGTTTCTGATGGTTTGTGGCCATGTCAGGGAAAGAAAGGGCAGTTTAAAAAGTCATTTTAGTACTGCTTGTAAATAATCATGGCACAGAACGAGCCATGACTGCCAGAGATAATGAATTCACTGGGGCTCTCTGCCTTAAAGGACAAAAAATGACAAATTTTCAAAGCATCAGCAGCTAGAGGAACCAGCCTTGATGAGGTATCAGACTGGTTATTAGAAACATTAACGAGCAGGCCATAGCTCAGCCCATTCCTATTTGCATAATAGTCACATAAGACATCCTTTCTCACACAGTAAGGTGCAACATGTATAATAACTTTGATAAATATATATTTTTAAAGGATGCCTAACTCTGATTGAACCAACTGAATGTATATTCTGTATTACATAGAGATATTTTTTTCTTGCTTTTCTATTGTCAAGGAATACAGTCTACTAATTAGCATGAAATTTTTTATCCTGTATTTTTTTGGAAGAGGCACTCTCATTGGAATTAAAATTGAGCTTTGGAATCAGTGGCTATTTTTTTTCTACATAACACTAAGTGTCAACAGTATCTTAACAATAAATAACTGTGGAAAATAAAAAAATTTAAGATGGTGCCTAAGATGCAAATCTGGGTAACTAGAAGAATAATGGTGCCTTTGAAAGAAATACGGAAATTTGGAGAAGAGGCAGGATTAGAAAGAAAGATAATAAACTTTGTCATAGATACGTAGAGTTTGAGATCTCTACATGGAGATGCCAATTCATTCACACACTGTCTTTATGTGTGACCCCCTCCTCTCCATGTCCTCCAAAACATCCTCCCTCCCCAGGGGTTTCTCTCCGCATCTCTAAACAATACCAAGACACTAGGGTAGCACATAAGTGCTCTATACACTTATTATACTTTGTTCTTGGTACATGACTGGCTCACTTATTTTTATAGTCTTTTAAACAGCTTCTTTTGTGCCACGTCTTATCTGGAAGTCATACTCAGTAATATGTTGCTCTCTCTTTTTATGCCCATCATATATTTCTCTTTGTTTGCTAATCTGACCTTTTTCCTAATTATTGACCCATCACATGAACAGTAATATCATTAACTCGACAATACATTCAGGACTCCATACAGACTGTCATTTTTATTAGATTTAAAATGGGTTAAAGTTCATTAAGCACTTTGCAAACCTAAGGCACTATATAAAAGCTTGTTGCCACTGTTACATTTATTAGCTGGCATTTTTGTTGGATGAAAACCTGTGAAAAGGTTTCTTAATGAAACAAAGATCTCAAATAGATTCTTAAAATGATTCTTAGGGTCAGACCTCATATTGAATAGAATTCCCATTTTTTTAATGATAAATGTTAGAGGGAATATGGGAAAAGTGAGATACTAATGCACTATTGGTGGAATTGTGAACTGATTCAACCATTCTGGAAATCAATTTGAAACTATTCCTAAAAGGCTATAAAACTGTGTATACTCTTTGATCCAGCAATGCTGATACTAGATCTGCATCCTGAAGAGATCAAAAATGAAAACGAAAAGGATCTCTATGTACAAAAATATTTATAGCCGCTCTTTTTGTGGTGGCAAAGAATTGGAACTGAGGGAATGGCTGAACGAGCTGTGCTTTATGATTTTGATGGAATCCTATTGAACTATAAAGAATGATGAGCAGGAGAGCTTCAGAAAAAAACAGGAAAGACTAGTATGAACTGATGCAAAGTGAAGTGAACAGAACCAGTAAAACACTGTACATAGGGATAGCAAAACTGCACAATGATCAGCTGTGAGCGGTTTAGCTATTCTGATTGATACAGTGATCCATGACAATTCCAAAAGACTCATGAGGAAAAATGACATCTACCTCCAGAGAAAGAACTGACAGAGCATGAAAGCAGATTGAAGCAAACTTTTGTGACTTTATTTTTCCTGATTTTTTTGGTCAATGTTTACTTTTGCAACATGGTTAATATGGAAATATATTTTGTGTGACTATACATGTATAGTCTTCAGGGGTGGGCCTGCAACCTCAAGGCCTTCTAGGTCCTTGGGTGCAGCCTTTTGACTGAATCCAAGTTTTAAAGACCAATTTCTTTTATTAAGGGGATTTATTCTGTAAAGTTTGGATTCAGTCAAAAGGCCACACTTAGGGACCTAGAGGGTCACATATGGTCTCTAGGCCACGGGTTCTCCCTCACCCCCACTATTCTAGCTTAAATAGATCAGTGATCCCACTTTTATCTATGTATAACCCAATTGTATTCCATTCAACAACTTCAAACAACATTTATCAAGTGCCAATTGTGTAGGGAGCAATGAATGCATTAGATTCCAGGGGGAAAAAAACAATGTTTAGAGAAAGCACAGTCCCTGGCTTTAGGGAACTTATAGTCTATCAGGGAATTATGACTCATCTACAAATAACTAAAAATAAAGTGTATAATTCATAAGGAGGCAGTGAAGGTCATTACAGAACTAGAAGGGGTTGTACATGCATTGAGCTTTAAAAGATGGGTAGAAATTCAGCAGATAGGGAGGAGAATGAGATCATTTTTCACTCAAAATTAATTTGTTGGCCTACTTCCATTTAAAAACTTTCCACCATTTCATATAGCCTGCCCAAATTACCCATAAAGCCCTGAAAGTGCTCAGTAATGGCTTACAGTATCAAAACAGAGACTTCCAGACAAATATTCTTCACGTAATGGAAGTCAGGGTCGGGGACAGTGCTTTGCAAATTAGAACTGACTACATCAGCTGCAAACCCAACTATTCAGCCATCAAGAGTCTTTCTTTGTAGCATAATTGCTATTAACAGTGCTTCTCCCAGGAAGGCAGCAGCTCCCATCTTGTTAACACGGATCTTTGAGTGAGGTTACAAGCAGTCAGATAGGTAGATTACATACATACCCAAGTTGGTATTTACAAAACTCTGCATCTAAAGGTCGCCAGCACCCCAGAGAGGATGTTTTGGGGTGGGGGGAGGGACAGAAAGGCTAATTCTCTGAGACCACTGCTACAGCAACCAATATGTCATTCCAGAATTATTTGGCAAGCCTCAGAGTTCTCCAATTTGTTTTTCTAAGTTCAAGTGGCCCTTCTGAAGATATTTTAAAGGAAGAAAAAAAACCAGAACGACCAGTAGTGGCAGGTCATTAACTAATAAGAGGTAGCTAGATAAAGCACTGGATCTGAAGTCAGGAAGAATCATCTTCTGGAGTTCAAATCTGGCCTGACACACTTAATAGTTGTCTCTGGACTCTGGATAAATCACTTAATCCTGTTTGCCTCAGTTTCTTCATCTGTAAAATGAGCTGGAGAAGGAAATGGCAAACCCCTCTGGTATCTTGGCCAAGAAACCCCAAATGAGGTCTCAAAGAGTCAGATACAACTGAACAACGAGAATAACAACCAAAAGCCCTTACTAATAAGAAACTGTCAGGTTCTCTGCAGCTGAAAATGCCACAGAACTGACCCAAGTACAATCACAGAATGTTAGAGTAGAGTGATGCCTCAGAGATCATCCTGAGATGTCCTCTCATGTGGTATAAAGCAATGGACTTAGAATAAAGAAGAACTGACTTTAAACCTACCTACTAGAGATGTGACCCTAGATAAGTCACATAACCCCTGTCTGCCTCAGTTTCCTAAACTACAAAATTAAGAAGTAGGGTTGATGGCCTCTTCTAAGGTCTCTTGCAGCTCTAAATTCATACTCTAAATATTTCCTCTTATCAGAAGAAGGGGCTTCTGGGTAGTATGCAGGACCATGAATCCTTCAGGAGTTGGGGTCAGGTGGGGTATGGATGTGGCCAATGGTAGCAGCCAAATTTGTAAATGAAAGGCACTGCTCCCCCAGCTTGACTATGATCATAAGCAGTTTGACTGAGGGATTTGGGGTGGGGGCTGCAGGTCAGGTTGGACTTATAAGAATCCTACAGCCTCATCTTACAGAGGAAGAATTAAGGTTTAGAAAGAATTGTCTTGCTCTAGATCACACAGTAAGAATCTTGGGAGATGGGGACAGAGATCCAAATATCTAGTGCTATTTTCACTACCCCAAGCTTCCAAGGAAGGGAGAGAGAAAGAGATCTTTGATCACTAATGATGGGATGTTAAGACCTGTGGGAGAGGGAGCTGTGAGGAGCAGCCCTTAGACACCAGCCAGCACTTAGGCTTATAGCTCAACCAAGGCTCTAACTAGGGCAGGATGATTGAGGCTTTGTCGCAGGGCATGGATAATATTCTTAATCCTTCAACAAAGTAGAAATCAACAAAGTGCCCTCCTTAGCAGGAATAACTGGTTAGAGGGACAGCTACCAAATGACCATCTGGGGTGAGTCCTTCCCTTGTCCTACTTCTTCAGATAAGTGAATACTTCAGGCTGCTTGCTCCTGGCGAAGCTTATGCTATTTGGCCAGAAAACAAAAATTCCTAGTTCTGGTTCTAAACCCAGCATACCCTGCATAAGTCTGTGGTCACAAGCCTATCCAAGAGCATCATCATTCATCCACGATACGGAGAGCTCCTCATGGAAGTAGATAGAGTTCTGCATTTTCTGAGAACAAAGCCCACATTCCCTGAGGATAATGTTAAGAGGAAGTTCAAGCTCAAACTCCCAAAATGTGTCTGACCAATAGGCACCCTACCAATTTCCTACTGGCTCCTGATCCAACTGAATGGAGTACCTTTGCCCAAGTTCAGAGAGCTGAGCCTACCAGTTCCCATCTCATTTCCTATTCTTTACAAACTCATTAGGCTCAGGTTCAGGCTAGAGCAGGATATACGATGACTTTGATCCAAGGCTGAGCAACTGTAGTCCGAACCATCTGGAAGCCGAGAACAGGTAGACAGATGCCCAGTAATTCAATCTAGGTTGATGTGAAGGCATGCATGAAAGAAAGCAGAGACCTCTCCAATATTTTCAACACATCATTGCAAAATAGAAGACCTGTGGTGCCTATGAAAAGAGCCTTTTGGAAAATGGGAAGGCCAGGGAGGTTGGGGGGGGGCGGGGAGGATCCAAGCATTCATGCATGCAATCTTCTTTTTTTTGTACTTATCTTATTAAAAATGACAATTTTAATACGTCTCACAGGAAGAATGCAATTGTTAATTCCTATACAACTAGATATATGATTAATCTACAACATCTAATAGGACCTTTTCTGATAATCATCTTCTTAGCTTTTTAAGACCATATAGCATTATTTTTGTTGAAGCAAAACTACTTTTTTCTTTTTTTTTCTTTTTTTTTTTCATTTTTTAACACAGCTCATATCGTGTAAAACAATTCCAACTTTTGGTCAGGTGATACTTCTCTTAAAGCATTTAAAATATAGACCACAAACCAATTTTTTTTTAACATTAACCAACTGAAATACAAATAATAACTATGTAGGCTAACTTCACAAGCCCTTGACCTAACTGTCTCCACGGTATTACTAAGAATTAAAGGACCCTAACTTATTGTTGTTGGTCTAAAGTCCTAAGCCTAATAGCTTAATTTTAGACTTAACCTTGGATGTTCCCCTACCAACAATCTATAATTTAATAGATCTGGTACCTTTTCACTATAGAAAATAGCCACTAAAAGTATGGACATTGCAGGGAAACAATATCTCCCCAGCTTCATGTCAGTTCCAGGCAGGAGTAAATTGTCAATTTGTATTCAGTCAGGATTAAAGTCTGCCAGGTGTCAGTGGGGAAATTGAGTTAGGAGAATCCTACCTCAAGCCAGGCTGAACAACCACTCTCCCACAATTCCCATGAGATCACTTTTTTCCGTTCATACTAGCATCTCACAGGCTTACTGGCATCATGGATTGGAGGTTCAGACCACCTTTCTTGCTATCCATACCTGGAGTTAGACTCAGAAGAACAGTCAGTTAATAGTCCCATAGCATCTTAAAATAGCAAGTTCCAATAACCAGGTTTCAGATAGGACTATAATTTCACATTGGCTAAGGAACATCTTTTGAGGCCAGTCTGAAGTGGCTTGCATGCCATTCTTCTATACATGTTCTAGTTCCTGATTAAAGAGCAATCAGAAAAACAAATTTACCATTAAAACCTTAACTTTTCCATCAATGCCAAATTTTACCCAAAGTTACCTGCCTCTAGGAAATTTAGACTAAAATTCTTTTCCCCAAACTAAAGATATCTCTGATTTAGTCTCAGTAACTAATTCAATCAATTGTAATTTTTTTCTCCATCTCTCCCCTCCCCCATCCCCTAATACCTTGCATTCTGATTACCCCTTTCCTCAATGAACCCTCCCTTCTATCACACTCCACCCTTCCCTTATCCCCATCTTCTCTCTTTTCTTGTAGGGCAAGATAAATTTCTATACCCTATTACCTGTGTTTCTTATTTCCCATTTATATGCAATAAAAATTCTGAACATTCGTTGCTAATACTTTGAATTCCAACTTCTCTCCCTCCCTACCTCCCTACCCATCCCCACTGAGAAGGCAAGCAATTCATTTTGCAAAAGACTTCCATAATAATCATGTTATGTAATACTAACTATATTGCCCTCTATCCTAACTGTATTTTTTTATTCCCTCATTTGACCTTGTCCCTTCCCAAAAGTGCTTATTTCTAGTTACTCCCTTCTCCTATTTGCCCTCCCTTCTATCATTCCCCTCACCCTACTTGTTGCCTCCTCCCCTATTTTCCTGTAGTGTAAGATAGATTTTCATACCAAATTTAGTGAGCATGTTATTCCCTCCTTCAGTCATACGTAGAGAGAGTAGCTTCACTTTTCCCTGCTCCCCTTCTCCCTTTTCTCCTCCATTGAACAAGATTTTTTCTTTATCTCTTTTATGAGTTGTAGACTCCCCATTCCATTTCTCCCTTTCTCCTCCCAGTATTTTCCTCCCTCACCCCTTAATTTTTATTTTATTTTATTTTGTGTGGATATCATCTCTTCTGATTCAACACACCCTGTACTCTTTGTCTATATGTGTGTGTATGTACAATCCCTCCACCTATCCAAATAGTGAGAAAAGATTCAAGAGTTATAAATATTTTCTTTCCAGGTAGGAATGTAAACAGTTCGGCTTTAGAAAGTCTTTTATGATTTTGCTTTCTTGTTTACCTTTTCATGCTTCTCTTGATTCTTGTGTTGGAAAGTCAAATTTTCTATATAGTTCTGGTCTTTTCATCAATATGAAGGCTTCAAAGTCCTCTGTATCATTGAATGACCATTCATTCCCTCAAAGTATTATACTCAGTTTTGCTGGGTAGAAGATTCTTGGTTTTAATCCCAGTTCCTTTGACTTCTGGAATGTCCTATTCCAAGTCCTTCAATCCCTTAATGTAGAAGCTGCCAGATCCTGTGTTATCCTGATTGTATTTCCACAATACTCAAATTGTTTCTTTCTAGTTGCTTGCAGTATTTTCTCCTTGACCTGGGAACTCTGGAATTTGGCCACAATGTTCCTAGGAGTTTCTCTTTTCAGGTCTCTTTCAGGAGGTGAACAATGGATTCTTTCAATATTTATTTTTCCCTCTGGATCTAGAATATCAGTACAGTTTTCCTTGATAATTTCATGGAAGACAATGTCTATGGCTTTCAGGTAGTCCCATAATTTTTAAATTGCCTCTCCTGGATCTATTTTCCAAGTCAGTTGTTTTTCCAATGACTTGTTTCACATTATCTTCTATTTCTTCAAACTTTTGGTTTTGTTTTTTAACTGCTTGGTTTATCTCATAGTCATTCATTTCCATGAACTCAATTCTCTCTTTCAAAGAACTGTTTTGTTCAATGAGCTTTTGAACCTTCTCCTCCATTTGGCTAATTCTGCTTTTTAATGCCTCCTTCTCCCCATTGGCTTTTTGGACCTCTTTTTCCAATTGAGTTAGCCTCTTTTTAAAGGTGTTATTTTCCTCAGCATTTTTTTTTTTTTTTGGTTCTCCTTTAGCAAGTTGCTAACTCGCTTTTCAAGCTCTTCCATTTCCTGAGTCCAATTTAAGTTCACTTTGGAGCCCCTGGAGGCAGGGGTCTTAACTTCCTGTGACAGTAAGCCTTGTTCTTCCTCATCTGAAAGGATGGGAGGAGACACTTGTTCACCAGGAAAGTAACCTTCTATGGTCTTATTTTTTCCCCCTTTTTTGCACATTTTCCCAGCCAGTTACTTGACTTCTGAATCCTTTGTCAAGAGATTAGACTCAGCTGCCCCAGGGCTTTGGATGGGGATGGAGCCATCACTTAGAGCTGGGTTTGGATCAGCTTCTCCCTATCGCCAGAGGCTTTAAGCTGAGCTGCCTGGACAATGGACCCAGGTTGCTTCCTGGCCACTGTAGCTGCCTGCAGTCTGCTGCTGCTATTGCTGCCATCACCTGGGGCCAGTGCTGGAGGAATCCCATTCCTCTCTCATCCAGCTAGGAAAGCCCTCCCACACTGACCTTTGGAGCTTTCTTTGTGGCTTGTTGGTTGAGGTATCTGGGACCCTCCCTACTGAGGATTCTGCCCTGGAGGCCTGTTCAGGTCCTGTTCCTCCCCATGCCACATGGTCGGGGCTGGGCTCCTCAGCTCAGCGTCCTGTGAGATAGACCTTTCCTGACAGTCTTCTGGGTTACCTTTGGCTGGAAACCTCTTTTGCTCTGTTGTTCTATAGTTTCTATTGCTCCAGACTTTACTGAGAGTCATTTTTTACAGGTATTTTGTGGGCTGTGGGGAAAGCGCTAGAGTATATGCATCTTTCTACTCTGCCATCTTGGCTCTGCCCCCAAGTAATCTTGTTAGTTAACACTGTAGTCCCCAAGTGGAAGAGAAAAAAGCATCAAAATTTTTCAGAACAAATGTTCTCCCCATGGCAGCCTCTTTTCAGTAATGCTTAAGGCCAATCCGTTTGATTCTTTTCACTGCGTGGCTCTTAGAAAGAGAGAGACTTCCAGTGCTTCCAATAAGGACAAGAGGAAAGGTAAGAAGTAGAGATATTGTTCCCTGAGTCATTGGTACAGAAGGTTGGCTTGTACCTGTGACTTGCTAATGACCTCTTTCCTGGGAATTATATAAACTAAAGACCACATGGGTCAAGAATGATAACCAGGGACACTACAGGCTTTCTAAAAGCTTAGTGATACATATATACCATGATGTTTCTAGCTGCAGCAGACATGAACTTGTGCCCTAAATCCCTGCTACTGACATTATTCCAAGAAGCCAGGTGGGTTAAAGATTGGGCTTGATGCCCTACGCTTCCACAGAGAAGCCAGAATTAAGTTGTGAAGCTAGGATACAAGTTATTATTTTTTTTAAAAAAGAGATTATGGACCAGTGAAAAATGTCCTAGATCTGGAATCAAAGGAAATCGGTGGGGCAAATTATTATACTTTCAGTGTGATCTTGGACCTCAATATACTCTTCTGTTAATGGAAGAGGCTGGGTTAGACATTTTCAAAGGTTCCTTTTGGGGCAGGTAGATGGCTCAGTGAATAGAATTTCAGGCTTAGAATCAGGGAGACTCAATCTCCAAGAATTCAAAACCAGTCTCAGACATTTACTATTTGTGTGACCCTGGGCAAGTCATTTAGCTCTGTTTGCTTCAGTTTCCTGATCTATACAAGGAGCTGGAGAAGGAAATGACAAGCCAGTATCTTTGTGTCTTTGCCAAGAAAACCGCAAATGAGGTCAGGAAGAGTTGGACATGACTGAATAACAATAACAGGGGCTCTTTCATCTCTACAATACTAAGAACATGAAATGAGATAGCAATATTTTGCATTTTCATTATGTGAAAAATATTGGAAAATCAAATTGATAAGGGAATTTTTTAAAATTGTGGCTCATGAATGCAACGGTGTATTACTACCCAAAGGAACTAAATATTGTGGCCACTCCACCTTCATAAGGGTCCCCTATGCTCTGGATCCATATTCTCAGTTCAGATTGAGCATATTCCTGGGGGAGCCTGATTTCTATTGAGATAAAGTCTACACTCTTTTTTTTCACATTCCTCAGCTCATTAAACTTGCACCCTGAGGACAAATTATTTAAAGTTTAGGTTTAGGCATCTAGATTTCCACCACCACTCCCTGGAAAATGGAGGAGTAGAAAATTACTCAATATATAATATAAATCAGGTATGGGACAGGTACTTACTTCCTCCGTACAAAGCACACACTGACTAAAACTCAACCAGCAGCAATTCTAACTATTACTATGCCAAGATGTGAGGTTCATACTTAAAATTACGGAAATATAAAGCAATTTGTGGGGCTTCAGATTAGACATTTTACATTTCACCTTGGCTCTGCACCATCCAATCAACTGCCATCAATGTCTTCTAGTAAAATGTGCCAGGCTTGTACCTATTCTTTGGTTGTTAGTTACCTTCTCCAAGATCACTGGAGTGATTTATGGAGATTCTTTTCTTGCCACCATTCAGCTACGATCAAAGAACCAGGATCTCAAGACGTTTCAAACTTACAACATTCCCTCTAAGCCTGCACACATCAACCTCAGGATACCTGTGGGCAAGTTGGCTTAAGTAACTGTCCTTTCCCTGAACTTTGTACAAGTGGAGTCCCTGATGGTTCTTTCTAGTACCCAGACCAAGTGAGCTTTGTCACCTATGTTCTTGTTGGTGACATGAGCTAATTCAGTTCAAACCAGCACAGCATTCGGGAATGGCAGCACATTTACTTGCTGCAAAATTAGCTTATTCGCTACTGCTCTGACATGTTCTTCTAGTTATCATGTTAATTGCAAGCCCTTAAGGGCAGGGAAAGTGCCTCCTACCTTTCATCTCCCCAGGGCCTAGTATGGTGCTTCACATATTGGCAGGCACCCAATTACTCTTGATAATAATGAAAATGATGATAACTATCATTTTTCTTTGTTGTCCAAGTTCTAGTCAAACAAACTGATACCTTCCTAATTTTCTGGCAGAACAAACAAAAAAATTAATGATGTTCATTCTGATTACATGAAATTGTAGTAATAATAATGATATCTCCCTTTTCTGTATTGCTCTGATGATTTATTCGATACTATAATGGGGTATTTTCAGTCCCTTTAAATGAATTATCTGTGAAAGTCCATTAAAATCAACATTTTAACGTGATCTTAGGAGACAGCTAATACATTCTGAAGGCATTCCCATTAAGGGTTAATTTCAAGTATGTCCCCAAGGTTTATGAATATATTCCAACAGATTATGGGAATATGCTTTAATATAGGTATGCCTAATTAACACAAGTCTAACATGTAGACCAATTATTGGACACTTCCTATTCTCCTTGAGTTCACCCCCTGCATAGAATGTTTTAATGAGATGGTGTGAAAGCATTTAGTTGAGTTAGACTGCAAAACCACTCAGTCACCCCATAGCGTACACAGGGAGGAGTCAATGAGGGTAGATCCAGAATGTCTCAGACAGACAAAGGCTTACTCAGCCTCACTTTGCATATTAATCTTTCCTGAGCAGAAATATTTCACTTTGAGGAGATCACTGAGGCATAACAATCAAGCTAGCAAAGATTACAAACCCTCTGGTTTCTAAAACTGGCTTATAGAGAGAAATTACTTCACCTTGCCTTTTGAAATAAGAATAAAGTCACTGAACTCACAGAAAAGGGATGATGGTTCTTTACAAAATGCTTTGAAATACACAGATAAAAGAGAAATGGAATGTTTTGTGCTAGGACCAGACAGCTACAGACCTGAAAGGGGTTTATCTGGCCCATGCCAGTCAAAGAGGCTGTCTCATAAACTGATGTCCAGAGGCAGCTAAGCAGCTTAGTGCATAGAGTACCTCCCTTGGAGTCAAGAAGTTTGTTGGTGTTGTTGCTGTTCAGTCATTTTCAGTCGTGTCCAACTCTTTGTGACCCCATTTGGGGTTTTCTTGGCAGAGGTACTAGAGTGGGTTGCCATTTCTTTCTCCAACTCATTTCTTGCAGATGAGGAAACTGAGACAATAAACATGAGCTTGGACAGATTTTTGGGAAACAGTAGAGGATAGAAGGGCCTGGCATGCTATGGTCCATTGGGTCATGAAGAGTCAGACAGGACTGACTGAACAACAGTAACAAACTGAGACAAACAGGAACCTTGTGATGGCAAGCAAAGTAGGATCTTTCCTGCTGTTGTTTTACTATAATCAAGTGCCTCTGATTGAATCTTGTCTTTAGCAACCAGGAGTCTTTACTGTAAAATACAGAAACCAGAGTTTCTTTAACTGGAAATAGTATATGTATTTGTATAGTTAATGTGATTAAAGATCTTCCCCACCCATTAATGGGCCTGGGAAGTTTGGAAGGAAGGCCCACACCTTTTGTTAAATTTCTAATGAGACACTGGTTCTCAAGGGTTGTGATGCCCTCTGGCTCTGGAAAATTATAGATTCTCTGAGGGTGAGGTTTTACTTTGGGAGTTTAATATTTGGAAGTGTTTGTTTGACCAGATGAGATGCTGGGAAGCCACTAAGGAGCCCCCCAGCTTTGAAAACCCAGATGTTGGTGCTCCCATTTCTGGTAACTATGTATATATGTAATGGTCAGACAGTTGGAAGTCTGTCTGTTGGTCTTTATTTCCCTTCTTGTATTTTTCTCTAATGATGAATGATACATGTGCTTGATTAAAGGAGATTGTAAGCCCCTCAAAAGTTGCCTTTCCTTTCAGAAAAACAGATCAAAGAACCTGTGATAGCAGGCCCCCCTGTGTATGTGGAGTGATTGTTTTTATAGACCTGAGTTCCAATCCTATTTCAGACACACAGTTAGTTGTAGGATCCTAGACAAGTCACTTAATCCCTCATTAATACCTCAGTTATATCACCTGTAAAATCATTATAATATTGACACCTACCTCACAGGAATGTTGTGAGGATTCAATGAGAAAATATATGTAAAAGTGTTTTGCAAATCTTAAAGTGATGTTTATATGTTAGTTGTCATTTTTTCCCACCCCTCTGAGATTGGAAATTAAATGCAGCCAGGACTATACTTCAACTTTCTTTGTGTCCCCGGTTCCTAGCACAATGCCTGAGCTCAAGCACATCATTGGTGCTTAATAAATGCTTGTTGACTGATTGACTAAGTGATGTCTACCATATCTTAAGGAGACAATAAGGTAAGAGCACTGGGTTTGAAGTCTGGGTTCAAATTGCAAATCTGTAGCATACTATTTACTTCCAGCTTAACCTCTGTGAGTCTCAGTTTCCTTATATTAAAAATGAGGGAGATAGACTGTATAACTTTCGAGATCCCTTTCAGGTCTAAATCTATGATCCTCTGACTCTGTATTCAATCAGCATAGTTATGGTGGAGGTAAAATCAGAAGATCTTAGGCAAAACCCTTCATATCTTTGAGCCTCAGTTTCTTTGTTCATGAAATGAGCAAGTTGGATTTCACAATCTCCAAGCTCCCATCTGATCTACTAGGAATGAAAAATGGAGATTCATCCTTCATTATGTGCAATATTGAGGCAGCATAGAGTGCTGAACTTGGATCCATCAGTAAGATTCATGTTCAAATCCCCCATCAGGCAATTAGTAGTAGACCAGGTGATCCTGGTCAAGTCATTTACCCTCTCTGGGCCTCAGTTTCCTAATCTGTAAAATGAGAGGGGTGGAAAGGCCAAGGTCTCCCATTGCATCTAGGGCCATCTCCATCACCCTGATCTATATCTGTGTGCTGGACACAGATGGCTGTGGAGGAGAAAGTGAGCTTGGGGACTTTGTACAGCCGTTCCTCACTTAAATCCAACTCACACATCCTGGCATCACCTTCCTGATGTCATGGTGCTCTTCCAGAACAAAGGACAGACAACAAAATAACAACAATAATTCTGGTAGAAGCTCAGTCCCAAAGCCCAATCTCTCCTGATTGGTGGAGACCAATGTCTACGCTTACACGAAGGATGAGGCAGAGGTGATGAGAGGAGGAGAAAGGAGAGCTCTTCAGTTGGCTTTGTACTCTCTTCATCTCTTTGGGCTCAGCACTTCCATTGGGAGCTTCTGGATTCCAGCTTCAAGAGAGAAGATGGATAATGCACTCTGGTAAGACGCTGGCATGAGAGGAGCTGGCAGTTTCCATCATGCCCCTATCCCAGCTTGTTGCATTTGAGACTTTGAGGAACTTCCCTTCAGTGAGATCTGGGTTTCTCTCTCCCTCTCTTTCTCTTTGTCTTTCTCTGTCTTTGTCTCTGTCTCTGCCTTTGTCTCTGTCTCTGATTGTCTGTCTGTCTGTCTGTCTGTCTGTCTCTCTCTCTCTCTTAAACTAAGTTACTTTGCTCCCAGGGGAAAAGCTCCTTCAATCTGAATTATCTGGAATATATTCTCTTATGTATACTTTCTCTGAACTCTGTTTTGCTCTGACGTGGCTCAATGGATTTCTCAGATACCTGCTACATAGATAAATATAATTCTAGCCCGATTGTTCAAATCTCTCTGAAATCTAAAGGATCAGACTTTTGGCCTCAACTTTCTGCTTCCTCTCCCAGTAGGAAATGTCTTCTTTGAAGAAGGGTTGAGAGAGAAGCTAGAGACATCTATTCTGCCTTCCACACTACATGGTGGGGTAGAGAGAGGGAGAACAGTCCTCATTATACTAGGAATACAAAAAGACAAAACCAAGAGACATTTCCTGAAACAACAGAAAATAATTTTTTTTAAAATGAGTAATGGAAGGAAGGTGAAGATAAGGGAGATTTAAAGATGAGTCCAAGGTTTCAAGGTTATAAAACTTCAGAGAATTGAAGAGAGCTATTGGATTGAATCTCAGCTTTCTTTCTCCATGGTAACAAAAACCAAGAAGCATCCCAATTACTCTTACCTGATTTGTAAAATCCTATTTTCTCATGCTGGAATCATTTGGACTGCTTTTTCTCTAGAGCTGCTCCAAGAGGGCCCCCTTGTTCAGGTTGTAAGGCATAAGATTGGACCCAGGAGGCCTCAGAGCAGGGCTTGTCCAGTGCGGAATAGAGAGGAAGGAGAGCTAATGCTTTCTTGGGGCCATAATTCCATTTCTTGCTAATTCGCCTTAAACACAAAACAAAGCACAGCAGACTTTATCCTCTGGCGGTCACTAGAACCTTACAGAACAGCTGTAACCAAAAACACTCCAAGCCTGCTGCCATATTGTTTAAGGATTCCTTGGGTCCCAGTTGATCCCTGATGGATCCTGTCCATCCCCCCACCAACCACACAGAGAGAGCATGACTTAAAAAAGACATGACATCAGAAAACATGGTCGTATTACCAACAGCAGTATTTTGACTTTCTTCCTAAAGTAAACCAACCTACATTTGTCTTCATAATATGTAAATTACTTTTCAAAAATCACTTTTCCAATTTTTCTCCACATTTTGAATTCTCATTTTACATAACCTTGTGCCAATCCCAGCTCCCAAGGCTTCTTTTTGTGACCACACCTTACACTTTCTTATTCAAGTAATAGATTTGAACATAAAGTAGTCCTAAGCCCAAAATCAAATTGCTATCTGTGTAACCTGGGAGGGAGAGGAGAAGATCCTCTGTAGAAATGAAGCTATCCCTGGCACAGAACAAATCATGCCAATTATAGCCAATTTCTTTAGGTTGGGAAGGGCTTGATGAGTTAAAAAGAAAGCAACACTCCTTGTTTGTTTCCCTTGTCCTCTTCTTGCCTGTTTGCTCCTTGGAAGGCAAGTGATGGCAAATTTGGATAGCATACTAAAGGGAAGATGCATCACCTCACCAACAAGAGCTGTATACTGAAAGCAGTGGTTTTTCCAGTAGCAACATATGGTTATAAAAGTAGGGCTATGAGGAAAGCTGAGTGCCACAGAATTAACATTTTGAAATTGTGGTGCTGAAGAGGAGTTTTGAGAGACCCTAGGACAACAAGGAGATCAAATCAGTCAATATCTAAAGAAATTAATTCAGACTATTCATTGGAGGATTAAATACTGAAGCTGAAGTTGAAATACTTTGACCACATTAACAAGAAGACAAGCTCATTGGAGAAGACCCTGAATTTGAGAAAGATTGAAGGCAAAAGGAAAAGGGAATGATAGAGGATGAGATGGATAGATAGTGTCATGGAAGTCATGAACATGAACTTGAACAGACTGTGGGAGACAGTAGAAGTTAGAAGGGTCAGGCGTGCTATGGTCCATGGGGTCATGAAGAGTCTGATACAACTGAATGACTGAATAACAACTCTTGCTGGTAAAATGTGACTCAGCCTTTCCACCAGTGAAGACTCCTTTGAACTTTTCTCCAATGTTACTGGGATTCAATGTTGGTAATATGGTCATATTTTCTGATGTCACATCTCTTCTAAGTCATGCTCTCCCTGTGAAAAGGAGGGAGAAGATAGACAGGGAATGGGATGCACTGGGAATCAGAGACCCATTAAACAATAAAGCAGCAGGCTCAGCACCTTGTTGGCCATGGTTATGAGATCTCTGGGGCTCCATAGAGTTAAAATTATTGAAGCTTTAAAATACATATATTAGGTACTTAATTATTTTATTTCATATTAAACAAGTAAGTACAATTATTTCAGTGTACTGTTTCTGCTTCTGCTGGAGTTAAAACTGTGGGTAATCTTATTACCTTTGGAAGGATTAAGTTGTTATTAAGCTCTAGGTAAGCCTCTAGCTGGGTTGCCTAGGATCCTGGAGAATTTTCTTTTTTTTTTTTTTTTTTTTTTTTTTGACTTCTTTTTTTTTTTTTATTAAATTTATTTATTTAACTTTTAACATTCATTTTCACAAAATTTTGGGTTACAAATTTTCTCCCCTTTTATCCCCTCCCCCCCCAAACACCAAGCATTCTAATTGCCCCTATGACCAATCTGCTCTCTCTTCTATCATCCCTCTCTGCCCTTGTCTCCATCTTCTCTTTTGTCCTGTAGGGGCAGATAGCTTTCTATACCCCTTTACCTGTTTTTCTTATTTCCTAGTGGCAAGAACATTACTCGACAGTTGATCCTAACACTTTGAGTTCCACCTTCTTTACCTCCCTCCCTCTCCACCCCTTCCCTTTGGAAGGCAAGCAATTCAATATAGGCCAAATCTGTGTAGTTTTGCAAATGACTTCCATAATAGTTGTGCTGTATAGGACTAACTATATTTCCCTCCAACCTATCCTGTCCCCCATTACTTCTATTCTCTTTTGATCCTATCCCTCCCCATGAGTGTCGAGCTCGAATTGCACTCTCCTCCTCATGCCCTCCCTTCTATCATCCCCCCCACCCTGCTTGTCCCCTTATCCCCCACTTTCCTGTATTGTGAGATAGGTTTTCCTACCAAAATGAGTGTGCACTTTATTCTTTTCTTTAGTGGAATGTGATGAGAGTAGACTTCATGTTTTTCTCTCACCTCCCCTCTTTATCCCTCCACTAATGAGTCTTTTGATTGCCTCTTTTATGAGAGATAATTTGCCCCATTCAATTTCTCCCTTTCTCTTCCCAATATATTTCTCTCTCACTGCTTGATTTCATTTTGTTTTAAAGATATGATCCCATCCTATTCCATTCACTCTGTGCACTCTGTCTCTGTGTATGTGAGCGTGTGTGCATGTGTAATCCCACCCAGTACCCAGATACTGAAATGTTTCAAGAGTTACAAATATTGTCTTTCCATGTAGGAATGTAAACAGTTCAGCTTTAGTAAGTCCCTTATGACTTCACTTTGCTGTTCACCTTTTCATGGTTCTCTTCATTCTTGTGTTTGAAAGTCAAATTTTCTTTTCAGCTCTGGTCTTTTCATCAAGAATACTTGAAAATCCTCTATTTCATTGAAAGACCAATTTTTCCCCTGAAGTATTATACTCAGTTTTGCTGGGTAGGTGATTCTTGGTTTTAGTCCTAGTTCCTTTGACTTCTGGAATATACTGTTCCATGCCCTTCGATCCCTTAATGTAGAGGCTGCTAGATCTTGTGTTATCCTGATTGTATTTCCACAATACTTGAATTGTTTCTTTCTAGCTGCCTGCAGTATTTTCTCCTTGACCTGGGAACTCTGGAATTTGGCCACAATGTTCCTAGGAGTTTCTCTTTTTGGATCTCTTTCAGGCGGTGTTCTGTGGATTCCTTGGATATTTATTTTGCCCTCTGGTTCTAGAATCTCAGGGCAGTTTTCCTTGATAATTTCATGAAAGATGATGTCTAGGCTCTTCTTTTGATCATGGCTTTCAGGTAGTCCCATAATTTTTAAATTGTCTCTCCTGGATCTATTTTCCAGGTCTGTTGTTTTTCCAATGAGATATTTCACATTATCTTCCATTTTTCCATTCTTCTCTCTTTGTTCTGTGATTTCTTGGTTTTGCATAAAGTCATTAGCCTCCATCTGTGCCATTCTAATTTTGAAAGAACTATTTTCTTCAGTGAGCTTTTGAATCTCCTTTTCCATTTGGCTAATTCTGCTTTTGAAAGCATTCTTCTCCTCATTGGCTTTTTGAACCTCTTTTGCCAATTGAGTTAGGCTAGTTTTCAAGGTGTTAATTTCTTCAACATTTTTTTGGGTCTCCCTTAGCAGGGAGCTGATCTGCTGTTCATGCTTTGACTTCATGTCTCTCATTTCTCTTCCCAGCTTTTCCTCCACCTCTCTAACTTGATTTTCAAAATTCTTTTTGAGCTCTTCCATGGCCTGAGCCCATTGGGTGGGCTGGGACACAGAAGCCTTGATTTCTGTGTCTTTGCCTGATGGTAAACATTGTTCTTCCTCATCAGAAAGGAAGGGAGGAAATGCCTGTTCGCCAAGAAAGTAACCTTCTATAGTCTTATTTCTTTTCCCTTTTCTGGGCATTTTCCCAGCCAGTGACTTGACCTCTGAATATTTTCCTCACACCCACCTCACCTCCTGATCCTCCCAGCCCGTGTTTGTGGTCTGAGATTCAAATGCTGCTTCCAGCCTCAGGGCTTTTGGTGGGGGCAGGGCTGCTATTCAGTATGAGATTATGTTCTGGTGCTGAGGTTGGGGCAGGGCCGCCTCTCAGGCTCAGTTCCCTCAGGGGGTTTATGCACAGACCTTCCGCAATGGATTCAAGCTCCCGCCCGCTTGGGGAGCCCCTGTCTGCAGCCGCCTCTCAGCTTCTACCTCCCGGGGGGGGGGCCTGAATTATGGGGGCACCCCACTCCCCTCTCGACCCGCCAAAGAGACTCTCTCACCCACCCCTGTCACCTGTGGGTGGAGGGACTTGTGCGGCCGCTGGAGATCCCGTCCCTGAAGCCTGCTCGGATCTGTTTCTCTCGGTGCCGCAGCCGTGGCCGCAGCAGGTCTGGGCTGGGCTTTGTGTCTGCAGCGCGACGGACCTTTTGCGAGAGGTTTGCAGATCCCTCTGTGGGTGGAGGGACCCGCGTGGCCGCTGGAGATCCTGTCTGTGAAGCCTGCTCGGATCTTTTCCTCTCGGTGCCGCGGCCGCGGCAGGGCTGCACTCAGCTCCCAGCCCCGGCGCCCAGTCCGCAGCGCGAAGGACCCCCCCCCCCCCCCCCCCCCCCCCGCGAGAGGTTTGCAGGTCTCTCTGGAACAGAAATCTCCCTCGCTCCAATGTTCCGTGGCCTCTGGGTGCGGAATTCGCCGTGAGTTACTTCCCTGTAGCCATTCTATGGGTTGTGGGTTCAGAGCTATGTGTATGTGCGTCTTTCTACTCCGCCATCTTGGCTCCGCCCCCGAGAATTTTCTTAACATGATGATATCTCTGTGGGTATTTTCCTTGGTTTGAGGACAAGGGTGAAGTAATGGGGAGAAAATGGACATTATGTCTGCACTTGCCCCTCCCCTATCCATACCCAGTCCCCAAACCTTTTCATCTGGTGTACCATGGCCACACTCCAGTTTTTATGTCAGGGGTTAATTTTCCAGTAATGCCTAAGTCTGTGAGAATAAGGCCTTTTTGATAGAGATTAGGATGCATTTCAAATACACAGTGACTTTTTGAGACTTTGCCCCGCCTCAAGGGCGAATCTGAGAGGACACACTTAGCACCTATTTCACATGTTTTTTCTGTGGATCAAATGAGATAATATATGTGAAAGGACTTTGGAAAACTGTGAAATTGCTATATAAATGTAGGGCATTTATTATTCTCCCCTTCAAGCAATACTGCCTTACATAACTGGGATAATCATCTATCAGAAATATGTGGACAGGCTAGTAGATACATGTAGAGGTATTACTAGCCTTCTCCTGTTCTTATGTAGATGTGATCTACATAAAGCCTGGTGGTCCAGCTGTTGCGAGAGGAGGATATTGGTAGTAGAACTAAAACAATGAAACACTCTGAGAGACAGACTTGCTTCCGGGACTTCTACCTAGAAGGGAGGATAGATCTGGGAGTGGGGGTGAAGGGCAGGAATAGGGAGAGGAGGAAAGTCCATTTATGTCACTCAGCTCTCCCAGCCCTACCCTCGATGCCAAATTATGGGAAGTAACTTTCTGTCCCTTTATAAGAGACCGTTCTCTACAAACAGTATGACAGAGTCAATCTCCCATGCAATTTGTGATGAAGAGGCAGTATGGCATTAGTGACCAGATAGCTGGACCTGGAGTCAGGAAGACTTGAGTTCAAATCCCTGCTTGGATGCTTACAAACCACATGAGAATGGACCAATCACTTAACCTCTGGGAGCCTCAGTTTCCTCAGCCACAAAATAGAGAGAATAATGCTGGTACTGCCTACCACACTGAAGTGTTGTGGGAATAGGGCTTTGCAAACTTGATATAAATATTTATAAACTTATAATATTTATAAAATATTATGTGAACTTGATATATCTATTTGTCTATTTGTGATATAAGTAGCCATTAACCGTGCTATGGACACGGTCACACTTCTTGGAGTTTTTATTTCTTTGTTTAGTATTTTACTTTTCACCAGTTGCATGCAAAAACAATCTTAAAATCTGATTTTAAAACTTTGAGTTCCAAATTCTCTTTCTTCCTCCTTTCCCCCACTCATTGAGAAGACAAACAGTTTGATACAGGTCACACATGTGTGACACGTGTGTAGTCATGCAAAACATTTCTATAATAGTCATGTGAAAGAAAACACGGACCATAAAACTCAAGAAAAATAAAGTAAAAAAAAGCATGTTTTAGTCTGTATTCAGACACCATTAGTTCCCTCTCTAGGGATGGATGGCATTTTTCAGAAGTCCTTCAGAGTTGTAGCACTGTATTGCTAAGAATGGCTAAGTCACTCACAGCTGACCATCGCTATTATTTTGTAATATAATAACCAAATCGCTATTATTTTGTAAATAGTACATTTCATTTTGCATCAGCTCGTGTAAATCTTTTCAGGTTTTTCTGAGAGCATTCTACTCATCATTCCTTATACCACAACAGTATTCCATCATAACCACATACCACGATTTGTTCAGCCATTCCCCAATATACAGGCATCCCCTCAATTTCCAGTTCTTTGCCCCCAGAAAAGAGCTGCTGTAAATATTTTTGTACATGTAGGTCATTTTTCTTTTTGCTTTTTATCTCTTTTGGGATACAGACTTAGTAGTGGTATTGCTAGGTCAAAGGCTATGAATGATTTTATAGCCTTTTGGGCACAGTTCCAAATTGCTCTACAGAATGATTGAATCAGTTCACAGATGGTCATATTCTTGACCTTGTCATCACCCACAAGTGTTTCATTTCCATGTTCATGAACTCTGGCATTCCTTTATCTGATCATAATCTTTAACAATTCCTTCTTTCCCTATGTCTTACTACCCCTATCTTTTATTCACCCTCACTATGACCTGAATTCCTCTCATCCCCTTATTCTTTCTCAGGCCAGTCCACCCCCTGCACTGGTTACACTCTCTTCCTTTCTTTATTTCAACACCTTGGTAAGCCAGTTCTACTCCACACTTTGCTTTCTTACCCTATCACATGCCATGCTAAAACCCAACCTTAGATTATCAGCTGACTTCTTGGCTCCTAATAATGTGCTGATAAATTCATCTGAAGAAAAATCACAAAACAATGCTGACTGGGTCTACTGCCAATTTATGTTACATAATCTCAGCTGGGCCCTCTCTGTAGCAAGGCAATGCTTTTATATCTCTCTAATTAATTTGCTGTCCTACTCAATACAGTGACTATTTTGAACCTTTTCATCCCTCTTCAAGCCCCTCCATGGCACTCTTTCCTCCAGTCTTCTAAGTTGAGGACCTCCCTTCATACTTCACACACACATAAAAAAATTGAGACTGTTCACTGAGAGTTCACTCTTCTTTCCTCCTCCTCATCACACATCACTCAGATATCTTTTCTAACTATCCCTAGCTTCATTCCTGTCTTGCATGAAAAAGTTGCCCTTTTCCTTTCCAAGGTAAATCCCTCTTCATGCTCCCTTGATCCCATCCTCTCCTTTCTTTTTTTTTATGAAGTTGTTTCTGCTGTCATCTCTGCTTTCCCTCTTGTCTTCAATCTCTTTCTATCTCCTGGTTCCTTCCTTGGTGCCCACAAAGGTGTTCATATCTCCCCATCCTTCCAAACCCATTTTGATCTGTCCATTCCAGCTAGCTATCATCTTATATCTCTCCCTCTTAGGCTACTCTTCTTGAGAAAGTCATCTCTGGTAAGTACATCCACTTCTATCACTTGCTTCTAAACTATCCATGTTTGGCTTCTGATCTCAAAATTCAGCTGAATTTGCCTTTTCCAGTGGTATCTTCATCAGCAATTTAAGCCTTTTCTTAATCCTCATCTTTCTTTACCTCTGTATTCCCTTGGACACTATCAATCCCCATCTTCTCATGGATACCCTTGCCTATCTAGGTTTTCATGACACTGCTTTCCTGGTTCTCCTAGAGAATGGGCCCTTCTCAGCCTGCTTTGCTAGAGCTCTATCTATGTCATGCCCATTCTCCCTCTATATGTCTCATTTACTAACCTCAATATCTTCTATGAGTTCAGTGATCATTTATTTGCAGGTGAGTCTCAATTCTACATAGCCAACTTAGTCTTTCCCCTGAGTTCTAATCCCCTATCAATGATAGCCTTTTAGACATCTGAAACTCGATGTCTCATAAGCATTCCAAATTCACAATGTGCAAAATGAGACTCATTGTCTTCCCATACACACACACACACACACACACACACACACACACACACACACACACACACACACACACACACTGAAACCCTCCCCTGCTGAACTTCTCCATTACTGTTGAGAAACACTCAAACCCTTCCCTGCTGAACTTCTCCATTACTGTTGAGAATATCACCATTCTTCCAGTCACCCAAGCTAATAACTTCAGTTCCATCTACAACTCCTCACTGTCATTCACCCCAAATGTCCAATGAGTTGTCAAAACTTTTGACTTTCATTACATCTCTTAGATAGGCACCCTTCTCTCCACTCACACAACCACTACCCCAGAAAAGGCCCTTATCTCTTCTCATCTATAGTATAACCTTTTGGTAATTTGACATGTATAGTACTAAATAAGCAATTAATTTAGGTTGTAGTGTTTTTTTTTTATTTTATTGATATGGCCCAATGATGAACGATTACTATTTCTCCAATTATTTGCCTGTCATAGCATTGAGTGCTTTGTAGCAGTTTTCAGAGGAAGAAATCTATAATCATATGAAAAAATGTCCTAAATCACTATTCATTAGAGAGATGCAAACCAAAACAATTCTGAGGTACCACATCACACCTATCAGACTGGCTAACATGACAAAACAGGAAAACAATAAATGTTAGAGAAGATGTGGGAAAGTTGGAGCACTAATTCATTGTTGGTAGAGTTGTGAGCTGATCCAACCATTCTGGAGAGCAGTTTGGAACTATGCCCAAAAAACTATGAAATTGTTCATACCCTTTGACCCAGCAATACTGCTTCTTGGGCTGTATCCCAAAGAGATTATAAAAATTGAAAAAGGGCCCATTCATGACACTGCTTTCCTGGTTCTCCTAGAGATATTTATAGCAGCTCTTTTCGTGCTAGCTAACAACTGGAAATTGAGGGAATGCCCATCAATTGAGAAATGGCTGAACAAGTTGTGTTATACGAGTGTAATGGAATACTATTGTGCATAAGAAATGATAACCAGGCAGACTTCAGAAAATCCTGGAAAGATTTATATGAACTGATACTGAGTGAAGTGAGCAGAACCAGGAGAACATGGTACACAGAAACAGCCACAGTGTGATATGGCTGTTTTTAATAGACTTGGCCCATCTCAGCAATGCAAGGACCTAAAACAATTCCAAAGGACTCAAGATGGAAAATGCCATCCACATCCAGAGAAAGAGCTATGGAGTTGGAATGCAGAGTGAAACAGACTGTCTTCTTTTTTGTTTTATTTTTTGTTATGTTTTTTCTTTGCATGGTTTCTCCACCTCATTATAATTCTTCTATATAACATGACTAATGTGAAATTGTGTTTGATAGGAATGTATGTGTAGAGCTCATATCAGATTGCATGCCATCTTGGGGAGGAAGAGGAGATGGGGGAGAAATTTTAAAACTTATGGAAGTGAATGTTGAAAACTAAAAATAAATAAATTGAAGAAAAGAGTGTTTTGTAGTTTTATTATGTGAATATAATTCTAGCATATGTTCTAGTAGTTGCAGTTTCAAATATTTAAGATATTCTGTGATTGTTTTGCCTGAGATTACTCTTTCTAGCCCTTCTTAATGAATTTTGTTGCTAATGTATAGAAACGATCATTTATGTGAGTTTATTTAACTTGCTACTCTGATACAAGTATTAGTTTTTTTAAATAAGATTTTAGTTAAATCTCTAGAATTCTCTTCACGAATTATTATAACATCTGCGAAAAGGGATAATTGTTTCTTCTTCATTTATGCTTATTCCTTCAATTTTTTTTAAATTTTGCTATTATAACTAACATTTCTAGTATTATATTAAATAAGAGTTGTGGGTAATGGCCATCCTACCTTTATTCTGAACTTACTGGAAAAGCTTCCAGCATTTCTCCATTACAGAAAATGCTGGCTTTTGGTTTTAATGCTATTTACCAAATTGTTCTTGTGAATCTTCTTGTGGATTTTTTTAATAGTAAAAATGAGTTGCATTTTATTAACAGTTTTTTCTGCATCTGTTGATACGTTATTTTTATTTATTAATATGATCTCTGTTTACAGTTTTCCTAATATTGAACTAACCCTGAATTTCTAGTATCAATTTAATCTAGTAATAAAAATTATAATATTTTAATATAATTGCCTTTCTCTTTGCTAATATTTTATTCAGTATTTTATATCAGTATTTGTTAGGAATGTTGGTTTATTTTTCTGCTTTATTACTCATTGGCTTATGAAGTTAAATTATTTCATAGAAGGTATTTAGTGGCATCTCTTCTTATTTCTGCAAATAATTTTTGGAATGTTAGAATTAATCATTCTTTTAATATTTGGTAGAAACCACTTATAAAGCCATCTAGTCTAGAGTTTTGTTTCTTTGCAACTCCATTTACAGCTTTTCAAATTTTCTTTTTCTAAGATTGTGTTACTTAAATTTTTCTATTTTAGTCATATTGATCTGGATGCTTTACATTTTGGAAATATAATCTATTCATTTAAATTATCATTTTGATGACCTTTAACTGGGCAAAATAATTTCTGATCATTTCTCTTCATTTATTGCAAATTTTCCTGTTCATATTTCATATCATTAATTTATTTTTCCTTTCCCTCTTTTAAAAATAAGATTATGTAAGTTTATTTTATTAATTTAGTTATATTTTCCAAAAAAAGCTCATACATGTATTGATTAATTCTAGGCTTGTTTGTCAATCTTTTCTATATGTTTACGTATTTCTACATTTTATATATTTATATATAAATATATGTTTTATATATTTCTATATTTCCAAAATTTTTATTTTTGTTTGGTTAAGTTTTTTTAAGTGTTGCTACAAAAAACAATTGACAAAAAACCTGGATAACATATTTAAAGAAATCCTAAAATTAAATGGCCTTTATCTATTCTTTCATGTCAAATTATTTCATCTCCATTTACATTTGAATCCTTTCCTCGAAGGCCTTTTATTAATTTTAGTATTTATTACATAACAGACCGAAAGGTAGTGTTAACTATTTCTGCTTTTCTGTATTTGATTATGATATTTGCATGTCCTACTGCATGATCAGTTTCTGTAAAGATACCATGTACAGCTGAGACTTGATATTCTTATTTATTTATCTCTTTGACGGATTTGCTAGTCTTAAAGATGTACCACATTTCACTGAAAAATTGTTACACCCTGTTTTTTCAGTCCAAAAATTGATTTACAACCTTTCGTTGTGTAATTGTTGCATGGCATAATTCTGTTCATCAAGCTGTCTAAAAGGTAAACAGAGAAACAATGTATCCATCAGTGGCATATGGCTATGCATTTATCTCTCACACATTGTAAGCCACAAAGCCTAGAATTCTCAGCCCATGCACATTATCAGTACTCAATTTTAACCTATATTCACGAGTATCCTGTGCACCCTAACTTTGGACCAAAGACAGTTTAGTAATAAATGATTTTTAAGAAATACTGGCACAATTTTTTTAAAAGCTTCACTTGATGGTTGCACTCCACTTTTTTGCAAAAAAAAAATTTGGCATCAACTCTGCAACGATTATGTGGTGAAATACGGTACACTGAGGTCCTCAGCTACTGTGTTTTTGATGTCTGTTTCTCTCTATCATACAATTATCTTTTGCTTTAAGTACTTAGATGTCATTCCTTTCATTTAATATAGAACATGTATATAATGTATATAACATAGTGATATTATTTCACTCTCTGTAGAGTCTTAAATTAATTCTTCTTAACTTGTTTTCTAGATAAGATGTTTTTGATATTACATATTTTACATTTTGGCTTCTTTTTCCATTTTTTTTGCTTTTTTTCCTAATACGTTTTGTTTTCTCCAAGAGCTATTGAGTTCTATTTACTCTGTTCTAATTTTCATGGAGTATTTTCATTTGGGTAATATTTTTCATGTTTTGTTCCATGATATTTATTCTCCTTCCTCTCTCTTTCCTCAACAGATCTTATTTAACTTAAAATTTCATTTTTTATCCTTTGCTTCAGTTCTTTCCAGTGAAAGAAAGTCCAAGAAAATGACTTTCTTGGAGCCCTTGTGGTCCAGTCACTTTTCTTTCTCTGAGCTTCTACTTAAATGTTTTTCAGTTATTTGCTTCCTCAGTGTTTACACTCAGCTTGGGCTGAGTATGGAATTTTCTTACTTTTAATCATAACTTCAACTTCAGTTCCTAGTTTGAACATTTTGCCAAAGTCAGGCTATGTACCCTTCGAACTCTAGGTTGGGATGGCCAGGCCCATCTATGCCTCTCTATGGTGTGTCTGTGCTGTGAGCAATGGAAGATTTCAGGTACCCTGGATCATCCTGGGTCAGAGCACTGCAGTCTTCAGAGGTCCCTGAACCACCTTGATAAGAGTCCTATGGACTTCCATAATCCATAGAGTTCTCCAGTCAGAGCACTACAGGTATCAGGTGTTCCTGACCCATCTCTGTCAGACCAACCAGTTTACTCAAGTTCATATTGGTTTCATTAATGGCACCCTTTCCTCAACATTCACAGTCTTCTGACTGTTTTGTATAGTCCTCACCTGGATGAAGCAGCTTACTATTTTTTATCTTTTGGGATTTCTTTATCGTTATTCAAGTGATGGTACTATTTTTTTTAATCGTTGTTGGAGCATTATGTGAAAGAGCTGGGATTTTCTATAACCTTTCATGCTACTATCTTCATGTTTTCTTATTTAAGTCTCATGACAATCCTGTGGGAAAAAAGTGAATATATTATTATTCCCATTTTACAGATAATAACTGAAGCTCAGGAAAGTGAAATGACTCCTCCAAGTTGCTATAACTAGTAATCATATATGTATATGTACTTACAAGAAATTATACTACTATTCTCTTGTATTAATAATTGTGTATATTGTAAAACTTGGACAAAAATAGAAATTTTTAAAAAGAATAAGATAAAAATGAAAAAAAAAGCATTAGATCCCAGAGGAAACTGTGAGCTGCTGGTTTTTATTCAATATGAAGTAATAATGTCAAACCCACTCATTAGGACACTCATATTGGTGTAGATCACAGGTTCCCAAAATGGGTGATACCGCCCCCAGGGGGCACTGGAACAATTGCAGGGCTGGAAATAACCTTGGGTGCAATTGAGGGTCATTGAATAACAATAAAGGAGCAGTGGAAGCATAAGGAAAGAAGAGAAAAGAAGAAAATTTTGAAAAAAATACATTTCATCTGTTGTGTAAGGAGTTAAAGTTGTAGTGATTACATTACTTTGTAAGTAAACACACAAAATGCAAGTTATAACCAATCAGTGGTCAAGTTCACCAACAGGTCTTAACAAGCAAGCGTTGGCAGGTGAGTGTATTGTGCATTATTGGAAAGTCCAGAATGCATTGGCAGGAATATATGCATGTAACAACTTGTTTACAACATGATACTTTATGGTTACATGATGCAATATCACATCATTAAAATTTCAATGCAGGAAAAAAAATCCACAAATTTACAATAAATTATTAAATTTAAAATGTGTCATCTAAAAAACAATATTTTCTATTTTTTGAAATCATGGAAATTTCCAAAATACTGTTAAATGGTTAAAGAAAATAGATTTCCTGGGAAGTGCTGAGTAATTTTTTTTAAAGGGGGTGATAAGGCCTACAGATGATGACTTGAAGAGGCAGAAAGACTTGAGAGTCAGGGAGACCAAGCAGGAGGTTTTTTAAATAATCCAGGGTGGGCTGCGATGACAGAATCCTGTAGACATCCCATCTCCCTAGGCACTGATTGAGGGACAACAAGGTATGGTGTCAAGAGTAGTGGATTTACAGTATGGGCAACAGGCCTAGGTTTGAGTCCCGGCTCTGACACTTATTAGCTGTATAACCCTGGCCAAGCCACTTACCCTCTCTATGCCTCATCTTCCTCCTAATATGAGGATTAGCAAAATTGACCCCCCCCAAAAAAAGGAAAATTGTAAATGTCAGAGGGACTGCCAGAAAATAAGTACTTTCATGCACTGTTAGTAGAGCCGTAAATTAGTACAGGCTTTCTGGAAAGCAATTTGGAACTATGCCCCCAAAGTTATTAAACTTTTTGACCTAGTGATGCTGCTGCCACTAAGCCTTTATCCCAAAGAGATCAAAAGGAGAGGGAAAAGAGCCATTTGTGCAAAAAATATTTATGAGTTCTTTTTATAGTGGCAGAGAACTAGAAGCTAAACGGATGCCCATCAATTGGAGGATGATTGAAAAAATTATGTCATATGAATGACATGGAATACTGTTATGTCACAAGAAATGAGGAAGAGGATGAATCTGTGATCTGTGAGAGGACTTGTATGAACTGATGGAGAGGTGCCATTGTTATTTGTCCTTCATTCGCAAAGAGCACCATGACGTCAGAGAGGTGATGCCATGACTTGCAAGTGAACTGGGTTTAAGGGAGGCAAGACTGTGCAAGGTCACCAGCCTTATTTTTTCCTCCAGAGCCACCTGGGTCCAGTGACCAGGACGATTGGAGATGGTCCCTGCTGGAGAATGAAGGGAGCATAACATGAACAGCTGAAATAATAACAACATTGTAAAGGCTTTAATAGACTTCAGAATTCTGATCAATGCAGTGACCAATCATGACTGTAGAGGACTGTTGAAGAATGCTACCCACCTCCTAACAAGGAGGCTATATACTCAGGATGTAGAACAAGACGTACATTTTCTAAAATATGGAGAATAATATGGATATTTGTTTTCTTTTAATAGCATATTTGCTTTTAAAAGGAGAGGACACTTTTTCTTTTTTCAATGAGAAGGAGGTGGGAGGGAGAGAAAATACACACTTATTAATTGGAAAGAAATTATTTTAAAACTTTTATTTTTATTTATTTTATTTTTAAAACTTCATTATTTTGCTATTAAAATGAAGGAGTCAGATTCAGCAGCCTCCAAGGTCCCTTCCAGTTCTAAATCTATGCCCCCATGATCCTATGAATGAGTCACCTGCTTTCTCCTTCTCCAGTGTAATGAGGCTAGAAGCTCCTTCCTGAATCCATCCATCAGCAAGCCTTTAAGAGCCTACCTTGTGTCAGGCTCTGGGCTGCCTACTGAGGATACAGGCATAAAAGTGGAGCATCCTACTTCAGAATTTTCTAGATGTGTGACTCTGAGCAAGTCATTTAATATATCTGGTCCTCAGTTTCCTCATCTGTAAAATGACTTCTAAAGCCCTAAATTTGCCCGGTTTGAACTGCTTCGGTGTTGAGTTGGTGAGTAGTGGACCTTGGATGAATTTGCTAATTCTATTAAGTGTTTAAAATATCATTCCTTTTCAGGGCCTTGCCTAGAAACTGTTGTAATGGTTGATGTGTGCTCATTTGTGGAAATGAATCTATTATTTATCAATATAAATAATTGGCACTCTCAGTGCCTTGTTGCTGCTCATGCTCTTTAGTTTCTGAGTTTTCGTCCTGAAAAACCAGGTTGTTCATGGATGCAAATTCCCCTGAAAGGAAATCACAAAGGAAGAAAAAGAAGCAGGTGGGATATGTTAAATTCCCTTGATGTCCACCATAGGCCCATCCTAATTTTCTTTGAAACTCAGGCATAAGAACCACAGCTTATCCTCATGGCTGATGCAATTCAGATTTAAAAGTCTGCCTCTGGCATTCAAGGAGCACCACAGTCTGCCTCTTGTTTACCTATCTAGCCATAGCTCCTATCATATACTCTTACATTCGAATCAACTTGCACTATGATTCCTCTCCAGTCCTCTTTCAGTCTCAGGGCTTTTTGGTCACAACTCCCTCACCTCATCTCTCCTAGAATGGACTCATTTTGCTCTTTCTCCCTGTCTTCCTGTTAAAGTTCCTTCTTTCCTTTAAGACCCAGCTCAAAACCCACCTTCTCCATGAAGGTTTCTCTGATCATTCCACTCTTGCTGGGTGAAGGGATCTCTCCCTCCTTAGATTTCTCCCAGCCTGGATCCCTCTTTCTAACTCATCTCACTCTCCTTCATATCATACTTGCTTGTATAATTAGGACCATAGGATCTCAGGATTATAAGGAAAGGGAATGGACCTTACAGGTCATCTAGCCCAGGGATCTTTCTCATTTTTGTGAACCCTGGATCCTTCTGACAGTCTACAGAAGCCTATTGGCCCCTTCTCAGAATCATGTCTTAAATGCATAAAATAAAATACATAGTCATTGTTTAAAACAATAACAATAGCTAGTACTTCTATCAGAGTCAACTAGGTGGTATAGCAGATAGAGCACTGAGCCTGGAGTCAGGAAAACTCATCTGTGTGAGTTCAAACCTGACCCTGGACACTTACTGGCTGTGTGACCCTGAGCAAGTCACTTAAGCCTGTTTACTTCAGTTTCTTCATCTATAAAGTGAACTGGAGAAGGAAATGGCAAACCACTCCAGTATCTCTGCCAAGAAAACCCCAAATGGAACCATGAAGAGTTGGACACAAGTGAAATGACTGAACAGCAATGGTTTTACCCTAGTTTGCTGACATGGGCAGGGGAAGAGTGTGCTGTTTTCAATAAAGTAGGCAATCTGTCTTCCTGAGGGAGGAAAATACTTCTTCCCTGTGTCAAACCTTAGATTGCCATCCCTGTACCTTGAAATATATGTATATAAGTGTATGTACATGTATATATGTGTATATGTGTTGTATGTACTTACATACACAGATCATAGACTCTACAGAACAGACCAGATCTTAGTGATCTTGGGAGTCTCCCCAGTGATACAATACCTCATAATAACAAGGCATCATGTCAATGTCTCATATAATAAGAGGGTAAGGACCTACGATTTGCCCCCAGAGACTCTGATGCCCAGAGTCAGTGTAATGGGCTGGATTTGAACCCAAGCCTTCCAGACTCCAAGCACAGTGTTCGGCTTTCTCTTCTATGCTGCTTTTATCTCCACGTAGCAAACACAATAAATGGTGGTTGAAGAAATTATAACCCCTAATCACTTTTAAGTTAAATTATACCTAGTAATTCACATTGAGTAATAAATTAGATTTCTAATCTAGAGACAGGGATGGAAATGTCAGGGATGGCCCATCCTCTGAAAGATTTCCAATAAAAATGGTTTAAGCAAAGTTTTGTCCATAAAAGGGAAAGATTCGGTTGCCTGGAAAACGCATTTATCTGTAACAGTTCTTCTCTGATGGCAGATCCATGAAGCAGGAGTGTCCTTTCCCTAAAGGCAGAGTTGGGCTGATTACCCAGAATGTCAGCATCTGCCCACTGGCTGGGGGAGGGCAAACCCCTACTTTTTAAGCTTCTTAATTCAAAGTGAGGAGGAAACAAGAGGGCACAACCTGACTGTTCTCTTTGAACTTGACCTTTGAGAGAGGGAGGGGAAAGGGACCTGGCCTTGCCTGCCTGGTTTTGGATAACTGCTTCACTATTTCCCTTCATTCTGGCTCTGCAGTGAGGCAAGGGGAGAAAATTATACAGAAGAAATTAACATCATGAATCAGATTCCTAAATGATGGGAGGGAAGCCCCATTGCAAGAGGGGAACATCCAATTGCTGGCTTTATCCAAAATGAGATGCCTCACACATATAGGCAGCTAGATACACAGAAGACCCCTGAGCTGGAAGTCAGGAGGACTTCAAATCGAGCCTCTGACACTTACTAGCTGTGTGACCCTGGGCAAATCACTAAACTGCTGTCTGCCTCAGTTTACTCAGTTGTAAAATAAGGAGAACAGTAGAATCTACCTTCTAGCTTTGTTGTGAGGATCAAATGAGATAATATTTGTAAAGGGCTTAACATAATAGGAACTTAATAAATGATTTTTCCCTCTGTTCCTTTCTCCCATCTGTGGCTCAGACCTGTAGCCTGTCCAGCCTCAGCATGGCTTGTTTTCCTTTCTCCTGCTTAAGCCTGGCACTGACAGCACAGCCTGCAGAGAAGACTCACCCTGTCTCATGCAGTTTATTTTTCTTCCCATCCGCTGGGATGTGACAGATGTTGTAGGGGCCAGGGGGGCAAGGCAGAGAGTGTGCCCAAGAACCAGAGGGATCTGAGGCTTTTGTCTGTAGCCTGCCTGGGATTCGGTCCCTGGGCAGCAGAGTACAATCGGCCAAGACCTCTACCTGCCAGGCCTTTGTGCATCCTGAAAACCAGATTTTAGAGAGTTCAGCTTAGGGAGTGGAGGGGTGGGGGATAGGAAAGGGACACGCAGCAGGGGTCACCTCTCCCTCTTGTGCTGTCTAATTCCCAAGTGGGATTCAGAAGCACCCAGGGAGAGGAAAGAAGAGAAAGAGGGAAGGAGAGAGAGAAACAGAGAGGAGAGAGAAATAGAAAGGGGAGAGAGGGTGGGAAGTGTGTATATGGGGGGGGGGAGAGAGAGAGAGAGAGAGAGAGAGAGAGAGAGAGAGAGAGAGAGAGAGAGAGAGAGAGAGAGAGAGAAATGACAAGGCCTGAATGTCAGGACTGCTGTAGCTGTGACTGACTGCCCTTTTGTCCCTAATGGATCTCCTGCTGATAATGAGATAGTGAGAAGCAGGAGGCAGATCTGTAGCCTGGGATACTTTCCTCCCTTCCCTCCTGCTCCCCAGCCCTTCCCCCAGCACCAGCATTCTGGTAAATAGCTCTCTGAATCTGGCCTGATGCACTATCTTCCCAGCCCCAATCTCAACCATTATTCCCCTTTTTCCTCCCTTCCTCCTTTTCTTCCTCTCCCCTCTCCTCACAAAGTTTCCCTATTAACACTGGAAAGGACCTTGGAGAACAGTTTTGCAGTTGAGGAAATTTGAGGCTCAGGGAGGTGTCGAGACTATTCCTCAAAAACCCAGTTAATGGTAGAGTCCAAGAAGCCAGGTGTCCTCACTGCTGGGCCAGGGTTCTTTCCACACCACCATACTGCCTTCTCAATCAGTGATCAGGAACCTCTTATAAGTATTACTAATCTTCAGGCTCAAATACTTAAGTCCATTGGCAACTTCCTTTGGGCCCACACAAACACACAGAGAAAGCTGCAGGATTCATCCATCCCACACGGCCTGATCCAGCCCCATCTAACCACCTCACCTACCCTTCCCTCTGGGCTCCCCACCAGCTAGCTACCAAGCAGAGTTCAGCCAAATAAAACAATAACTGGCCCGAGAGCTTGACAGCTTAGGAGCCGACCCCAGGGACTTTGGGAAACCCTGGGATGCTCACATTTCTTAGCACTGGGGAGATGAGTCATTTAGTAAATTTCTGGGCAGCAGGAAGAAAACCAAACCATCATCCTCTGTTCTGTGAGTGCCCCTCACTGGTCACTTACGTTCTTGAGGAGCTCGGATTGTCATATTATTTTCAAGCACCTCAAATCACTCTCTTCCTCTGCTCCCACCTCCAAACTCCTAAACCTACATCCCCAGAATCTGGTCATTTCCCTTTAGTCAAGACCACATCTGCTAGTTGGAGGAGGCTTAGTCAGAGATTGAGACAGCCCAGACTCACACAGTAAAGAGCTTTAGAGATAACCAGAAGCTGGAAACAGTCAGAATTACCAGGAGGAAAATAAGCTGACAGGCTTCTTTCTTAATGGCCTAACAGTCCCAGATCCCAGATTCACAGAGCCTTAAGTGAATGTAACTGAGAAAGGTTCTGGAATAAGCAGATAATATTTTAGCTATAAGTTTGTTCACATGTTGTAGAGTGACAGATTAACTTACTAAATTTTCATTTCAAGGTCTAGTCTCAGACCTAGAGATGGTCATGGCTGAAGGGAAGAGGGAGATAGGGTGGGAAATTAGTCTTTCTGGCCCGGAGAATCAGAGCCCCTCGCATGGGAAGCTGGGCCTGAAAATGGTGTTTGCGGGAAAGGCTGGTCTATAATTAGAAATGCCAAAAAGAAACCAAATCGCAAACCTGTCTGGAAGCCAAGTGGAGTCCTTGGAATATCCGCTATGCTGAAGATGATGTATTTACCCAGCAACATCAAGGAATCAGCAGTTCCACATAGGTAACTTCTCCAGATAAATGAAGATTGAAAAGGCATCTTGGTGCATCTAAGGGCCAGTCTTAGAATCAGGAAAATGGGAGTTCAAAATTCTACCTCTGACACATACTAGTGATGGGATCATAGTCAGATCATTTAATCTCAGAGAGTTTCCACAACAGGGATTCTATACACTCATAAAATCACCTTCCCTTTCCTCCCCACTCCATTAGCCCTGAAAGCAAACAAACAAAAAAACCACCTTTAAGCTTCAAAATATTTTTCATTTTTATTGTCTTCCGTTTAACCCCACCCTCTCTTCCCATTCCATCTTGGGTCATCGCCAAGGTCATCTTGACCTTTGTTTTGTGACTGCTCTTCAATGACTTTGGAGGAAAGAGTGAGGCTGGTAACTTTCAACAGCTCTACCTCACTTCAATCCAATTCCTGCACAAATCCAGATGTCACAATGTCATTGGTCCTCTTCAAGAATGAAAGACAAACACCAATGATGGCTCTTCCCACGGCCATGGCCCTAGTACAAGCCCTTCTTAGTGCCTGTTCAGATGATTAAAACAGGTTTATAACCGATTTGTGTTCTTATTTTCCACACTTCCTTCTCCCTAGGCCATTCTACCACTGTCAATCTTATATTCCATATCTACCCATGTCAGTCATGTACCCAAATATCTTCTTAATCCTTTCTAATAAAAGACCCTCTGAGAGCACACTCTTGTCAAGCTTCGATTAGTCATCTGCACTCCAGCAACAACTTAACTATTCTTTGTCCCTTGAACATCTTTCTTCACTTTCTTACTTTCATATCTTTACACCTATTATTCTCTGCACCTGAAGTATGTTCCTTCATCAAACTCTTACCCATTCTTTAAATTCCACACAATTCAAATGCCACCTTTTCCAGGAAATCTTCCTTCATTCCCCCAGTCATTAATACCCTTGCCACCTTTCAATAGTATTTTGAGTCTATCTAATGAACTTACCATGTATAATATTAGTATATATTACATAAGATATCATATTATGCAACACACATATGCTATATATAAATTATATATTATGTAATATACACATTGTCTATAATATGTAGCTGTAATATCAAATAATATAACTGCATCAACCCTGGAATAATACAGGGCCTCCTCAACGAGACAGAGGGTCACTTAAGGATGCCCAGCAATTGGGGAATGGCTGAACAAGTTATGATACATGATCGTGGTGGGATATTATTGTGCTACAAGAAATGACAAGAAGGATTATATCAGAAAAACCTGGAAAGACTCACAGGAACTGATGCAAAGTGAAGCAAGCAGAACCAGGAGAACATTGTAGACATTGACAGCAGTATTGTACAATGAGGAACTGTGAATGGCTTAGCTACTTTCAGCAATATGGTGATCCAAGGCAATCTCAAAGGACTCATGATGAAACATGCTCTCTGCCTCCAGAGAAAGAACTGATATTGTTTGAATACAGACTGACTCATACTATTTTCACTTTCTATCCTTTTTTTCTATCTTTCATTTTTTTTTGCTTGCAAAATGACTAATATGCAAATGTTTAACATGATTGCACATTAATAACCTATATCAGATTGCTTACCCTTTCAGGGAATAGGGAGAGGGGAAAAGGAGGGAGGGATAAAATTTGGAACTCACAATTTTTCAAAAAATGTTAAAAAATTGTTTTAACACGTAATTAGGGTATGGAGAATAAAGTATTATTTAAACTTTTTAAAAGACAAACCTAGCAATCTGCACAGGAAAAACTAAGTGGATGAAGAACAACTATTGTTCAAATTACGACACACATCTAGGTGGGACACTTGCATATTCATTACGTAAGCACAATGATCTAGGCGCAGAACTGAATGAGATGAGAGCAGGCTAAACTGCATCAGAAACATTTCAAGCACATGTAATTATCCCAAGTACCTCCTAATATCAAAACCCATTTTTTAACAACTGTTTCACTTCAGTGATGCTATATGAATGTGAATCATGTGCTTACACACATAGTACTATGGAGTGAAAAGACCCCTGGACTTGGAGCCCAAAGAACCAGGTTCAAATCCCAGCTCTTACACCTACTAGATGCCTGACCATAATTATGTCGTGTCAACTCTCTAAGTCTCATTTCCTTCATCTGTAAAATGAGGGTAGTGGTATTCATGCCACCCACTTGACAGAGTGTGAGAAAGGCATTTTGTAGCTCTTAAAATCTACCTAAATATGAGTTATTTTATAAACATGAAGAATATTTGAAAATATAGATAGAGCTATACAAAATGATACAAAGCTTCATGAGCAGAGATAAGGATATAACTCATTCACTATACCTGTATTATAAAGAAAAAGGAAAGGAAGGAAGAAAGGATAGAAGGAAAGAAAGAACTAAAGAAAGAAAGAGAGAAAGAAGGAGAGAAAGAAGTAAAGGAAGGAAGGAAGGAAGGAAGGAAGGAAGGAAGGAAGGAAGGAAGGAAGGAAGGAAGGAAGGAAGGATGGAAAGAAGGAAGGAAGGAAGGAAGGAAGGAAGAAAGAAAATAGATCCAGGACTAGGGAAAAGATAACAACATGCACCTTGATCTATGCTTTGTGGACGTGGGAAGCTGTGGGTGTAGAACACTGCATACGCTGCTGAAGTGCTTTTCCTCCTCTTTTCTTCTTTGTTATGAGGTATGGTTCTATAGGTAGGGTACCAGGAAAAGATACATGCAGAAATGAAAGTGATATAAAAATAAATTATATGAAAATGAATGAATGGAAAAAACATTTATTAAGTACTTCTGATGGGTCAAACATCATGTTGGACTGCTAGGGATAGAAATTCTGCCTCACTGAATTATAAGTTCCTTGAGGGCAGGGAATCTCTTTTGCTTCTGTTTGTATGTATTCACAATTCTTTGCACAATCCTTGATATATTGTACATGTTTATTAATTTTTTTGCCTAAACTGACTGAAATACAAAAGCTAAGATAGCTCCTCCCCTCAAGACGCTTTCATCCTAACAAGAGAAGAAAAGACCTAGGAATGCGGTGGTCAGGGAGGAGTGTTTTGATTGGAAAGCATCAGGTAAAATCACATCATCTGTCAAGGAAAAAAAAAACAAAGAAACAGGATAGCGAACTTTAGACAGATTTGAAAAGTCATACAGGACAAAAAAAACCATTTTCTTTGCTTTCTTGTAATCTGACAATTCATTTGGTTCTATTTTGCTTAATACTATGAGTTTAACATAAAACCTCCTCTTTATTTTGTCTGTATTATTTGTTCCTAGTTATTAAGTTTATAATAACAGACTCACTTTAAAAGGCATTGCCTCATGCCCATCTCTTGGGGAATGACTGAACAAATTGTGATATGTGCTTGTGATGAAATATTACTCTGCTATAAGAAATGATGAGTAGGGTGGTTTGGGAAAAACCTCCTACAAAAGACATCCAAACTGATGCAAAGTAAAGCCATCAGAACCAGGAAAACACTGTACAGTAACAACAATATTGCATGATGATCAGCTTTGAATGACTTAGCTATTCTCAGCAGTACAATGATCCAAGACAATTCCAAAGGACTCGTGATGAAAAATGCTATCTACCTCTAGAGAGAGAACAGATATTTTTTTCACTTTATTTTTTATGACTTTTTTGCAATATGGCTAATATGGAAATATGTTTTGCATGATTTTATATGTATAGTTGATATCACATTTCTTGCCTTCTCGAAGGGTGGGACAAAAGTGGAAGGGAGAGATTTGGAACTTAAAATGTTTTAAAATGAATGTTTAAAAAATAATTTTAAAAAATTCAAGCATTCCCTCTGCCCTCTGCCCCCTCAATTAGTCTCAAGATGAGGAAGGCTTATGGGACTCTGGAGAGCAGACTCCATTTCAGAGGTTTCTTCCTATTGCAGCAAGAGAGTTTACACATGAAAGGGGAAACTGAGGCCCAGAGAGTTGAGGTGCATTGCTCAATATTGTACAGCTAGTAAAGAGCAAAAATATGACTGGGATCCAGGTCTTCACATCCCTAGTTCAGTGATATTCTTGAAGCTTTGAGTAAAAGGGATAGTTAAGGAATTAAATCATCCTGATAGTCCAGCTTTGCAGGCTAGTACTTAGCTGCCTATTTTTTCCCTGGAACTGCGAAAGGAGACAAATCCATGCTATCACACTGCTGTTCCCCATCCCTGGGATGGGGCTTATCTTCTGGGGTGACTAGCTAGCTGCAAGACTATCAGAGTGACGATAATACAAAGGGATAAAACACCCAGTTTGGTATTTCCCTGGGAGAGCAATTAGGAAGGGTCCCAGGGCTTTCCAGATTCAGGGAGCCTTAAATTAAAATAGCTAAAAAAAAAAAAATTTTAAAAAAAAGTTTCCTCTGGCTGTACTGAGTACTGTGCCAGGTCAGGTCTGCCACTCAACGGAAGCCTAATCCTCCTCTGTCTCTGCTGCCTGACCTTGCTTCTGGCATGAGTAATGGCCCAGCTCTAGCACCCATGGTGGTCCCCTTCTCTCTCCTCACTCCCATGCCATCCTTCTGAGGTTGTGAAAGGAAGTTAGTGTGCTCTTTCCCATCAGAGTCAGATTTTCCCTTTCAGCTCACAGAGCATTTATCTACTTTTTTAAGCACTAAATTGCACCACTTACTGTAAACGACATCGTTGGGTGCCTTTTATGGACCCAGTTCTCAGCTTTATAATGTATGTGTACAGCAGCAAGTGACAGGCTGGAGGAAGGGCAATCCTGTGTGTTCCTTCTGTCTGCTGGTCTCTCTATCTCTCTTTTTCTCTTTCTCTCACTCTCTCTCATTCTTATTTGTAAACCCTTTCTTTTCTTTCTTTTTTTGTTTTTTTGTTTCTTCCTTCCTTCCTTCTTTTCTTTTCCTTACTCCTTCCCTCATTTGTTCCTCCCTCCTTCCCTCTTCCTTGCTTCTCTTCTCCTACCTTCATTTCCTTCTTTTTCTCCTTCCTTTCCTCCTCCCCACCTTGTTTTCCTTTCTTCCTTCTTTCCCTCACTCCCTCCTTCCTTCCTTCTTTCCTTCTCTTTCTTGCTTTCTTACTTTCTTTCATCTCTATCTCTGCCTGTCTGTCTCTGTCTCTCCTTCCCTCCCTCCCTCTGTGTCTCTATGCCTGTCTGCTTGTGTCTCTCCCTTCCCTGTCTCTGTGTCAGTCTCTGTCTCTCCCTGCCATTCCTGCCACAGGTTTCATTACATCAAAGAACACAAATAACAGTGAAGGAGAACTACACCACCAACCTCTTTGGAGGAGAGAAGGGCATGTGGTTGACCAGTTGACCAGTTGCTCAAACTCCATTTTTTAAGAGGTGAGGCAATGAAACCAACTAAGAGGTACTAACCAGAACTTTATTTTTAATAGTGTTCTATTTTTTCCCAATTACGGGCTAAGATAATTTTTAGCATTCATTTTTACAAAATTTTGAATTCCAAATTTTTCTCCCTTTCTCTCTCCACTCCCCTCTTCCTAAAATGGCAGGCAATTTGGTATAGGTTATACAAATGCTATCATGTTTATCATATTTCCATATTAGTCAGAATTGTGAAAGAAGAAAAAGATCAAAAGAAAAAAACATGAAAAGGAATAAAATAAGTGAAAATAGTACGCTTTGATCTACATTCAGAGTCCTTCAGTTCCTTATCTGGATGTGGGCAGCACTTTCCTTTGTGAGTCCTTTGCTCTTGTCTTGGATCATTGTGTTACTGAGAACATTCATAGTTACTGAGTCATTCATAATGTGATAATAATAATGATAACTGATCATCACACAATGTTACTGATGTTGCGTATGGTGTTTTCCTGGTTCTATTCATTTTACTTTGCATCAGTTCATACAAGTCTGTCCAGGTTTTTCTGAAATCTGCCTGTTCATCATTTCTTACTATACAATAGTATTCTATTACATTCATACACCACAACTTGTTCAGTCATTCCCCAATAAATGGGAATCCTCTCAGTTTCCAATATTTTGCCACCATGAAAAGAGCTGCTACAAATATTTTTTCACAGAGAAGTCCTTTCCCCTTTTTTATGATCTCTTTGAGATACAAACCTAGTAGTTGTATGGCTGGATCAAAGGGCATGCACAGTTTTATAGCACTTTGAGTATATTTACAAATTGTTCTCCAGAATGGTTGGATCAGTTACTGACTCCATCAACAGTATATTAGTGTCCCAATTTTTCCACATTCCCTCCAACTTTTGTCATTTTCCTTTTCTGTCATATGAGCCAATCTGATAGGTGTGAGGTGGTACCTCAGAGTTGTTGTAATTTGTGTTCCCCTAATCAAAAGTGCTTTAGAGCACTTCTTCATAAGCCTATAAATAGCTTTGATTTCTTCATCTGAAAACTGCCTGTTCCTATCTTTTGACCATTTATCATTTGGGGAATGGCTTGTATTCTTTTAAATTTGACTCATTTCTCTATATGTGAGAAGACTCTAGCTGTAAAGATTGTTTCCCAGCTTTCTGCTTTCCTTCTAATCTTGCTTACATTGGTTTTGTTTACACAAAGCTTTTGAATTTAATATAGTGAAAATTTTCTATTTTACATTTTGTAATGTTCTCTATCTCTTGTTTGGGCATGAACCTGTAACTCTCTTAACTTCTCCTTTAAGAATTTGGATGCTATGCAAGTAGTGTCTGTGATAAAGGCCTCATTTCTAAAATATGTAGAGAACTGAATATACAAGAATACAAGTCATTCCCCCATTGATAAATGGTCAAAGCATATGAACAGGGAGTTTTCAGAGGAAGAAATTAAAACTATCTATAGTCATATGAAAAAATGCTTTAAATCACTATTGATTAGAGAGATGCAAATCAAAACAACTCTGAGGTAGCACATCACACTTATCAGATGGGCTAACATGAGAAAACAGGAAGATGATAAATGTTGGAGAAGATGTGAGAGAGTTCAAACACTAATTCATTGTTAGTGGAGCTGTAAACTGATCCAACCATTCTGGAGAGCAATTTGGAACTATGTCCAAAGGGCTACAAAAATGTACATACGCTTTCACCCAGCAATATCGTTTCTAGGACTGTATCCCCAAGAGATCATAAAAATGGGAAAGGGTCCCACAGGTACAAAAATATTTATAGCAGCACTCTTTGTGGTGACCAAGAACTGGAAATCAAGGGGATGTCCTTCAATTGGGGAATGGCTGAACAAGCTGTGGTATATGAATGTAATGGAATACTACTGTGCTATAAGAAATGATGAACAGGAAGATTCAGAGAGGCCTGGAAAGACTTATACAAGCCGATGCTGAGTGAAAGGAGCAGAACCAGGAGAACTTTGTACATAGCAACAACCACAGCGTGTGAGGAATTTTTCTGGTAGACTTAGTCCTTCACAGCAATGCAAGGACCTCAAATTTCCCAATGGACTCGAGGCAAAATGCCTTACACATTCAGAGAAAGAACTATGGAATTGGATCACAGAATGAAGCAGACTGTTTTCTCTTGTGTTATGTTTTGTTTTGTTATGTTTTGTTTTATGGTTTTTCCCATTCATTTTAATTCTTCTATGCAACATGACTAAGATGAAAATGTATTTAATAAGAATGTATGTGTAGAACCTATACAAGATTGCATGCCATCTCGGGGAGGGAGCAGGGAGAGAGAGGGAAAGGAGGGGAAGGGAAGAGGAAAAAAATCTAAGATATATTGAAGTGATTGTAGAAAACTGAAAATAAATAAAATAATTTTTAAAAAAAGAATTTGGATGCTATACCTTTTAGTATTGATAGTATTTCATTGTCTATGGTACCTTTTAGCAAGATGTAGTTTCCTTCCTTATCTCTTTTAATTGGGTCTATTTTTGCTTTTGCTTTGTCCGAGATCAATACTGATATCCCTCCTTTTTTATTTCAGCTGAAGCATAATAGATTCTGCTCCAGTACCTTATCTTTACTCTGTGTGTGTCTCTCTGCTTCAAGGGTGATTCTTGTAAACAACATATTGTAGGATTCTAGTTTTTGATCCACTCTGCTATCTACTTCCATTTTATGGGAGAATTCATCCCATTCCCATTCACAGTTATGATTATAAACTGTGTTTTTCCCTCTATCCTATTTTTCCTCCTGCTTGTCCTCTCTCCTTTGACCCTTTCCTTCTTTGACAGTGTTTTGTTCTGTCGATTGCCTCTCCTGGTCTGCCTTCTCTTTTGTCAGTCCTCCCCCCTTTACTTAATTTCCTCTCTCCTACTTCCCTGTCAGATAGGACAGATTTCTATATTCATCTGATTATGTATATTTTTCCCTCTTTGAAGTGAGGTTCAAACAATGCTTATTGCCCACCCTCCCATCTTCCCCTCTACGGTAATACTTTTTTCAAGGCTCTTCATGTGAAATAATTTAGCCCATTTTACCTCTCCCTTCTTTCTGCACCCAGTGTACTTCTCTTTCTCTTTCCTTAATTATTTTTATGTCATTTCCTCCAATTCATTTTATACCCTTACTTTCTATCTATGTAGATTCCTTCTAGTTGTATTATTAGTGGTAAAATTTTTAAGAATTACAGGTCTCATCTTCCCATGTAAGGTTGTAAACAGTTCAGTTCCACTGAATGTCTTATGTTTTCTTTTCTCTCTTTCCCTTATTAGGATTTTCTTGGGTCGTGATATTGGAGATCAAATTTTTTGCTGAATTCTGGTCTGCTCTTTATGAAGGCTTGAAATCCTTCTGTTTCATTGAATGACCATTTTTCTCCTTCATGTATTATGCTTAATTTCACTGGGTGGGTGATTCTTGCTTATACTCCTATCTCCTTTGCTTCTGTAATAGCATGTTCCATAACCTCTGATCCTTTTATGTTTCAGCTAAGTCCTGTGTAATCCTGATTGTGGCTCCCTAATGCTTAAATTGTTTCTTTCTGGCCATTTGCAGTATTTTTCCTTGACTTGATAATTCTGAAATTTGACTGTAATGGTCCTTGGAGTTTTCATTTTGGGATCTCTTTCTGAGATGATCAGTGGGATTCTTTCAATACTTATTTGGCCCTCTGATTCCAGGCCATCAGGGTAGTTTTCCTTGATCATTTCTTGAAAGATGTTGTCCTGGTTCTCCTTTTGATTATGACTTTGATTCTGACACTGTCTTTCTTGGATCTATTTTCTGGGTCAGATGTTTTTCCAATGAGGAATTTTTCATTTTTTTCTATTTTTTTCATTCTTTTAAATTTGTTTGATTGATTTTTGATGTCTCATGGAGTCATTACCTTCCACTTGCCCAATTCTAACTTTTAAGGAGTTGTTTTCCTCAGTTAGCTTCTGTGCACTCTTTTCCATTTGGGCAATTGTATGCTTTAAGAAGTTGTTTTCTTCAGTGGATTTTTGTATCTCCTTTTCCATTTGACAACATCTACTATTTAATCAATTGTTTTCTTTTTCCAAGTTGTTGACTGTTTTTCATCATTCTCTTGCATCACTCCCATTTCTTTTCCCAATTTTTCTTCTACTTCTCTTATATGATTTCTAAGTTCCTTTGTGAGCTTTTCTATGAGTTCTTTCTGAACTTTCCTTTCCTTTCCTGTGCTGTCCTGTCTTTTCCCAAAACCTTAAACCTACTGCACTCTGAAGCTTGGATGTCAATGGGTCCCTGCCTAAGGGCTCTTCTGGACCCTCCTGGCTTTAGAGTGATTATCAATAGTAACTGTTGCTGTTTCCCTCCCAGCCTGATGTGTTTCTTTTTTTTTGCCTCATTAAAGAAGCCATGCCTTGACTACTTCTTAAACAGGCATATTCAGTGAATAGACATTACTTCACCCTAAGATAACTCCCCATTTTTCTTTGGGGTTTTGTCCATAGGTATTTTAACATTGTTGTCCTCTTCTGGATTTGTGTCTTGGTCTTCTGTGCAATCATAATAATTATCTATGGTCAGATTCTTTTGTTGTTGTTTCTTACTCATATTTTTTGACTTTTTCCTTTCTTTTAAATGTGAGCTATGCTCCAGGGTGGAAAGGGCACTGTCTCCTGCATCTTGTGCCTGGGGCTTAAAGGACGTGGCTGTTTACCTGGTCCCTCTTAGTGCCATAGTTGAACTCAGGTCTTTCTTACTCCCAGGCTGGAGCTCTATTCACTGTGCCACCTAGCTGTTCATCTGCAAAATGAGAGTAAATAGAACGTACCTCCTAGTGTTGTTATGAGAATCAAATGAGATAACATATGTAAAGCATTTTGTAAGCATTAAAGCACAATATAAATGGCGGCTATTATTATAGCACTATATGGGTGTGTGAGTTGTTTTCAGAGTAGAGCACAGAACTGTAACTAAAGGTCTGTGGGCAAATTGGCTTGTTAGGGGGTTTTTTTGGCCTTTTTTCTTAAGAAAAAGATACAGAGTATGTAGGGTTCTGGTGTGGAAGCATAGGAGTCTTGAAAGCTGAAAATGTCTAAGAACTTTTGATCCACACTTCTTATCTGTCATCTGCTTTTAGAAACTACAAAGTCATCCCTGTGTTCTTCCTGTGCCTACAATACCAGGTTTGGAAAGGGCTTCAAACAGATGGCATAGATGTGATATCAGACCCCTGCCTGGCTTGGATTTCCAGGGGTGATATACCACTATGCTTTCCATCCTACTCTGGAAAGATACAAAAAGTACAGGCTAAACCCCAGATCAGTAAATGGCTTTGACTCTGACTGCATCTAGTAATCTCTGGATTTCTGTCTGTCTTACCATCAAGAGCCTCAACCTGGAAAAGAAGAATCAGTCTTCCAGAGACTCTGGCAAGAGCATCCTGAGCAGCAGCCTGGAAGATGAAAGGGAGAAGAATCAGAAAGGATCATAGGATTTAGAGTTGAGGGGCATCTTAGGAGTATAACACAATGCCCTCATTTTACATATGAAGAAAATAAAAGCCAGAGTCTTGCCCAGGATCACAGATCTGGAGGCCATCTAGCACAGTTTTACAAATGAGGAAACTCTGGTCCAGGGAAGTTAATTGTCCTGTCCAAGGTCGTTCAACTGTTGTTCAGTTGTATCAGTCATATCCTACTCTTCCAGACTCCATTTGGGGTTTTATTGGCAAGGATACTGGAGTGGTTTGCCATTTCTTTCTCCAGCTCATTTTACAGATGAGAAAACTGAGACAGAGGTTAAGTGACTTGTCCAGGGTCACCCAGCTCGTTAGTATCTGAGGCCAGATTTAAGATCATGAAGATAAATCTTCTTGACTCTAGACCCAACTCTCTAATCGCTGTCCCACCTAGCTGCCCCCGAGGTCTAAGGACACAGAATTCCTAGGTAGCCTAGTCACTCCCAATTCCAAGTTCAGGGCTCCTTCCACTACACCATAATCCCTCTTAAATCTCCCTTAGTTCAAGTATAGACCACATCTTCCATCCACACTTGCAAACTCATTTCCACTAGAACCAATTATGATGTCCCAGATTGAGGCAAGACACATCCCCACACCTAGTACACCTTGTACTAAGCTCAGTAATGTTTGTTGAATAAATGAATGATTCAATCAATCACCCAATCAATGATAGGATCAAAGAAGTCTCAGAGGCACTAAAAAGTCAACAAATAGCAACTCTATCCCCTGAATCATTTTAACCCAGAATATTAGTGGCATGGTATTGCAGGTGAGATGAGGTGTGAACTGAATGATTCACTGTTGAGTCCTGAGCTCATTAGTGATGCCATCACGAGTCAGGAGACCTGGGTGATACCTAGCTGTACAACCTCCTCTCCTCTACAGCACATTGACTCTCAAAGATTTCAGCTCTAGCACTAACTAGTTGAGTAGGGCTAGGGACTGAATCTGTAAAATTACAGATTGGCATAGGGAACTCCCAGGTGAGAAAATTCCCTCTACCAGTGAAAGGCAGCTCCTTCTCTACTACTTACCTAAAGCACTCAGTGGTTAAGTGACTTTCCCAAGGTCACACAGCCAGCATGTGTCAGAAGTGAGACTTGGGCCTGCCTTTCTTGCTCTGAGGCCAGTATTCTAGCCAATATGTCAAGGAATCTTGGGTAAATAACATCCTCTCCCAAAATGCTCATGTTTTCTGTATGCATTAAAGAAGAGATAAATCTTAAAGGTCCCTCCCAGCTTTCATATTCTAGGATTTTCTTGTGGCATAGGGCAACTTCAAAGGAAAGGTCTCCTGTTTTAAATTCTCCTTCAGAATAATAATTAGTACTCTAATTCATCAGCAGAGGCCATTGCCAAGTGATTAATGTGACCTCACCATCTCCAGCCTCCTCCCCTAGCAGTGTTACCAGCCCATTTTACCAAGTCAACAAAGGAATATGGTTAATATTAGGCTAATGCTTTGTTTCCTTCTTAGGATCCTTCTTGTTTCCCTTTTGTTTTAGTTTATGGTTGGCACTTGTGATTTCACTGTTATAGAGCACTCCCGGGGGAAATTCCCCTCCCAGTCCAAGTCAGCACTTCTATAATTTACAGTCTTAGAGAGCTAGCCAGGACACTGAGAGGTTAATTGGTCACTTAGCCAAGTGTGTGTTAGGGATAAGACTCAAATTCTGGTCTTCTAGACTCTGAGGTTAGCTCTCCATCCTCTACTCCTGACTGTTTCACTCTTTTTCTTCTATTCAACTACCTTATTAAAAGTTTACTCTCTGGCCTTCATTAAAGACAAAATTACCTGGCCTTGGCAGAGATAGATTGTTTTGGAGTTCTCTCTATGTCTCTCTGTCTCTGTCTCTGCCTCTCTCTCTCTCTCTCTCTCTCTCTCTCTCTCTCTCTCTCTCTCTCTCTCTCTTTCTTTCTCTTTGTCTCTGTCTTTCTATCTCTCTCCATCTCTCTCTCTGTCCCTGTCTGTCTCTGTTTCTGTCTCTGTCTCTCTCTGTCTCTCTCTCTGTCTCTCTCTCTCTCTGTCTCTCCTTCCCTCTAAGCAATCATTGGCAGAGCAGAGGAGACAGCTATTGCCAGGAAATAATTTGCAACTCTGGGGCACACTGCTTCCCAGCAGGCCCTTCCTTCCAAAGTGATATCTGAACTGAGCCAACTCCTCTCCCTAAGTTCCCAAGCATCCAAGGAGGAAAAATCATCAACTAAAAATGTGCTGTTTCTATTCAAGGCAATGCCCAGGTATTAGGAAAGTGGAAAGACTTCATTTCTTAGTTCCCTGGCCCCACCTCACCCACCCAGGCCTTGGCAACCAATTTGTAAGCCAATTACAGCAAGTTCCTAGTCTCTTTGCCTTTCACCTGGGAGTCCAGCTTTTGAAAAACTCATGCTTGGAGGGTGGGGGTGTGGAGCCAAGATGGCAGAGTAGAAAGACACACATACAGAGGCTCTCCCCACACAGCCCATAAAATACCTGAGAGAGACTCTCAACAAGTTTTGAAACAGCAGAAGTGGAGAACAACAGAGTGGAGGAGATTTCCAGCCCAGGGTGACTTGAAAAGCCCACAGGAAACATGGGTTGCACCAGATGCGGAGTGGAGCCCAGCTCAGCCTTGGCCACTTGGCACAACTCTGGGAGGAGGACACATGGGGGAGGAATCTCCAGTCACAGTAGCATCAAATCCCCAGTCCCAGCAGCAGCGGTCCACAGATCCCTCAACCTACAGGCGCCAAAAGTCAGTGAGAGGGTTTTTTCAGCTGTCTGAGAAGGGAGAAGGGCCTTCCCATAGGTCTGGCAGCAGGCAGAAGCCACAAAGGCCACACAGCAGCCTGTACAGCCACCTGCATCCATTGTTAGAGCTTAAAAACCCCTGGGGTCACTGAGGAGCTGATTCTTGCCTCAGCCCTGTGTAGAGGCCCTGAGGGAGCTGGTCTTTGTCTCTCACTGAATGGCAGCCCTGCCCCCACAGCTTAACTGAAAATCAGCCCCCAGTGATGACTTGGTCCAACTGGAGACCAGGTGACTGTGGAGAGGTAACTGCTAAGATTCTGGGCAAAAAAAGGAAAAAGAAATCTCTCCTTGCTCCCAGACCAGTATACATGCTTGATTGTACCACCTTGGAGGAACTGAGATCTTACAGATTCCCAGAGCATATCCTACTCTTGACAAAGGACACAAAAGTCAAGTAAGTGGTTGGGAAAATGCCCAAAAAAGGGAAAACAAATAAGACTATAGAAGGTTACTTTCTTGTCAAACAGATATCTTCTCCCATCCTTTCAGATGAAGCAAAAGAAAGCTTACCATCAGAGAAAGACATAAAAGTCAAGGCTTCTGTATCCCAAACATCAAAAATAAATATTCAATGGGCTGAGGCCATGGAAGAGCTTAAAAAGGATTTTGAAAATCAAGTAAGAGAGGTGGAAGAAAAACTGGGAAGAGAAATGAGAGAGATGCAAGAAAAACATGAAGGCAGATTAACACCTTACTAAAGGAGACCCAAAAACAATGTTGAAGAAAATAACACCTTGAAAAATAGGCTAACTCAATTGGCAAAAGAGGTTCAAAAAGCCAATGAGGAGAAGAATGCTTTAAAAAGCAGAATTAGCCAAATGGAAAAGGAGGTTCAAAAGTTCATTGAAGAAAATAGTTCTTTAAAAATTAGAATGGAACAGATGGAGGCTAATGACTTTATGAGAAACCAAGAAATCACAAAACAAAACCAAAAGAATGAAAAAATGGAAGATAATGTGAAATATCTCATGGGAAAAACAACTGACCTGGAAAAATAGATACAGGAGAGACAATTTAAAAATTATGAGACTACCTGAAAGCCTTGATCAAAAAAAAGAGCCTAGACATCATCTTTCATGAAATTGTCAAGGAAAACTGCCCTGATATTCTAGAACAAGGGGGCAAAATAAATATTGAAAGAATCCACTGATCACCCCCTGAAAGCAATCCAAAAAGAGAAACTTCTAGGAACATTGTGGCCAAATTCCAGAGTTCCCAGGTCAAGGAGAAAATATTGCAAGCAACTAGAAAGAAACAATTCAAGTACTGTGGAAATACAATCAGGGTAACACAAGATCTAGCAGCTTCTACATTAAGGAATCAAAGGGTGTGGAATATGATATTCCAGAAGTCAAAGGAACTAGGACTAAAACCAAGAATCACCTACACAGCAAAACTGAGTATAATACTTCAGGGGAAAAAATGGTCTTTCAATGAAATAGAGGACTTTCAAGCATTCTTGATGAAAAGACCAGAGCTGAAAAGAAAATTTGACTTTCAAACACAAGGATCAAGAGAAGCATGAAAAGCTAAACATCAAAGAGAAGTCATAAGGGACTTACTAAAGTAGAACTATTTACATTCCTACATGGAAAGACACTATTTGTAACTCTTGAAACTTTTTTCAGTATCTGGGTAGTTGGTGGGATTACACACACACACACATACTCACACATACACACACACACATAAAGAGAGAGAGAGACAGTACAGGGTGAATTGAATAGGATGGGATCATATCTTTAAAAAATGAAATTAAGGGGTGGGAGAAATATATTGGAAGAATAAAGGGAGAAATGAAATGGGGCAAATTATCTCTCATAAAAGAGGCAAGTAAATGACTTTTCAGTGGAGGGAAAAAGAGGGGAGATGAAAGAAAAAACATGAAGCTTACTCTCATCACATTCCACTAAAGGAAAGAATAAAATGCACACTCATTTTGGTATGAAAACCTATTTTACAATACAGGAAAGTGGGGGAGAAGGGGATAAGCAGGGTAGGGGGATGATGGAAGGGAGGGCAGTGGGAGGAAGGAGCAATTTGAAGTCAATACTCTTGGGGAGGGAGAGGGTCAAAAGAGAAAGCAGAAGAAATGGGGGGCAGGATAGGATGGAGGGAAATATAGTTAGTCTTACACAACATGACTGTTATGGAAGTCATTTGCAAAACTTCACAGATATGGCCTATATTGAATTGCTTGCCTTCCCAAAGGGAATGGGTGGGGAGGGAGGGAGGAAGAGAAGTTGAAACTCAAAGTTTTAGGAACAACTGTTGAGTATTGTTCTTGCAACTAGGAAATAAGAAATGTAGGTAATGAGGTATAGAAAGTTATCTTGCCCTACAGGACAAAAGAGAAGATGGGGATAAGGGAAGGGAGGGATGTTAGAAGGGAGGGCAGATTGGTGACAGGGGTAATTAGAATGCTTGGTGTTTTGGGGTGAGGGGAGGGGAGAAATGGGGAGAAAATTTGGAACCCAAAGTTTTGTGGAAATGAATGTTGAAAACTTAAATAAATTAAATAAATAAATAAATAAAAAAGAAACACTCATGCTTCGTACAACCCACAGCCTGGAGTACGCATTAGGATACCCTTCTCTTTTCCTTTCTCAGGTCCTGCTCCCTTCTGACTCAGGATTGCTCTGTATACAGCAGAAGACCTCAGCCTCATTGAACAGGGGAGATGGGGAGAAAGAAAAATAAAGGAGAAACTGAGAGATTGAGAACCATATGGGCAGAAAACCAAAACTAACAGAGAAAGAGTAGAAAATACAGTGGTTTTTCATCATATAACAACTGAAGCAAGGTGCTTCAGGGTCCTGTTTTTCCCTTCTCATCCTCTATCCCTGTTACATTAAGGACCTTGTTCTTTTCTATATGATCCTCTAGAGGACCCCCAAATTCTTAAACTTCCTAGGACTTCCCAAAGTTCCTAACAGCTTACTATTAGTTGAGAAAAATTAAACCTTAACCATTTTCTCAAAAAGAAAAAGTGGTTTACCTTCAAAGGAATCACTTAACCTAAGCCTGGGGAGGGTAGATGCCAGGAACATTGCAATGATAAAATATAAACTTCTCCATTTTACTTTAAAGTCTTACACTATCTTTCCAGCCTCTCTGAACAAAATTTTCTACTTATACTCAGCAATACAGTTCCTCACACACACATCCCTTCATTTCCCTTCTCTGCACCTTTGCCCTGGCCATCCCAGATCTCTGGAGTGCACTCCTTTCTCAGTTCCACCTAAGAGCTGTCTCTTCCTCCAAGACACAGCTCAAGCACCAGCTTCTGCATGAAGTCTGTTGTGAATCCCTCATTTCCTAGTACTCTCTCTCACACTTCTTTGTAGTCTCTCTTTATATCTATGCTATATATATTTTTTCATGTGTACTTGGCATCTCCCCCATTAGAATATAAATATATTGCAAGTAAGGATTGTTTCCTTCTTTGTACTTGCATCCTCAGTGGCTAGCACCATGCCTGACTTTAAGTAGGTGCTTAGTAATGTTTATTGATTGATGGATTGACTGGGCCTTGATAAATACTTGAATAACTGATTAGTTCATGTACTCTAGAGTATATAGAAAACAATATTAGGGGCTGATTATAAAACAAGAATTCCTAAATGAACCGTGTTTACCTTAGTGACTACATTCATAAGGAAGAGAAAGATTTGGGATAATTTAGGCCTTTTCCCAAATCCTTTGGATGTTAAAAATAAAAATAAAAAAATAGGAGAGAGAAAAGTATAAAAACCCCTACTTTGTGGTCTCTGAATGGAAGAATGTTCATCCTAAAAGCCCATAATTTTTTGGTCAGAAAACATAGCTCATATACCTGGGGATAATTCTCAGGGAACACAATGAACTTAAGGTGCTATCAGAAAAGATTTCAAACAATTGGATGAGCAGGCAGCAACCATTTTGTCCATAAAGCATTAGGGTCTAGAATTTAGTTTTTAAGAACATAGAAAGGCCTTTACACATTGTCTAGTTCAAGTCCTTTATTTTAGTTGAGGAAACTGACACAGTAAGTAACTTGTTCAAGATCACACAAAGAATCAGTGGCAGAGAGGCCTCCTTATTCCTGGGATCATAAAGAAATGTCATTTCTCTAGCTCAACCTCACATTATAATTTTTTTATGCAAAAACCTTTGAAAACTTTCTAAATTCCAAGGAGAGGGTGTTCGATTCCATATTAATACTATTTCTTATTTACTTTAGCTCATTACTTGTTCTGATTGAGCTGAACTACCTTGAAAGTGAATTTTTCTAACAAGTCAATTTAATACATGTATTAAAGCTCTTAACCACATCCAGAGACCGGTTCTGGGCATTGGTATAGATGCCAAGTCTAAATTAAATGCAATCTCTGCCCTGATTAAGCTTACATTCCTGTAAGTAGATGACACATGCTTCACATAGACAGCTATAATACAAAGTAATTCACAAGATTATTCTGCAAGCATTTTTAAGCCCTTTCTATAGATTTTTAAAATTGCATTTATTTCATTTTTAATTTATGAAAGAAAACTAAGGATCTTTCTATGGAAAAATATTATTCTAATCACTGGAGATACAAAGACAAAGCAAATCAGTAATTGCCTTCAAAGACCTTATATTTTACAGAATATATGTAATATAATATATATAATCGGTATAGATCATTGGAGAAAGAAGAACCCTGACCCCTAGTGATACCAGGAAGGGTTTCCCATAAGAGGCTGAACTAACCTAACATGACTCTCTCTGGCATACAAAGCTATAAGAATCTTTTTAGATTTCATAACTCTGTTTTGGCACACAATTCTGCATGATATTTTTTCTCCCACTTTCTAATACTCACTCAACAAGGTTGTCCCAAGGAATATCTTGTCCTCAGAGGGCCATTGTGTTCATCCATCGTTGCTGAAGGCCATGCCATCAGAGAAATGATATGAATTGCACTTGAATTTGATTTGAGTGAGGGAGGGCTGTGCAGGTCACCAGCCTCACTTCTCCTTCAGAGTCACCTGGGTCCAGTGGCCTGATATTCATCAGGATGACTGGAGATGACCCAGGATGCACTGGGAGACCTCAAAGCACTATGTGAAATCTAAGGCAGGGAAAGTCATTACTGACTTGGGGCATTAGGGTTAGAGAAGACTTCATGAAGGAGATGGCATTCTAGTGTGGGGTGGAGTGTGTAAGCCTTCAATAGACAGAGAAGATTAGAAATCTTCTGATGTTCATTGCAGACTGATGAGATTAAAAGATGGCATCAGACATTATTATTGTCCCTTAAAAGTACCTTCCTCTTTAAGGCTACCTTTTGTCTACTCTCTATCTTATATGAACCTGTTTGTGTGTGTGTGTGTGTGTGTGTGTGTGTGTGTGTATGTATATGCATGTGTATATGTGCATGTGTATGTGTATATGTGTATGTATATATGTAAGTATATGTGTATATACACATATATATGTGTATATAAATACATATATCTCCCCACTTCAAACGGTGGAGAAGTTAGTACTTCTAATAGTATGTAATGTGTATTCTATATGTAAAAATATGTTATATATAATGTAATAGTCACATATATGCATGTGGGTGTATACATATATGTATATGTATGTATACGTGTATGTGTGTGTATACATTGTCTCTTCCACTAAAATACGAGCTCCTTCAGGGTAGAGATTCTTTTGCTTTCTCTTTGTATTCCCAATCTTTAGCACGATACTTGACCCATGGTAAGCGCTTAATAAATGTTTAATTGATTGAATGGTCTTTCGGATTCTTGCCCTACATAGGTTGGTTACAGTTGTCCATATTGTAGAAGATGGTGGTAACAGTAGCAATAGTTGACATTTTGTAGCATTGTAATATGTGTAATCTACAAAGTTCTACCCCAGTGTCTTATCATGGAGTATGGGGATCCTGATGCCTTTTAAGGGTCACCACACAGGCCTATTTTTCCGTTTTCACAAGGCAGAGAATGCAGTGCTTCCACTATTCAATTCCAAATATTTATTAGAGCCTTGCTGGAGGCAGAGTCTCCACAAAATCTTACTCTAATACAGCATCATAACATAGAGGTGACAATGTGTTCTCAGAGGCTAGGTCACTGGAGCCCAAGCACCAGCAGGATCTATCATGATGGAAAGTCTAGGAGTGTGGCCTTGGCAACAAATTGTTCCTGCTCTCCGAGGAGCAGCTTAGCTAAGTACAGCAGCAGCTGCTGGTTACTTAGTGATGAATTCTTTGGTCATGGCAACCCAGGGAACAAAGGAAAATATACAATGCTCTTCAGTTCTGTGCAGGCCCTTTCCACTGCCTCAAAGCGGGCAGGAGAGTATTGGGAAAGGAGCAGAGGGTGCTAAGAATCACAGACTGTCTTTAAGTACTAATGGCTATTGGTGCTCTAATTGTAAGATCCTCATCCGAGTAACTGATAAGACAACATACTGCTGGCAGAAGTGAGTCTTATCAATACTAATATTCTTGCCACAAGTGAAACCAGATAACAAAGAGAAGTTACAGCTAAATGGAAGAATTGTTCTACCAGGAGTTTAGCTGTTCCTATGTTCAAAGGCATGACACTGGATCATATCATATTGAAGGATTAATGAAACGTAGCAAAGTGGCACAGTGAAAAGAGCACCATGTCTGGAATCAGAAAGATTCATTTTCCTGAGTTCAAATTCAACCTCAGACACTTACTAGCTGTGTGACCCTGGGCAAGTCCTTTAACATTGTTGGCCTCAGTTTCCTCATCTGTAAAATGAGCTGGAAAAGGAAATGGCAAACTACTCTAGTATCTTTCCCAAGAAAACCTCAAATGGGGTCACAAACAGTCAGACATGACTAAAACAACTGAACAAAAACAAATGAAATGCAATTTTTAAAGATCTTTTTTTCTAATTACATATAATAACTATTTTTAATATTTTTTTCTAATTTGGGGTTCCAAATTCTCTCACCCTCCATCCTCTTCTCTCTCATTGAGAAGGAAAGCAATTTTACATAGGTTATAAATGTGTAGTCATGCAAAACATATTTCTATATTAGTCATGCTGTGGGGAAATACTCCCCTCCAGAAAAAAAAAAAAAGAAAAAATTTTAAAAGCTTTTTAAAAGTGTGCATTGATCTACACTCAGACCCTGTCAGTTCTCTTACTGGAAGAGGAATGCCATTTTTCATCATAAGTCCTTTGGAATTGTCTTGGACCATCATATTGATCTTCTGATCAATCATTCACAGTTGATCATCTTACAATGTTGCTGTTACTGTGTATAATGTTCTCCTGGTTCTGCTCACTTCACTTTGCATCAGTTTATTTAAGTCTCTCCAGGTTTTTCTGAAACCCTCCTGATTTTTATTTCTTATAGCACAATAGTATTCTATCACAATCATATACCGTAACTTGTTTAGCCATTCCCCAATTGGTAAGCATCCCCTCAATTTCCACTTCTTTGTCACCATAAAAAATAGCTGTTTTAAATATTTTTGTACATATAGGTCCTTTTCCCTTTTAAAAAAAATCTCTTTGGGATACAGACCTAGTAGTAGTATTGCTAGATCAAAGAGTATGTACAATTTTTTATCTATGCCTTTGGGCACAGATGAAATGCATGTTCAATAAGACTATCATTAAAATAATTATTGCCCATGAGCCAACATCTGTGACAGAGCGTAAGGAGGTAAAGAAGCTCTAAGAAAACCTTGATAAGACCCTCCAAATTAAATCAACATATATTTTAAATTCCATAGTGACTTCTCTATGGAGATGGGCATAGGAGAAAATTGGGAAAATATGTTGGAAAACAGTTTAGGAGTAGTAACTGAGGTAATCCAAAAGTGTATAGATTTTACAAAAGACATGCTTATATATCATAAATATTTCCTTCAAGAAGAAAGTCACGAGGCCTTGGACGTGGCAAGCAACAATACAAATTGAAATTGATTGGATTTTGATGGACAATGTAGGAGTCATTTTTAATTAGGCCTTTGTGAACCAAAAAACCTGATTTGTTAGAAATTAATATCAAATTAGAAGAAAGAATAAAAATGATATGTGAAGGGAAAAATTTGTGACCAAACAAGGGGGTAGAAAATATTATGAAATGCAAACTGAATACTTTTGATTACATTAAATTGAAAAGATTTTGCACAACAAAGCTAAAACAACCAAGATTTAGAAAGGAAGCAGAAATCTGGGAAACAACTTTTACAACCAGTGTCTCTAATAAAGGACTCACTTGTAAAATATATAGAGCATTGAGTCAAATTTATAAAAATATAAATCATTCCTCTGTTGATAGTCAAAGGATATGAATACACAGTTTTCAGATGAAGAAATTAAAGCTATCTATAGTCATATTAAAAAATGCTCTTAATCATTATTGATTAGAGAAATGCAAATTAAAACAGCTCTGTGGTACTCCCTCGCTCCTATCGGATTGGGTAATGTGACAGCAAAGGAAAATGACAAATGTTGGAGATGTTGGAGATTAGAACACTAATGCATTGTTGGTGGAGCTGTGAACTGATCCAACCATTCTGGAAACCAATTTGTAACTACCCAAAGGGCAATAAAACTGTGCATACCTTTGATCCAGCAATAACACTACTAGGTTTGTATCCCAAAGAGATCTTTAAAAATGGGGAAAAGACCCACATGTACAAAAATATTTATAGCAGCTATTTTTGTGTGGAAATTGAGGGGATGTTCATCAATTAGGGAATGGCTGAACAAGTTCTGGTATGTAAATTGATGGAATACTCTTGTGCTATATGTAAGAAATGAAGAGCAGGTGGATTTCAGAAAAGCCTGGAAAGACTTACATAAACTGATGCTGAGGAAAGTGAGAACCCATAGAACACTGTACACAGAAACAGCAATACTGTGTGATGACCACCTTTGATAGACTTAGCTCTTCTCAGCAATACAATGCTAACACAATGCCAAAAGACTCATGATGAAAAATGTTATCCACATCCAGAGAAAGAACTATGGAGTCTGAATGTAGATTGAAGCAGACTATTTTCTTTTTTGTTTGATTGATTTTTTCTTTCTCATGGTTTTTTCCCTTTTGTTCTGATTCTTCTTTCACAAAATGACTAATGTAGAAATATGTTTAATGTGATTGTACATGTATATATATAGCCTTTATCATATTGCATGCCGTCTTGGGGAGGGAGAAGGGAAAGGAGGGAGGGGAAAAATTTTTGGAACTTAAATTCTTATAAAAGTGAATGTTGAAAACTATCTTTTCAAGTCATTGGAAAAAATAAAATACTATTAACTGGAAAAAAAGAATAGACATGATAAAATATGGTACATAATTGAGGTAACTCCAGCCCCAGGTATTTAAACAAGCTGTTGATAAGGGAGAGAGAGAGTGAGAAAGAAGAGGTGGAGGAGGAGGAAGAGGAGGAGAAGGAGAAGGAGAAGAAGGAGGAGAAGGAGATGGAGAAGAAGGAGAAGAAGGATGAAGAGGATGAGGAGGACAAGGAGGAGGAGAAGGAGTGGAAGAGGGAGGGAGAGAAAGAGAATAGGTAGATATATGGATAAATAAGTGATAGATGAAAGGAAGAAAAAGAAAGAAAGGAAGGAAGGAAGGAAGGAAGGAAGGAAGGAGGGAGGGAGATAAGGAAGGAAGGAAGGAAGGAAGGAAGGAAGGAAGGAAGGAAGGAAGGAAGGAAGGAAGGAAGGAAGGAAGGAAGGAAGGAAGGAAGGAAAGAAACAAAGAAGAAACATTTATTAAAAACTTATATGCTAGGCACTGTGCCAAATGCTAAGAGGATAAAAATGCCAGCAATAAAGACAACTTCTTCCCTCAAGAAGACAGACAGACAGACAGAGAGACAGACAGACAGAAAGATAGACAGGCAGACAGAAACACAGATAGATAGACAGACAGACAGAGATAGGTAGATAGACAGACAGATAGAGATATTCTGATGGAGGATATAATACATTAAGAAAGGAGGTGGTACAAGTGGTGACATGGTATGGAGACAGATAGGAAAGTCCACTGCTTAATTCTCAGGACCAAGCATCCCCAGGCCAGAATCCAAGGTTCCAATTAGAGGGGCATGAGGATGATGAGCAGGGTGTAGTCATCATGAGGTGGAGATGCCTGCAAAGTAAACCAGTGGCCATAATAAGGAGACCGAAAGAATCAGACCAGGAAGTATCTAGCTTGCTAAAGCAGAGAGATATGGCAGCCATGGGAAGCACCAGTTTAGAAAATCAGTACATTTGTAAAATCTTATGAAAGCAACAGGTAGAAGACCACATGGGAGGTCACCTAATAAAATGGAGATTAGCAATGAAAGATAAAACAAGTTTACAAAAAGTTTGATGACAGATACAACTAAACTAGATCATTAAAATATGGAAGTGGAAGGAGGAAGTCAAACAGATTGAAAATGAAAAGGATCTCTGAAGAATTTTTTTAACAAACTGTTCCTCAAATGATAATGGAAGCACCATATTTAGACTTTAACATCGTGTTACCTGTTGTGCTGGATGAGTCAGTGGAAAACGGGAATAAAGAAAAACAAAGATCGATCCATGACAGCTCTGAAGGACTTAGGATGAAAAATGTTATCCATTCCCAGAGAAAAAACTGATGGTGTCTGAATACAGACTGAAACAACTAAAAAAAAAAAAGAAAGAAAAGAAAAGAAAAACAAAGATCATCTGAATTATAGATTTGGAGCTAGGAGGGTCTTCAAAGACCATCTAGTCCAACTCTCTCATTTTACATAAGGGGAAACTGAGTCCAGAGAGGTTAAGTGACTGACCCAGGTCACAGAAATAGTAAGTAGTGGAGGTGTGATTCAAACCCAGGACTCCTGATTCTGAAGACAGCCCTCTTTCCACTGTACCACGAATATGTAAAGAGGACGTCATAGAAGAAACATGATTTTGATAATTTTTTATGGATAAATTCTCAAGATACCTAAAAGTGGAGGGAATCCTAAATGTTTAAAAAAACTCTCAAGCAAACACTTAGTTACTGAAAACAGTATCAAGAACTACTGATCCATACGACTACTCTCCCATCTCTACAAAATTTGATGAGATAATTTACACATACATCAAAGGCATCCTTGATAAAAATTTGAGAAGGGACTGGGCAGGCTTCCATAAATGGTATTCTTTAGCCAATCACATCTTTACAGTCACACATTTCACTGAGAGATGTCGAGAATACACCTCATTGTGCTTATTGATTATAAAAAAAAGAGCATTTGATTCAGTAAAGTAAGCTTCTATTTTAAAGACTCTCCTTGGACAACGTTTCTCTCATGTACATTTCAAAATTATAGAAGATGACTGGAAGATTGGAGAGCAGCTAGGTGAAGCAGTGGTTCTGCTCAGGTCTCAACAAGACCTGAGTTCAAATCCAGAGTTGGACAATATTGTTGTGATCCTGGGCAAGTTACTTGACTCGGTTTGTCTGTTTCCTTATCTGTAAAATAAGCTAGAGAAGGAAATGACAAACCACTCCAGTGCCTTTACAAAGAAAAGCCCAAACAAGGTCACAAAAAGTCAAACAAGATTGAAACAACAGAACAACAAAATGAAGTAAGAAAAGAGATTACTTGATTTGAAATCCATATGATTATTAACACCAAATGAGGGACGAAACAGAAAGATGTATGCTCAACCCAGTCTTGGAGGATGCCCAGGTCAGAGTACAAATGCATGAGGGATTCTCCTATAAGTGGTGTTTTCTCCTTCAGATGCTTCTTTTTCAGAAGCAGATCACTCGATTGTATCAAGCCCCAGAATGTTGCAGAGCCTTCAGGAGGAGATCCATAGTCACTCAAAATAATTCAAGCTAACTATACACACACACACACACACACACACACACACACACACACACACACACACACTGAATGAAGACTCCCTATCAAGACTATGAAATGTAGTTGGATGGATAATGCATAGAACTTGACTCTCAGTACACATATATTGGTTAGACCCCATGGATGCACAATGATCTGGGTCCAGAATTGAACAGGAGGAAGAAAATGGACTGAATTGCTTTTGGGAAATTGTAGAGTTCTTTACCTGACAACAAGCTTCTCCCTAGCATAGGAATGATTCAGCGACCAGTGTCCTAATGCCCCTCCTACAGAAGAAATGTCAACACAGCAAGTGATAGACGTGATTCCTGAGGTCTTTGGCAGTGAAAACTAGAAAGGCAAGGCTAATTTCCTAGGTGGCAAGGGTCACAGACCCAGGAAAGCTATGGGGATTTGGTCCCAGGAACTGGGTTGAGTTACTCAGGACCCCTTCTACTCAAATCAGAAAATCCAGGTTAGAAATAGAGATGAAAGGAGATAAGCATCATAGGAGTCATCAATAAAATAAGAATGTCCCCCTTAGAGGCAGTGTAGTATCCTGGAAAGAGCACTGACTCTGAGGTCACAGAAAATTAATTCAAATCCTAGTTTTATGTGTCTTTGAGAGTCACTGATTTTCTCTCAGCCTCAGTTCCTTCTTTTGCAAACTGAGGTAGACTAGATGATCTCTTGGGTCTCTTCCAGACCCAGAAGGGATTATGCTCTCAAAGTCTTTGCTCCCCTGGTCTATTGAAAACAACACCACCAGAATGTCATCACTAAATAATCCAAACAACAATGAACAGTCATTCCAAATATAAGCCAGAGTAATCCGGACTTTAGCCCTCAGAAATGGGAAGGAGTCACATACTGAGCTGCAAAGTCCAATGTGAATGAATTTGAAATTGAAACGAGAATATGTTTGGCCATATTTAGAAATCGCTCAAACTTCCTGGATCCTGCCATTAGAACCTCACTTGAGCCTTTCTAGTTTATATTTAGTTCTGATATGACACCATTTCCTGGATCCTAGGTACAGGTTTGAAAAGTCTGATGAAGATTCTTGGCCATAAAATAGATTTTAAGTAACTAAATGAGACATAAATGTAGCTGAAGCACAGAGGTGAGAAATTCTTGAAATATACATAAGCCTAATGTTCAAGGACGAGCAGAGAGTAACCACTGCCAAAGGCAGCTTGGGTTTTGCTGATATCCAACTTTCTTGAAGGCATTAGATGTCACAAAATTTAGTGCCAGAAGTGGCCTTCTTGACAGAAGAAGAAATCTGCAGAGGGATGAAGTGACTTGATAAATGTTACCTAGATAGCTATTGAATGAGTGGAGGTCTCCCTCTGACACTTACTACCTGTGTGACTTCAGGCTCCTGGACTTCCTGGACCTGAGATCTTCCCCCTCCAAAATGAGGGGTAGAAGCAGATGGGCCCTGAAATCTTTTACAATTCTAGATTTATCCTTGGATGAAATGACTAGAACCCACATTTCTTAATTCCCAAGCCAACGTGTCTCATTCAGTTGTTTGACCGTACTAGCTATGCAGACTTGGGCATCTCTCTTAAGGTCTGCTTGTTTCTTCTCAAAAATATGTGATAATGAAGCTTTCATTCCCACTAAGATGGAGCTGATAGCTAAAAGTGTCAATGCTCCCTAGGAATTCATATTTTTTAACAGGAATCATAGCTAAAGGGCTGAAACTCCATTGGCAGAGTTTGAGACAATATCCAGAAGGTGCTGAGGAGTTGAAGTGGAGTCCTTTGAAATCATACCATGGCAAGGTCAACCCTGTAGGACACTTCCAGAGTTATTGTTAAGTATCAACAGCACCTAGCTCAGTGTTTCACACAAAATACACATTCAACAAATATTTATGAATATTTAACAGGTTCCTTAGATTTCCAATTCTTAACTAAAGGAACTAAGAATCTGAAAGTGTCCCAGTCCAATTTTCAGCCTCATTGGCAAGACTACTGCAGATCCTGTGATAAACTCTGACTTAGGTTATCTATAGCTTTTTTAAATGTCTCTTGAGATTTTTTGTGAATTCAGAATCCTCACACCATAGCTGCATGCAGTGACTTAAACCAGGATGTAGCTATGTTATAGAGGCAAGTTACAGAGGCTCTCAAGTTAGAAGATTTAGGTTCAGCTTCCAGATTGACTACTATTTAGTTGTGTGAGCTTATATAAATTCCTTCATCTTTCAGGCCTTAGTTTTCTTATCTTCAAACTGAGGGGTTTCCAGGAGTGGGGAACATGCAACCTTGAGGTCACATGTGGCCCTCTGGGTCCTCAAGTGCAATCTTTTACCCTAATCCAAACTCCACAGAACAAATCACCTTCATAATAGGATTTGTTCTGTAAAACTTGGACTCAGTCAGAAGGTCACACACAGTGACCTAGAAGGCCATGGGTTCCTGTAATAGCAAGCACTCTAGCATACCCAGGATGACCTGCTAGTACAGGTTCTGGGATCTGCTTTTCTTAAAGGAAGGTAACTTTTAAGGGGTCAGCTATCTCATTTTCATCATATATCATTCACTTAGTTCAGGGGGAAATGTCAACACTCGGAACTTCAGAGAAGATACAAACAGACTTTACAAACAGAGAAAGTAGCATGAAGAACAACGGGCAGGGTTTCTAACTGTCAGACCATAAGCAATACATACATCACAGATCAAAAGACAGATCCAACTGTCTGACCACTACATACACAGTTACCAGAGACAGAAGCACCAACATCTGGGTTTTCAAAGTGGGTGGGGGTGGAGCTCCTTAATGGCTACCTAGTCTCATCTGGCACATGAACCTTCTTCCAAAGAGTAAGCCCCAAAGTAAAACCTCACCTCACAGTATTTATTCACTTTTCAGAGCCAGAGGGCATCACAACCCTCTTGCTTCAATGTCTAACTAATAAAAACTGTGAAAGCCTTCAAGCAAGTAAACCTGCTCATAAGCAAACTTTCCCTTTGAACAAGTTCCTCCCCCCATGGGCTCCATTGTGAGGTCTATGAATGGACAGAGAAGATCTTTAACTCTCATTAACATAAATCCCATTAACATTACAGTTCCCCACCCCTGGTTTAGACCCTATGATCTTGAAGGTCCCTTATGGTTTTAAATTCTATTTTTCAAGATGTGAAATTACACACAACAAATCATACTCAAATGTTCAAATACACAAATTCCATGTTGCTGTTGCTTCTTAGTCGTTTCAATCACATCTGACTCTTCATGATCCCTTCTGAGGTTTTCTTGGCAAAGATACTGGAATGGTTTGCCATTTCATTATCCAGCTCCTTTTACAGAAAAGGAAACTAAGGCAAAGAGAGTCAGTGACAGAGCTGGGGCTAAAATCCAAGCTTCCTAACATCCAGTCTGTAATTATGCTAATTCCCTCCTTTCTTCCTATTCTAAAGTTGGCCGGGATGCCCCCATGCCAAGCTCTCCTTCAGACAAGCTAGCAAGGTTAATTGGAGGATGTGCAGTAGCCTTGGCTACTGCAGTTGCTAAAAATAGTCCTATGAGAACAGTGCTAGAAGTAAAAAAGCTCAGAATGAGCTGGGCTTATTAGGAAGCTTAGTACAGGAAATGAGAATATGTTTGGCCACAAACATTCAGCCTTTCTATTTAACTCTATTAGGGCAAGAGAAGGATCCCAGATGGGATAGAACTTCTGCTCTGGGTGTATGTAACCATGATAATGGGTGCTGGGGGAAAGTATCATAAGATCATAGAGCTAAGGCTGAGAAGGGAGAGCTACTTAATTCTATTTTACTTTCTGTATTTTCTACTGTGGAGAATGATCTTCCTGTTAGGAAAAACAAAAATGAAAATCTTTAACAGGGCAATTACACCAAATGTTAAGTGAGAAGATGACAACAGGGCAGTCCAAGGTACTGAAAGCGCAAGTGCATGTGATTGCTGCACCCTTGTCAACAATCTTTGAACAATCGTGGCAATGGAGTGGTAAACATACGCCAGTACTGTAAGTGGGCAAGCATCCCAATTTTCAAAGAAAGGAAAGAAGTTATGGTCTCCAGATTATGGGCCAATGAGCTTGACTTCAATTCTTGGCCAAGATCAAGAGTGCATTATTAAAGGGAAGACTAGGAACATATGGAATGAATCAGAGTGCCTAAACAATGACTCAAAAAGCATTTATTGAGTGCCTACTAAGTGCCAGACACCACGAGTGGGTACAACTTTAAGAATTACTGCCATGGTGAATACATTGTCAGACAGAATCACTGAATCAGTGTTTTTGCTTAGCTATTTTTTCTTTGTTAAAAGACAAGTTTGAATTTGGGGCAAGGAGAGAAGGCATAACAGTATATTTATGAAAATGTAATGTAAAAAGAAAGGCATGAATAAAGCTTACTTTTTTAAAAAGAACTGGTCTTGCCAGATTAACCTCATTATCTTCTTTTGACAAGGTTACTAGACCCCCAAGTGGCAAGAGGGATGTTATAGACATAGTATATCTCAATTTCAGCAAAACATTTGACAAAATCTCCAACATGGATAAGATGAAGAGATGTGAGGTGAATGATAATGCAGTTTGATGAATTTGTAGTTACACCTAAAGAATGGAGAACTGATGTTAACTTGGAGGGAGGCCAAATGGCCTAGAGAATCTGTCTTTAGCCCTGTGCTACTCAATATTTTTGTCAATAACTTTCATAAAGGCATAGGTGTCATATTTATCAAATTTGCAGAAGACACCAAACTGGGAGATGATATGTAAAAAGAAAATCGACAGGCTAGATGGATGAGATAAATTAAAAGTCCCACACTTAGAACAAAAAACTAACTTATGGATATAGAATGAGAGACTCACAGCTTTTTGTTGTTCAGTCATGTCCTACCCTTTGTGACAGATGAGGAAACTGAGGTAAAGAAGATTAAGTGACTTGCCAATGGTCACACAGCTAGCAAGTGGCTGAAGCCAGATTTGAACTCAGGTCTTCCTGACTCCAGGCTCAGAGCTCTATCCACTGAGTCATCTAGCTGTCCCAAAAAGGGTCACAAAGAGTCAGACACAACTGAAAAGACAACAGAACAACATTAGGACATAAAAACCTCACAAACTCATGACTAGACAATAGTTTATATGATAAACTTTTAGTGGATGGCAACCACAATGTATGTCAACAGTATGGACACACACACATATACGCATACAAATCCACGTTCATCTGAGGATACATTAAGAGAAGCAGAATATCTAAATGAGAGTTTAATCCCTTATCAGACCATATCTGGAACATCATAAGTCCTGAGTATCACATTTGAAGGACAGAGATACACTGGAGCAAATTGAGAGAAAGATGACTGGGATGGTGAGTGAAGAAGAAACCATTCCATATAAGGACTAGATGATGGAACCAAGGGTTCCATGTTCTATGTTCCATGTTCAAAGACTTAGGGGACACATGATAGCTGAGTGGGAGGGATCAGACTTACTCTACTTGGCCTTTCAAACCTGGACATTGCCAAGAGGTTTGAATTTGATGTAAGGAAAAACTTGCCAAAAATCAGAACTTTCCAGTGGGTTCACTGTTCCTGGAGTTCTTCAAGTCCAGTCTGGATGACTGGATATTAAGGATATTGTTGGAGGGTTTGCTGTACAGGTCCAGACTAAACCATGAGAACCATTAGATCCTTCAGCTATTAAATTCTGAGAAGGGATACGCAGACATGAAGCTTCTCAGCATCATGACATTTACCAGAGATACGGGTTTCTGCAACCAGCAAATAGATGGCTCCATAAATTCAGTAACACAATAATAAATTGCCTAATATTTATGTAGTACTCTGAGTTTTGCAAAGTGCTACAAAAATGTTGTCCTATTTTATCTTTACAGTAATTCTGTGCTATTATTATTTCCATTTCACAGATGAGGAAAGTGAATGAGATAGAGGCAGTAAGTAGGTTTTTCTGACTCCAGGTCCAGAGTTCCAGCACTGTGCCACCAAGCTGGCTATAACATGACTTACAGAACAATTGGGGCTCTCTTGCCAATTCAGCATTTATCACATATCTATTATTCAGTCTACGTGTAGCTCTCCATCTTTTAGGGCCTCTTTTGCATTCCTATTTGCATTTATAACTCTCTTTCCTAAATAGATCGTATGTGCCTTAAAGGCAAAAACCAACTCATATTCTTCTTTTTCTAAAGATGTATTCATTTTAAAATTAAATACAAAATAAAAAAATAACATTTCCATGTAACCAACAAAATATAAAGGATTCAGTATAAAACCATTAAGTTCCATTTTAGACTTTACTTTAAAAAAATTATGTAATAAATATTATACATCATTTTCAATGCTAGTCATCTTTTCTGTGCTTCTCTCTAAGTTTTCTTTTGTTCTCTGCTGGGTTATATTCTTTTTGAAAAAAATCCCCTGAAGGACCTAGTTCGATACTTTGAACGTAGGTGCTCTAGAAATAATTGTTGAATTAAATTGAATTGAAATCACACATCATCTTGTTTGCAAAATCTATGGCTGTAACTTGCCAACTGCAGCTACTCATATAAAGCCTCATAGGCAAAGCCAGATTAGTATGCCCTCCCCTCCCTTCTTGCTTCCTCTCTTCTTCCCTCTTTCTCCCTCTCCCTCATTTCTCTTTTTCCTTTTCGCTGACTCTCTCTCTCTCTCTCTCTCTCTCTCTCTCTCTCTCTCTCTCTCTCTCTCTCTCTCTCTCTCTCTCTCTCTCTTTCTCTCTCTCTCTCTCTCTCTCTCTCTCTCTCTCTCTCTCTCTCTCTCTCTCTCTCTCTCAAATGTAGGGTAGAAAAAGAATTTGATTTACAGTTGGAAGACTGGATTCGAGTCCTAGATCCTGTGCTTCTCAGCTTATGTGGTTTTGGGTAAACCACCTAACACTCTGGGCCTCCATTTACTCATCTATAGAATATAAAATTTCCCATTTACATGATGTTTTAAAATTGACAGAGTTCTTTTTTCTCAGTCTTGTTACCTACATCAATAGCACAAACCTTATTAATCCCATTTTACAGATGAGGAAACTGAGGGAAAGTGGCAAAAGGTAGACCTGGAGTAACAATAAGCAACAGTCTAAGGTAAATTTGTCAGTTTGCCTTGGTTTCTCCTCTCTAGAGCGCTCAGACTGAAGGTGGAAGGATTCTGCTCCGTGGGAGGCAATGAATCATCTCTAGGTTTGCTCCACTAGAAAATTCTTGTGTTGACATACAGAAAGAGACAGCATATGTCCTTTTAATGAATAACAACTCATGCTTCTCTTGAAAAAATACATTGGGAGTGGGAGAGGGGTAGGGAGGCACTCAGGTACACATGTGGGGGAAGTAGTGTTAATGCATATGTCACCATGATAAGATATCAGACGTGTGTTGCCTACCTCTGCTGCTGCCACCCAAAGATTTGAAAGATCTACCCTGGAGGCTACAGCCTTGGGTATGGAACCATGCCCTCTCTCATTCTCCCTTATCTTCTCAGCAGTGAGATGACAAATGAGTGATGTCAAAGAAGCTTTTTTACTTCACCCCTTGAACTATCACTATATAGCACTGGTGATTAAAGGAACAAACCCTATCACAGAGACTAGCTACAGCCATGCTTAGAGATGAGTCTTGTTGGCTCTTTAGTCCCAGAGCTTTCTGATCTATATACTTTGAAAACTGTCCCTTCACAGCCTAGGTCTGGCTCTGCCTGACAAAACCAGTATGTTTCTCTCTCTAGTTCTGATGGACTGCACCACAGAACTAGTAAGTGGAGAAGAAACCTCAGCAAAGGAATTAATAGTGAAAAGAGGAATCCCAGATTGAATGAATGAACGAATTTTTTTAAAGCATTTAAGTCCTTACTATGTGTCAAGCACTGGGAGTACTAATAAATCTTGCCCTCAAAGATCTTCTATTCTAATAGTGAAAGAGAACACAAAGAGGGGAGTGGTGGCTGGAAGAGGAGTTTGGGTACAAGAAGCCACAGGGATGATGAGTAGATACACAGGGGAGGAGATGAGTACACTTTCCAGGTTCATTGGCAATTGAAGAAAATTATGATCCCAAACCTGGAAGGTGGCTGAGGAGGGTGGAGGTGGAAAGTGAAGGGAGCAGGCAAGAAAGTAGTAGGGCTATAAAGAGAAATAACTGGGACTAGTAAAATATGGTAAATGGTATGAGGCATGCAACCAATCAAAATGTCAGAGCCAAAGTGAGCGTTAGGGTAGGGACTGCTTCTCTTCTGTTGCTCTATTTGTAGTGCCTAGCACACCGTAGGTGCTTAATAAATGTTTCTTGATTGCTTGATCTAATCCAACACCTCATTTTTACAAACAAGCCCAGAGAGGAAAATGCATTCTTTTGTTTTTCAACACAAACTGTCACATTTTAAAATAGTAATTTCAAATATCATAGAAACACAAACAAGCATTGAAAAGAAATAGAGTTTCCAGTTACTGCCTGCCGTGGGTGGGAAGTGGGGAGCAGGGCAGCGTTGAATCACTTCCCTCCTGAACCCCTCCTTCTAGTGGAATCTAAATCTAAAATGCAATGGGATAGTTTTTTAATATGTCTATCTATCTATATCTATCTAAGTAAATAGATAGACAGATAGATGATAGGTAGAGAGAGAGAGAAAGAGAGAGATGAGAGAGAGAGAGAGAGATAGATAGATAGATAGATAGATAGATAGATAGATAGATAGATAGATAGATAGATAGACAGACAGATTTGTATCTAATGGTGGCCATCCCTAGGGGGATTAAGGGGAAGGAAAGGAACAAAAAAAAAAAAGATATTTACATGATAATTTTGTTTTACGTTCAAAAGGATAGCAAGTTATACACAGCAAATTTGCAGCTTCACATGCAATCAGCTTTTTTATTATACTGTATTATGGAAATGTTTATTATTTCATAAATTAAAAATATTTTTTTAAAAGAGGGATCAGAGTTTTAGAAGGATGCAATCCAGGTAATGGGAGGAAGCAAAAGGTCTACGGACCGGACTCTGGGGTCTCACCAAGCAAGACAGCTGCTCAGTCTGAATCAGCTCCAGCTCCAGTCCTCTCTCACCTGTCCCTTCCAGGCCTTTCTAGGGCAAGTGATTTACCCAAGGTCATACAGATAATCCAGAAATGGTGTCGGGACACGTTTCCACATCTAGCTTTGAATAATGCCAATCGATTTTTCAGTGAGGTTTAAGTCAGGCCATTTCCCAGACCAACTTATAAAAAAATGTCTTAACCTTTCACGATATGCACCATGGTTCAAATGGCATCATGACAAGCGTCTTTTCTTCACAGACAGTCTTTTACTCTCTTGGTGTTCTTCTAACTTCAAGAAGTCTGTGCTACACTCTAGAAGAAAAACAACAACTCCTCCAGCTTCCAGGGTCCTCTGCCTATTTTCTCAGGATTAATTCAGATTTTTCACAGCAATAGTTTGTCATTTCTTGGTTCTGCTTTTCATTTTTATAGCACTTTCCTTCAAACTTCAGTGCAAGCATTTCCAAATTAGTGCTTGGAACCTCATTCAGTCTTTCTCTCCAATAGAGAGTGAACTAGAACCATGAAGTACCATTATGCAGGGATGCTCACCATGGATCAGTCCTGAGCAGCTCTCAACAGCAATACCTGCTCCATACAGATATAGGAGAGTAGTGGCCAAGGAGAAGTTCTGTGATTAGAAACTACAAGGGAAAATCGGATCATCTGTTGAGAAGAAGTAGGGCAATGAATTTCATACAGATTTGGAAGGTCATACAGAACAAAAAAATTTTTTTTGCTTTTGTTATCTTGAAATTCATTTGCTTCTATTTTGCTAAATACTAAGTTTAACATAATACTTTCTCCTTATTTTATGTCTTTTTTGTTGGATGGTTATTAAGTTTATAATAACAAATCCGCTTTTAAAAGCATCCCCTTATATCCATCACTTGAGGAAATCCTTTCCAGCACAAATTTCTACAACTCTATGATTATGTGACTCTACGTACAAGCTTTCTCACCTGTGCTTTAGGTGACCATAAACTAGAGGAAGAGGTAATGAGCTAAGTGGCCCCCTGAGTGACCAGAGTTAGGACCTTAATGAGGGCTTCTTTAAGGAGAGAAGCCACATTCACTCTGCATTCCTGGGCAGCATAGTACCTTGATTAAGGATAAGGAAGGTCTGATCAACACTAAAGCCTTTCTGTTTTTCCATAATCCAGTGCAAAGTGGGTTGTGGAAATTAGAGTAATTACTGCAAACCCCTTGTGCTATCTATATATCTGGTGCCATTCACTGTTCGACTCACCACAGTCAACCAGCTGTCTCACCGACTCTCTCTTTGCACCAAACCTTTAATGGAACTGGCATTTGTGTCAATAAACTTTAAGCCAGCCTCACTGAGCTAATTATCTGGGTCATTCAAATTTCAGCTACTTCAAATAATTGCAGCCTTTTAGCCTGGAATATAAGGTGATGATTGAATGGGACGAGCTAAAAGATCCCATGTCCAAGTCAATTAGATGAAAACTTGGCAGGTCTCAGCTCTGGGCATCTCACTTTGAATTCATAAGCCTCTGGGCAAAGTCAGTGCCTTAGAGAGAGCAAGTCACTCATAAAATAAGCATTTGTTTGGCTGAACACTGATCTCATTTGTATACACAATCATTTTGCCGTAAAACCCGTAAGAAATGAAGCCGTCTCATGAACTGTGCTGTGGACCTGATTGTGGGGGGAAGGAAGCTAATTTACTGGACCCACAGCCACAGTCCATCTCACTGTCACAGAGATGGACAGAGAGTATGGCAGGAAGCATTATTATGTGCTGTAATAAAGACTCACATATAATACAGAAGAGAGCAGGAGCCTTCACTAGACGATGAGAACTTCTAAGACTGATTTCACTGGATATTTTCTCCATGTCCCAATGCAGACTCAGGATGCTGACTCTGAATTACAAAGCTGTTTTACTTCCTTACCAAGCTCATCAAGGTAACTAATCACAGTAGGAAATATTTAACAAAAATCTTGCTAAACAAATAAATGTGTAATATTGGTTGCTCTCACTATGGCCCGAAACTTAAAGACCAATAATCTCTGTCTCCAGCCTTCCTTTTCCCTTATGGCCTAAAAAAGGTGAAGACCTTCCTTATCCTTAATCAAGGTACTATGCTGCCCAGGAATGCAGAGAGAATGTGGCTTCCCTCCTTAAATTTTGATAGAAAAATACCTTGTCTCCCTCTTAGAGCTTAAAACTGGGGCCTGGATCTATGTTCCCGGGGCAGATTCTAACGGCCTCTTCAATGGAGAGACAATCTCTTAAACAACTCAGTTCAGAACCATGAGAAAAAGAATGTCTGGAAGCAAATTTCTTTTAATGAAATTGACATTTCCAAAAAAAGAACTGTTCATTTGATATATGAAATAGATATTAGATGTGTGTATATAGACATATATGTCTATAGACATATAGACATATATGTGTGCATGTGTGTGTGTATATACATGTATGTATGTGTGTGTGTATATGTATGTATATGAAAGCAGTAGCTAGTTGCTGGGGGCACAGTGGATAGAGCACCAGGCATGGAGTCAGGAAAACTCATCTTCCTGAGTTTAAATCTGGCCTCAGATACTTACTATCTGGGTGACTTAACTCTGTTTGCCTCAATTTCCTCATCTGTAAAATGACCTAGAGAAGGAAATGGCAAACCACTCTAGTATCTCTGCCAAGAAAACCTCAAATGGGATCACAAAAAGTCAGACACAATTAAATATATATATATGTATATATATATATATATATACACATACATATATGAAGCCATCTCTTAGACATTGCTGTGAAGTTAAATGAATACGCATATAAATATATATAGATATACATACACATATGCGTGTTTATGTAAGTTTATATTGTAAGTGTATAGCTATTTGTACATTGTCTCCCTCATTAGACCCAGGAGCAAACTCAGGTGCCCAAGGGCACACAGGTATTAAATAGCACAGCCGAGATTTAAACCCAGGTCTTCTGATCTCCAAGCAATACTTAAAAAAAAAAGTTTTATATTTCAGTCATTTCCAGAAATCGGCCCCAGTCCAGGCTGAATTCTCCCTTGTACCAAACAATTAAACAAAGCTACCAGAGCAGCGCCAGTCACTGCTTTTCCCCAGAGCAGCACGATTTGTCGGGAAAAGCACTGGATTTGGTGCCAGAAGACCTAAAGGCAATCCCCAGTGCTCCCACCAACAAATGCTACTTGATCCCACCTTTATCACTTACTAAACAGGACCTTGGGCTGGTGAGATGGGCCAGCAGTTGCTATTTCCCTGTTATGTTTTCTCATTTTATAGTTGAGGAAACTAAGACTTGGAGAATCCACACAGAGATAGTTCAGTGTCAGACTCAGGACTCAAATTCAGGAGTGTCTTAGCATTACACCACATGACCATTCCATATTAAATGCTATCTCACCATCACCATGTCATTTGAAGGTCATTTGCTCAAACAGCAAACCTAACCCTTAGCTCTGGCTCTTCAGAGTCCCACAATGTAGCCCTCAGAAAAGGTGGATAGTTTAATGTAACTGACCTTTCTCTACCTTCTTCTCTTCACAAACAGAATTAAAATGGGTTTGAATCCATGTGCCATGTCAAGGGAGCTTCGCTACATTATAGTTTTGGATTTTTATTCAATATACCAATCACTAATTATGTGTAACCCAAAGAATGTGTCCTCCATCCTAGGTAACAGAACCACTCAAAATCACCAAGGTCCAGAAGATCTTCTTCATGCAGGCACTGTAGGCCACTGGAAATTTCTTTTCTCGTGTGTATGTGTGTGTGTGTGTGTGTGTGTGTGTGTGTGTGTGTGAGAGAGAGAGAGAGAGAGAGAGAGAGAGAGAGAGAGAGAGAGAGAGAGATCATGTAAAGAGTATAGGTAGTGATGATGAGAGCAAGATTTTGGGCATCCTCTTAGAGAGAGGCAAATGGCAAATGTTACTCCATTTCTTCATACTACCCACTTGATTCCATCAACTGAAAGGACCCTGAGCTCATGGACCAGACAGTTCCAAATGACTAAATGAAGATGGGTTGGCTATAGGTCTCATTCTCAGATCCAAGAACCAAAGAGAGGTTTGTGGGACCTTCTAATTTCATACCCCAAGTTTCAATCACCTCAGATATTCCCTATCTCCTAACCCTAAACCACAAAAATCAGAAAGAAAGGCTTCATTGCTCCAGAGGAAGTTTGGACCCCTGAGAATTTGGAATCAAGAATCATTTTTTCATCCAAATGGTGGCCAGAGTGGTGGAGAGAAATGTATATTAAATGCCTTGGTAGAAAATCTAGATTTGAAATTTTCTGAGTAGTATAATCTTCTCCTTGTTCTTATAAAATGAGGAAATTGGACTGGATGGTTTCTGGGGTCCATTTCAGTTAGAATATTCTGGAATTAATTTCTTTCTCCAACTCCCTCTTTGTTCTTTCCAGGCCAAATATCACTTTGGTGGACTTGGAAGAGGTTGAAGGTCAAAATATCTTCTGCATTGTATTGGCCACCACTGGTATCAAAACAGCCCAAAGCCCCATCAAGCCATGAATGGAGAGATGGAAAGATGGCAGACCAGCAATTTTTGGTGCCTCTAACCTACAGCCACTCACTCTGGCAATTACTGTATCTATCTCTTGGGATTAATATGGCTAATCTTGTGTCATGCCTTACCCTATAAGCTCTGAGTGCATCTTTTTATTTCTCCCCTCTCCCAATATGCTACCTCCAAATAGTAATCACTCAATAAATGCTTGCTGAATGAATAGGTGATGAGGTAGGCAGTAGTCTGGGAATGGTAATAAGTAGGACTAGTCTTTAATATTTCTTCCCCAAACACCTATTAGGGTGCTAGACACCCTATAAGCACTCAAGAGCAGGGGGTCTGAAGTCAGAAGACCTGGGTTAAAATCCTTGGGCAAGTCATAAAAAAAGGCCTCTCTCTGCCTCAGTTTCCCCATATGCAAAATAAAGAGGACAATGCCTATCTACACAAGGTTATTGTGAAAATCAAAAGCACAGATAATGGATGAGAAAGAGCTTTGTAACTGCAACTACATTAACTTAGTCTGGTGCCTAATACAAAGGAGGCCCTTAATAAATGTTTGTTGAGTTGAACTGAACTAGAAACTTCTCAGAAGATGGTGTATAATTGCATAGTTTGGGGTACATCTCCTAAAGTTAATAACCACTGGAAAAGCTTTTGAATCAAGGCCTTTAATTATTAATTCTTACTGTCCCTGCTTTGTTGTGGCTTTAGAAAGACATAAAGGAGGTTTACCCTCTATTCTATCTCCTTAAGACAGAATCAAACCAACTCCACATTTAAGGGCCTATTTTAACTCCAACATTTGTCATTTTCCCTTTTTGTAAACCTTCCCTCTGACAGGTGTGGGGCAGAACCTAGAACCTCAGAGCTGCTTAAACTGCATTTCTCTATTAATAATTTAGAGTATTTTTTTCATATGGCTCATTCTCAGAACCAAGAACCAAAGGGAGGTTTGGGGGAACTCCTAATATTGTACCCCAAGTTTCAATCACATTGGATATTCCCTATCTCCTGGATTTCTTCTCTTGAGTACTGCTCATTCATATCTTTTGACTTTTTATCAATGGGGGAATGGCTCTGATTCTTACAAATTTGAATCAGGTTCTTATGTATCTTGGAAATAAAACCTTTATCAGAGAAATTTTATGCATTTTTATAAGTGTTTTATTTTTTCCAGTGGGGAAGGGATGAGAAGAGAAAATAAATTCTTATCAATTAAAAAAGCTTAATTTTAAAAAACAATAAATAAAGGAAAAGGAAAAGGAAAAAAGAGTCAAGCCCCCACTCACAAGATAAAATACTTAAAAATTTGAGAGGTTTCCCTGAGTCACAGAGAACAGAGAACATGCTTACTTATCTACATATCTATAAAGATATATACATATTACATATAGAATGCATGTATATGTTCATGTATAAATTTGTGTGCAAATGCAGAGAGAGGGAGAAAAAGAGAGAGAAAAGAAAAGAGGAAGAGAGAGAAAATGAGGGAGAGAAAGAGAAAGTGAGGGAGAAGAAAAGGGAGAGAGAGAAAGAACAGGAGAGAAAGGGAGAGAGAAAGAGGGAGTAGAAAGAGAGAGAAAGTGAGGGAGAAAAGAGAGAGAATGGGAGAGAGGGAAAGAGAGTGGGAAAGAGAGGGGGAAGAGGGAGGGAGAGAAAGAGAAAGGGTAGAGAAAGGTGGGGGAGGGAGGGAAGAGACAGAGAGAGATTAGGCAACTTGCCTGGGTCCCAAAACCTGCCTGTATCAGAGCAGAACTAGAACCCAGGTTTTCCTGATTCCCTCAGTTCTCTGTCTTCTGTTCCATGTTGCCTGTAGTGCATATACTAGAAATGGGGTCTGCAAGCATGGACCAAGAAGTATCTCAGAGGTGCCCTACATTATTACCTTGGAGGCAGGAATAAACTGAGACTATTCTTTGCCTTTCTTTGTATTCCCATTGCTTAACTAAATGCCTGACGCATGATAGGGGCTTCATGTATGCTAGTTGACTGACTAAGCTACCCATGCTGTTTCAGAATATTTTCTTCTGGACATCTTCAGGATTAGAAACTAGAGCCTACCAGTAATTCTGCTACAGTCAAAGCTGATCAAACACAGTTGGCGTTAAAAGGAATGTTAGCTAGGGTTCCCAACCCATCATTTGGTGGCAGCTCCACTGTCTGACTGATCTTTCAGCAACCAAAATCAAGAGCAAAGAATCCCTCCTTTAAGCTGTCACCTACTCTGCGTCATTCATCAGGTTCTGGCCCAGTTTCTGTCCCAGGGGCTCAGTAGCAGGTGTTGAGACAGAGGTGTGATATTGTGACTGGGAATAATTGAATCTCAAGGGCTTGTTCACAACCATGGATGCAGAGACCTGAGCTTGACAGTTCCATAGGCAGGGCAGACTGTGTCCATCCATAGAGTCCCTTGGCTAGGTCCCTCTGTCCATAAAACTTCTTGCTCTGCAGCAAGGGGCTGCCTGCCCAGAGGGGAGGTTGCCCTCCTGAGACAGGAGCAAACTCAGGTGCCCAAGGGCACACAGGTATTAAATAGCACAGCCGAGATTTAAACCCAGGCCTTCTGATCTCCAAGAAATACTTAAAAAAAAAAAGTTTTACATTACAGTCATTTCCAGAAATCGGCCCCAGTCCAGGCTGAATTCTCCCTTGTACCAAACAATTAAACAAAGCTACCAGAGCAGTGCCAGTCACTGCATTTCCCCAGAGCAGCATGATTTGTCGGGAAAAGCACTGGATTTGGTGCCAGAAGACCTAAAGGCAATCCTCAGTGCTCCCATCAACAAATGCTACTTGATCCCACCTTTATCACTTACTAAGCAGAACCTTGGGCTGGTCAGTCTTTCAGTCATTCGGAGTCTCAGTTTCCTCATGTCTAAAATATGGGTCCCAATGACCTTCATTTTCAATAAACATTTTATCAATGTTTTTGTTTATGTCACTGTCCCTATTCAGTGATTTGCCCTACCCCCAATAGAATTCTCCCTTGTAACATGTCATTTAGCTTCTGCATTGGTCATGTCTGTTAACAGATGCTTAGCTTCATACTTCCACCATTCCTCTGCTAAGAAAATGGAAACCTGTTTCACTTGTCTATATTCAGGAATCAAAATTCTTCATTGCTGATGTATTTTCTCTAAAAAGAAATAATGATAATACTAGAAAAACCAGGCATAGTCCTTGTAATTGATGCAAAAAGAAACGCTTATATTTTTACTGTAATTTCTGTTCTCTGTACAAATGTACTTTAAATGCAAGTAATTGAAAAATACATTATAATTTTACTTTGAAAAAAATTGCCTCCTCTATTTTCTCTTAAGGATTAAAAAATATTTTATCAACTGAAAAAGTCTGGTTCGTCTGTTAATAGTGAACTTGACAATCACCAACACATACAAAAATCCCAATACACAAAGAAGCGCAGGACAGGGACCGTTTTTAACTTTGTTTGTATCTTTAGCATTTTGTATGGTGCCGTGTATATAGTAAGCCCTTAACAAGTGCTTGTAGGTTGATTGGCTGGTTGAAAGTGTTGTAAAAATAACTATGAACTTCTGCTAGAGTTTTTTTTAAGAAATATATTTTGAGTTTAACAAGAAGTAACAAAATTTCTGTGTTGGTCTCCTGCATTTTTGTTCTTCTTTGCATTTAAATAAAATGTTTTACTGGTGTTTTTTTAAAATATATATTGTTAATCACTAACCTGATGGAATCCTAATAAAGCTGCCCCAAGTCCCAATATTCTGACTTCCTTATGGGCCCCACTGGACAGCAGGCATGTCCTGGTTTAACAGTGGTTAATCTGGCTTTAATCACGCCACAGGCCCCCGGACTCAATAAAGCCACTGCCTCTAGCTAGCCACTGCCCCTAGATCCAATTCACAGATTTGAACAGTGTGTTCTTGTACTCAACCACAATCCCATCATCCATTTAGCCCAACATAGAACCACAATACCTAACTATTCATCTTGACCAGACAGGACCACAATAGCTAGCCGATCGGAGGGCAGCATGACCAAGATGTTTGATCACCTAACCATAGAAGAGATCCCTCCCCTATTACTTAATCCCTTAACAAATCCCTCCTGCCTTTTTATTATCAATAATTTCTGTTGTATATTGCACCTTTACCCTAGAAAAATCCATCTTGCTTTATCTAAAGTTGCTGTTGGAACCTAGCCTGCTTCCGAGGGGCATCAATCCTCAATAAATGCCTATGCTTGGATTAGAGGTGGTCTGACTGAATTCTTTGAGATGGTGCCACCACAACACACCACGAAACTGCACCAAACCCACCTTGCCTTAACTACCTCTCCAAGTAGAAACCTTCCTTTGTAACAAAAATGCATAGTCAAGTAAAACAAACGACTACATGACTGAGACTAAGTGTGTTATTTTGTAGGTTGTTCCCCACCCCCCTAAGTGGACTCCTTGAGTGCAGGGACCATATTTTCCTCTTCCTTTGCACGCCAGCTCTTACTACAATACCCAGTAAATACAAGCTCTTGATAAATGCATGTTGACTGACCGGGCATTATTCTTCTGCCAAAAGGCAAGAGGCTTGTTTTGTCATCAGTTTGTTGAAGTCATCATTGGTCTCTGCTTTCTCCTATCATGGTTTTCCTTTCAATTCCTTGATCATTCTGTAAATTGTTCTCTTAGTTCTGCTTCCTTCCCTCTGCATCAGCTCATACAAGTCTTTCCAAGTTCTCTAAATTCTTCCTATCTCTCTTTTCTTTTAGCACAATGATACTCAGGTACATACATACAACACAATTTATTCAAGCATTCTCAATCAATGGGCACCCTTTTGCTTCTGGTTTGGTCTCTTTGTCTCTGTTTTTGCTGCCACAAAAAGTACTGCTACTTTGAGTATATAGAACCTTTCCCTCTGTGTTTTATCTCCTTGGAAATTATGCCCACTATTGGTCTCTTTACATCAAAGAGTACATAGAGTTTCAGGATTTTTTTTAGAGGAGTCTAAATGGTCAAACCATTTCACAGCAACATCAACAGTGCGTTAGTGTGCCTATCTTCCTACAGCCCTTCCAATCAAAGTATTAAGTGCCTACTATGTGCTAGGCACTCTCAATATTTGCCATTCTCATTTTATGTCATTTTTTTCCAATTTGAGAGGTGTGAAATCTCAAGGTCATTTTAATGTGCATTTCTCTTATTTTTAGTGATTTAGAAACTCAATATATTTTAAGATACAGTATAACTCTTAAAAAAATATCTAATATTCATAAAACCTGACAAGAAGATCTGAATCTTTATCTTATACAGAGATGATTTTTTTCCTTCCTGTGCTCCTGCCAGGTCTAAGAGGAAAAGGCAGATAATCACCCCCTACAACTCAGAATTCCATTCTCTCCAAGGACCTGAAAGAGTAAATAACTCCCAGGGCCTCAACCCCAACATGTGATTCAGGTTCCCATCATCCCCTGTTACCTGCATTCTCTAAGTTCCTTCCAAGCTGGGATGCTCTGGGGACAAAAGTTCCAGGAGGTGACTAGCTTAGGCCCTTCCTCCAGAACATTCAGCTAGCTGTAAATAAATGCTAATGAGCCATGGGTTCTTTCCTGTTGCCCTGGTTTTTGTTATTGTTTTTAGACTGGCTTGTGTTTCTGCAGGTCACAGAGTACCGTGCAATGAACACAACCAGGGGAATAAGCACTGGCCTTCATTAAGCCAAGGGATCCAAAGAATTAGACTGTGGGTATGAGAAAAATGGCAGAGACATTAAAGGATTAAGGCATCCTCAGCCTTTCCTTTCTGCTCCTTTTCACTCATGGGAAATCACTCAAAAGAAACCTCTGAGTAATTTGTAAGATCACAGACACATCACTTCTTCTAGTCTAATGTGGGTGGCCAGAAGGGGAAGAGAATTCTGAGATTAACACCACAAACCATGGACAGGGACTTAATGTGTTAGGGCCAATATATCCCTGGCATTGCTGGCCCATTTCTTAGAAGCAAGATCACCCAATATGCAAAGTATCAAACAAAAGGCCCTGAGTAGATGCTCACCAGTTCACTGTACTCAGACCATGCTTTAGAGGCTGGAAACTAGCTCAAGAGAGTTGTGTTAAATCAGAAATTTTGGCAAAGAAAACATCTGAGGCAGCTTTTTCTTTGAATGAATTCTGACCTCTCTTAGAAGGGAGAGTTTCTTGCAAATCCAGCAAAGCTACGAAGAGGCGACCCCCATGTTTATGACAGCCATGAAGCTAACTAAAGCTAATCGTGGATGAGTCACCTATTATCCATCCCCCACTCCTCTTTCTTTCTCCTTTGGTCCCTCAATTCACTCAAGCATTTATTAAACATCTTCCATGTACTGGTGACTGCGCTAGGTGTTAAGAAGACAAAGATGGAAATTTAAATAGTTTCTGTTCTCAAGCACCTTACATTCTATAAGGCAGACAACATGTGCAGAAATGAGGATGTACAAACTAGATACAAAACGATATAAGGTCAATTAATTACTATGTTCAAGACCCAAGGCATCCATTTGAAAGGTGGGATGACGCCCTGCTTCTTTACCAGTCACCAGCCTGGAACACACAGAAAGTAAGGGAGAATCCCTAACCCATGTTAAAGATGGGACTTTTATGTCCAGGGAAATACAGGAAATATGAGGAAGCCATCTTGGATCTGCCAGTCCATCACTCAATCTGGATGGTGATGTGGTGGGCTGCAATATCCCTCTTGCCTCTAACCCTCACACAGCCATGCTTAGCGGCAGAGAATATCCCTAAATAAATCTTATTTGGATACATGATATTTTGTCCCTTTTCCTCCATATCTAGTTTACATGTTGATTTGCTAAGTGGCTCTTAAGGATAAAGTGACGGGCTAAAAGTCAGAAAATAACTGAATTCAGACTATTCTCACACACTTTCTAGCTGTGAGACTCTAGGCAAGTCATTTCACTTCAGTCTGCCTCAGTTTCCTTAACTGAAAAATGGGAATAATAGTAACACCTACCTCACAGGGTTGTCATGAAAATCAAAGAAGATAATATTTGCACGGTGCTTAGCATATCTGGCATATAGTAGACACTTAATATATGCTCATTCTCCTCCCCCCCACATAATCATTCATTTGCAGAGGCCTAATTTAAATGAGAAATTGATCAAATCTCCTCATTTTAAAAGTCCTAGAACTCACAGAAATTCATTTAAATTGCTGCAGGGAGGAAACCTAATCCACAGAACCAGGTAGGAGGGAAAGTTAGTGATGTGGGCTCCTAAAGGGGGAGGTCTAGGTCCCAGGGAAGAGCTCGCTTATTAGAGCAATGCTTGAGAACACAGAGGGTTGGGTCAGAACTTACCTACTGCCATTTCTCTCCCATGACTTTTACTTCTATTTGCTGGTAGCCATGTAGCCAACTATTCACCTGTAGACTGAATCTCTGCCTTTCCTTCCCTTCCTGACACTATTATATTTCTCCTGCCTCTCCACCTTTAGCTGCAAGGATTCCAACAGAATGGTAGAGTCAGTATTGGGCCAACACCACCCATAGGGCCTCTAAGATGAAGGTATAACAATGGTTGGGTTCTTTTAAGACCAGAACAGATAGCATCTTCCAAAAACAAACCTGCCTATAAAAAGATGGTATGTGGTACAAATCACCCTTCTGGGAAAGAGCTCAGCTGCTGCTTCTGGTGCCAGGCCTGTGGATCAGCTCTTGCCTTCTCATCCTTTTGGCTTCCCTAATTTTGACCGCATCTCTGTTTCTTGCTTTGTCACCAAGGGTCTCCTTTCTTTCTATGAACCAGCTAGGTGGTGCAGAGAATAGGACGCTGGACTTAGAGTCAGAAAAATCCTGAGTTCAAATCTAGCCTCAGACACTTACTAGCTGTATGACTCTGGACAAGTCAATTAACCTCTGTCTGCCTCAGTTTCCTCAGGTGTAGAATGGGGTTTATATTAGCACCTACTTCATATGGTTGTTGTGTGGATAAGATGAGATATTTGTAAGACACAGCGCAGTGCCTGGCACATAGTATACAATAAATGTTTTTTCCCATCCCTCCCTCCACCTCTTTGATCTGCCTGATTCAGTAAATAATACTGATCCCTGCTTTGTCCCTGTTCTATTCCCCTGACCTTCTCCTCCAGCCCATTTGGCCAAGCCACTCAACAGGTTTCATAGTAACTCCCCAATGAAATTGTCCCCAGCCCAGCCTTTACACATATGTGCTTCTACCTAATGATCATCAATACTTGCCAGCTGACCCCAGTAACCCTCAGTAGGAAGTCAAGCCTGGTTTCATGGTTTCAAACAGACAAGGTAGGTGCTTAGCTCTCATTTGACTGGAGAACCATCCAGATAGACCATAAACCACCAAAAAGCACAAGCCACATCTTCTATACCCTCCAAAGCACCTAGCCTTACAGACGAGGGAAGTGACACTTGATTAATACTGGTTGAATAAGCAATTGAATGAGCCTATTTCCTTGTCTATAAAATGAGGGAGTTGGATTTGATGATTTCTCACTTTCCACCACTTTGTGTGTAATGGAGCTTTCTCCCAAGCCTGGGGCATTTTGCGTGTTGTTGCTTAGGTAGAGATGTCAGCTATGCTGCTTATGTGGAGATATGAGTTCATGTGGTCATAGAGGATGCTGAGTCCAAGGTCAACCTGAGTATTTTCATAAGGGCTGCTCTTAGCCAGAGAGACATATATGGTTCCAAATGTTCTTTGGGAGGGAAAGAAAGTCTCCAGGAAGAGAGAGGTCCCAACATCACTCAAAGGGGAAAGTTTCTACAATCTCTAAGGAGACAAGCTGGAAATGAGGGGCATGTCAAAGAGTCAGCTTCTCCTATATGTCTAGTTTTGTTTCATTCCTTAAAAATTTCTGGAATGAGTTATGTCTCTCCTCAAAGAAGCTCTAGAACCAATTTGGTCCCTTACACAGATACACAGTTACGTCACATTCAGCATTCTCTCCACTATTCCAGAGTCACGTCTCTGAATAGTCACATGCAAATAAAATGTCTTACTACATGCGATTCTGTGAATCAATAAATAAGCAAGCAACTTATCTATCCTTCTGTAGTTAATCTGGAATTAGAGATGAACTTTTTACAATAAAATCAGATCTAAACAATTGGAAAAATATTAGTTGCTCATGGGTAGTCCAAGTCAATATAATAAAAATGACAATTCTAGCTAAATTAATTTACTTATTCAGTGCCAAACCAATCAAACCACCAAAAACATTATTTTATAGAACTAGAAAAAATAATAACAAAATTCATCTGGAAGAACAAATGGTCAAAAATATCAAGGGAAGTAATGAAAAAACGCAAAGGAAGGTGACCTAGATACACCAGATCTCAAACTATATCAAAAAGTAGTAATCATCCAAACCATCTCATACTGGTTAAGTAGTGAATCAGCGAACCAGATTGGGTATGTAAAACACAGTAATAAATGGCCATAGTAATCAAGTATTTGATAAACCAAAAGACCCCAACTTCCTGAATAAGAACTCACTGATAAGAACCTTTGAAATTAGAGTTGAATGACAATGAAAATAATGAGCCTCTAACCTGGATCACATCTCCACACATTGTGGGGAAGAATCTGTGACCAAAATAGTTTCAAAAAACTTTGCAGGAGAAAGTGATGGATGTAGACGGTAACTAGGGGAGGAAAACACTCCACAGATAGGTGAACAAGGGTAGATGAGGCATTATTCCCTTCCAAAGCTACTTTTTAAAATGCAGGTGTCCTGGTTGGAATGAAAAGTAGCTCAGGAATGCTCGTTTTCATTCAAAATGTTATAAGAAGGGGTGAGGTAGGAGTGGGCAGAGGCATGGAAGCCAGAATACTCTGAAAACAACCTGTCCTGCTTCTGCTAAGGTCAAAGGAACTGGAGGCAAAATGATGATTACTAAAAATCATTGCCTATCTGCTCTGAATAATTAAACAAATTGGTGATCAATTACAGTCTGGGAGGAAAGAACATAGTCAAGATAAGAATGAAAGACACGTGCCAGGGGACTGGGGAAGGAGGACTCTTGGGGAGGAGGAGGAGGAGGAAGGGGAGAGAGAGGAGAAGGAGAAGGAGGAGGGGGAGGAGGGGAAAGCGGCGAGGAGGAGGAGGAAGTGTTTGCCCAGTGACAATTTCTCCCTAATAATCTAAAGTTGTCCAGATGGATGATCACCCATGGCAACAGCCTGGGTCCTCTCTGGTCCTGTAGCAGCTTCCTATTGGCCAATGAACCAGGCCTTCTCCTTCCTCATTTTTCTCATTTCTTTTTTTTTCCCTCTTTCTCCAAAGGACTCCTACTTCTTTTATCCTTCGTCTGAGACTTTCATAATGAAATGACTGCGGGTGCCCTGGAGATGCCTCTAAGCCTTCCCAATTTGTGACCGCTGACCCACCCTCACTCAGTCCCTTTGTTTCTGTATCTGAGAATCAAATTCTGATGAAGATACAAGGCTTTCTTTTGGCCTTTTGCTGGCCCAGATCTGTACCTGGCTGTGTTCTGAGGGCACAGCCAAGCTACTGGGTTGTTATGTCTGTTGTCAGTCTGCAGGCAAGGGGATGAAGGCGTTGGTTTGTCAGTGGTCAGGGAGTCCCTCTGGGAAGCTTCCCCGCTGCCAGGCATGTGGGAAACAGCTGGATCAAATGACAGCTGATGGTACAAGCACTTCTGCCAGAGTGCTTGGAGGGGCTGGAAAATGGTGAAAAACTTGTTAAATCTTAGTTCAAACTAAGGCTGGTAAACTGAGCTTGAGGTATGAGGGAGTAGAATGAGGTCAGGAGAGAGAACAGTTGAGACTGCTGAGGATAAGTTCTCCTTCGTGTCATGCCCACTCAACACCTACCTAGCTCTCCAGCTCCCACCCCCAGCCTCAACCCCAGTCCTGCCTGCTCCTGAGAAGTTTTGACCCAGATTCAGCTGCTGTCTGACCATCTTCATGACATACAGTCCATGTTTACCTCCCTCCTGTTCCCACCAACAACAACTCAAAACAGTAATCAAATCTACACTATAGTTCCTGGAAAAGATGTGTCAATTGATTATCTAAGGCTATATTTACCATCCTATTGACTCCCCACCCTTGTCCCAAACCAAATCACCCCTCCCTGAATATCTCTTCTTCATATATGATTTCCTCCCTTAAAAGAATGAATCCAAGTTCTTTGAGGTCAGGAATGCCTTTTCTTTTTGTACTTTTGGAAGGTGCTGTTCCTTTGTTGTGTTGATATTTTGATGACTTGAAAGGGGCAGAAAAAGAACATTAGTATAAGGAACCTTGAAAAAAATCAACTTGAGAACAACAGAACCCCTCAGATAAAGATGTGGAAGGAGAGACTGTTCTAGGATCTGAGAGAAAATAGTCCTAAAGAATATGGATTGTGCAGACCTATTTGGAAATAGAGCTCCAAATAAGAAAAGGCTGAATGCATTACATGAGGGTCCAACAGCTCATTGCCATATGCTCTCCCTCCCTCCTGCACACTGACTCCCTGGCTTCCTTTAAGTCCCACTAAAACTCCATCTTCTCCTGGAAGCCTTTTCCAAGCCCTCTTAATTCTAGTGCCTTGGATCTTTTATTATTTCCTATTTATCCTGCAGGGAGCTTGTTGGCACTTTCATGTTCTCTCTCCCATCACATTGTAAGCTCCTTGAGGACAGGGACTGTCTTTTGTCCTTGTGTCCCTAATGCTTAGAATGGTGCCAGACACATGGTTGTGTTGGTCCTTCATTTTCAAAGACCATGACTTGCACTTGACTTTGTTTTGAGTGAAGGAGGGCTGTGCAAGGTCACAAGCCTCACTTTCTCCTCCAGAGTCATCTTTATTCAGTGACCAGATATTCATCAGGATGACTGGAGATGGCCCAGGATGCCGTGGGAGACCTTGGCCTTTTCAGGTACTCACACAGAGTGAGGAAATACCCATTCAGGGAAAAGGCCTCTTTAAGAAATCATCAGGCAATGGCCCCTTTAATAAGTCAAAGAAAAAAATAACTAAATCAAGCTTGGGGGGAAAGAGCAACAGTTACTACTGATAATCACTGTAAACCAGGAGGGTTCAGCCATTAAGTGGAGCTTGAGAAGGGACCTACTATTGTCCAATCTATGGGCTTCAGAGTGCACTGGGCCTAAGATTTTGGGAAAGCCAGGGAAGGAAGGAAGGAAGGAAGGAAGGAAGGAAGGAAGGAAGGAAGGAAGGAAGGAAGGAAGGAAGGAAGGAAGGAAGGAAGGAAGGAAGGAAAGAAGGAAGGAAGGAAGGAAGGAAGGAAGGAAGGAAGGAAGGAAGGAAGGAAGGAAGGAAGGAAGGAAGGAAGGAAGGAAGGAATCTAGCCAGTAAGCCCCAAGTTAACTGGGCATCCTCTGGCCATCCAAAAGAGAAAGAAGGGGAGGGGGAGACTGAAAGGTGAGGATAAGCCGAGTTTCCCAGCTAGCTGGGTCCTCATTAAGGAAGCTCAGTCTACTCATAGGCTGTGTTCATCCTTCGTTTTCGAAGACCATGACATCAGAGGAATGATGGCATGACTTGCACTTGACTTTGTTCTGAGTGAGGAAGGGCCGTGCAGGTCACCAGCCTCGCTTCTCCTCCAGTCATCACTTGACGCATGGTAGGTGCTTAACAAGTGCTTATTGACTGACTGACCATATGATTGTTTAACTTTTGCAAAAACATGAGTTTGACATGTAAGTACTTTATATCATACTTCACATAAAGGTGGGTTTTTCTTTTAGTTTCACATCATAGGGTAGAATGGGTTACTATTAATGAAGAGGTGCCAGCTTACAAGATGACCAGATGAAAAAGAAAAGTGGAAGAATATGATGATGAAAACTGTGGTCAAACCCAGCCTCCAAGCATACTCTTACCATTTGGGTTTACTCTTCATTTTCTGTCCCTAGAGAAAGGATTACATAGTGAACACGGTTCTCGTCCCACTTCTGACACATACCAACTTTGTGACAATTGGAAAGACACAAGACAGCTTTCAGAGACTCCAAATTTCAAGACAGTTGCACCGGGGAGGAGGAGATTTCCTTGACCTGAGTTCCCACTCAATAAACTCATAGGTCAAAAAAAAAAAAGATCCATCTTGAACACAAAGATACCCCACTGGCACATCGAGATCACTGGCTGCTGCCCCTTTCTTATTTCTCCCACTGCTGTCAGTTATAACTTCTTCTCTTCTGTGCTGAAACTCCAGGGAAATAGCAAATGGGATGTTGCCTGATTTATTTCTGGTCACTTCTATGGCCATCCCCCAAGGGTCTGAGCACCTTCATGAGGAGGATGGCTCTGGGGACACAGCCTCCTTTGGACTTTTCCACATCCCTTCCTTGGTAGATTGCAATATTACCTTCAGCCAAATCTCCAAAGACAAATTATGAACAGATAGACCAATTATGAATATAGGACATAGTTGCAGATCCTAATCCTTCCCTGGACTTTTTTCTTACCTGGTTACATGAGGAGTCTGTTTGCCCTTCCTAAACGTACTGCTTGTACCCTGAGCCAAAGTCTGAGTAGGCCCTGCCCTTTCTGGCTTCCTCCACAGGCATGAAGCCCCGGCTGGCTGAGCGGCCCCTCCAGGAACAATCCTAATGCTCTGAGTGATGTAATCTCTCTTGGATTCCAAGATCCAGAAATCTTCCCCAACTAGATCTTCACAAGCTACTGGTCTGTTTAACCTCCCTACTCTCTTCTTCCTGTTTCTGGTCTTTATTAATTTAATCCTTGGATTTTTTTCCTCTCTGTTCTCTGACTCATCCATGCTGTTCTCTTGTAACTCCAATATCTTTATTTCCTGGGGAAAAAAAGATTTTTCAATATTTCACCCCTTGTTTTCCTTCCTTTCACAAAGAATAGACACCATCATTTACATTTGGGGAAGGGGAAAGGAAGAACTAGTCTGACCAATTTATTCCACCACCAACCCAACCTAGGTGATCCAACCACAGAAAACAAGAATCAAGGAACAGAGAAAAGATTTTACTGTGTTGAATAAAATTCAAAAATGTGTCTATGCCATGTTATCATTTTGTGATAGTATCTTGTAGAGAACTCATAGGAGATCCCATATTCAGCAGGGAGAGAGACTCAGAGAGATAGAGAGGAGAAAAGGAGATGGGGAAAGGGAGAGAGAAGGAGAGGAAGAGAGAGAGATGGAGGAGAGAGGAGAGGGAAAGAACAGGGGAAGAGAGAGGAAGAGGAAAGAAGAGAGAGACAGAGAGTCAGTGGGGGAAGATCTGAGCATGTTGGGACAAGAAAGAAGAAAGCTATCTGTAAGTACAAGAACAAATTATCCTTGTCAGGCAACAGTCAGTCTGGAGAGAAGAGTGAGTCTAGGGAGCCTAGCAGAGTACCCTGAGCATCAGAGATACTTTGCCCAGAGGGGAACAGAGAAAGGACAGAACATCATGGCCCTGCAGTACCGGAAGCATGAGCTACTTTGACTGGCTGTATGTCCTACGTTTGCTTCACTACCAGTATATACTCTTAAGTCTGTGACCTCTCTTCCCACTGATACCATGGACTCATGGGATAGTGTGCCCCAGATTATGGGAAAATGTTTCATGACAATTTTTCTTACTATGCCATCTTAGTAAATGTCTTTGCTTTTAAGCTGTGTCTATGAGCTTATTCAAATACCAGTGAAGTTTGTGAGCAATAATTTTAGAAATGAGAACCCATTGGACATATACTGAAATGCAAGGATGGTTCCAAATTAGGAAAGTAAGTAAATAAAGCATTCAAAAACATGATTATATCAATAGAACATAGAAAAAGGTTTTGACTTAGTACAACACTCACAGTAAAAACTCTACAAAGTATAGGCATGGAAAGATCTCTTTTTATTATGATATAAAATTCCTATCTAAAACAAAATGCTGGCATTATACACAATGAGAAAACACTAGAAGCTTTCCAAATAAACACAGAACTAACACAAGAATGCCCTCTTCCCCACTATTATTTGACATGATTCAACAAATGCTGATGAGCAATAGAAAAAGAAATTAAATGAATATAGGCAAAGAGTAGACTATCAGCATTTGATGATGACCTAGTACTTTACTTGAAAAATCTTAAAGAATAAACCATTTTACAGTTGAAGAAATGGAGGAAGACAGAAGTAAACAAACAAAAAACTAATGAAGACAATCATTCCAGTAAAGTTACAGCTACAAAATTAATTCACAAAAACAACAGCATTTCTATAAAACAATAACAATCTTTGAGAATTAATCATGGAATGGGAGGTTCCATTTAATATACCTACAAAATGCATAAACTATCTGGGAGTCAATCTGCCAAAGCACACTCAATGCCTATAATAGATAGAGATATAAAATGCTACTTAAAGAAATAAAAAAAAAATCGTAAATACCTGCAGGGATATTCAGTCCTCATGACTGTGCCATAGAAAAATAATGAAAATGAAAATCTTCTGAAATTAATTTACAGAATTGTATTACCAAAGGGATACTTTATAGAGCGATACAAAATAATAACTGAATTCATTTGTAAGAATAAACTATCTGAAATATCAAAGGAAATCATAATAAAAGGTAGGAATGAAGAGGGAATAACATTTTTACTCTTTAAATGATGTTATAAAGCAGCAATCACCAAAATGATTTGTTACTGATTAAAGAACAGAAAAGTAGATCAATAGAACAGACTAGACATGGAAGAATCAGAAATAGTCGGTCAATAATCCAGTATTCAATAAACCCCCAAACACAAATGACCTAGGAAATAACTCCCTATTTGATAAGAACTGCAAGAAAAACTGGGAAGCAGTCTGGTAGAAATTAGGTTTAGAGCAACATCTTACCACAATAAATTCAAAATGGATATATGACCTGAATATGAATGATCATGACATAAAAATATGAGAGGAGAAGCCTTATACCTTTCAAACTATGACCAGTGGATATATTCTTAACCAAACAAAGAGGTGACTATAAGAAATAAAATAGATTATTTCAATTAAATGAAATTAAGAAGCTTTATCTAAGAACAAAATCAATGCAATTTGAATAAAAGAGGAAGTAGTGGACTAAGAAAAAAAATTGTATCAAATACATCTGATAAAGGTCAGCTATTCGGGCCATCCAGACAGCTAAGAAAAATATATGAGTAAAAGCTATTTTCCAATAAATAAATAGTCAAAGGATGTTGGCAGTTTTTTAAAGAAAAAAAGGAATATAAACTATTAACAAGCCTAGGAATGAATGTCCCAAATAACTAATAAGAAAAGTGCAAATGAAAACAACTCTGACGTTTCACCTCATGCTCAAAAAGACAACAGGCACACTAACATGATTGGGAAGCTGTGAATTGGTTCAATGTTTAGTATCATAAGAGTATACATTTAGAACTGAAAGGAATTTTACAGTCATGTAATCTTTAGCTCTTTTGTTTTACAAATGAGGAAACTGAGGTACAATACAGTTGAGTGACTTTCCTACAGTCACACAACAGCTTGTGTCTGAGGCAAGATTCGATTTCAGGTCTTCCTGACATCTAGTACACTACGCACTAAGACATGCTGTCTCATTTTAGAAAGACATTTGTAATTACATGCAAAAAGTGATTACAATGTCCATATCCTTGGTCCCAGAGAACAGACTAGGCATATACCCCAAGGAGGTTAATGGCAAAAGTAACAACCATATTTGCACCAAAATATTTACGGCAACGCTTTTTTTGAGGTAGCAAAGAACCAGAAACAAAACAGATATTTGCTTACTGGGAAATGGATGAACAAGTGGTGCTAAATGAACTCTAAGAAATTATGAATGCAATGAATGCAGGGAATCTTGGAAAGATTTATCTGAATTAACATAAATAGAACCAGGAAACTCTATGTAACTTGGTTTCAAGTTACATGAACATTTTGCATAAGACTTCCCCAGTCGGTGGAGACAATCCTTCCTAGAGGCATTGTTCTTATGTAAGCAGCAGAGATGGTGACAGAGCTTTGGAGAAGAGAAACATTCTTGATTATGTCTTTGACAGAGGACATAGGTGGTTCCAAACTCTCTCAAGATCCAATTCCAACTATGTGAAGGGAGAGTGAGACAGATTTTGAGAGACAGACATATAGGGGAATTTCCAACTTATCTCTTTAGAGACTTGAAGGGAATTCCCCCTTGGGTTACCTTGGGGCCTTTCCCTTGGTTGAAGTAAGAAAATAAGCATTTATTAAGCACCAGCTTTGTGCCAAATATTATGCTAAGCACATTTCTCATTTGATCCTTATGACAACCTTGGGAAGTAGGTGCCATTATGGTCCCCATTTTACAGTAGAAGAAATGGAGGAAGATAGAGGTAGAATGACTTGCCCAGGATCACACAGCTAACTGTCTGAGGTCAGTATGGAACTGAGGTCTCCCTAAGTTGATCTCACCTCCCTCCCAACTAAAAGACTCATTCACTTATGTATTTTCTGATACATTCTAACTGGGGAACTTCAACTTCTGTTTGCTACCTATTTAGATGAGTTGGGTCTTTGCTATTCTCTACTTTGGATGGTCTTTGGGTAAAAAGCATTTGATGAGAAGGGGCCAAGTCAGTGGGTACAAGCCTGGATTAATAACTTCTTTCCTTTCAGAAATAATGGCCAGGAAAATGGTTTTAACAAACAAAACCCATACTATATTTAGAGGAGGAGGATGTCATTCTAGTCTGGTATTCCCTCTCAGATAATGAGAGAAGAACCAGCTTCATGACCCCTTCTCCTGCTGCTCTGCAGGCAGAAATCAAGTTCTCCCTGGAAAGTGGAGGACAAGATTCCAGAAATATCTATTGATATCTCTCTACCCCTCATTCTGCATTGACCAAACCCTTATTGGCATGCATGTGTAACATGTGCAGCACAGAAAATAGAATTATGCACAATGACTTCGGCAGCAGAAACAGAAAGAAATGCAGAACAATCAAAACTGGACTCTATAAAACTTTGATGACCAAGTTTGACTCCAAGGAAGAGCGAGGAAGGCACTTCCTTTGGCCCACCCTCCACTTCTTTGTACATGCACGGGTATGGAATACTGAAGATAGAATAAGCCTTTTTTAAAATATATATTACTTAGTTATGCTAAACTTTTTCTCTTTTTAAAAAATTCTTTATTATGGGGATGTTCCCTGAGGGAGGGAGAGGAGTACATTGGGAAACCTAGGTGATATAAAGACAAAGATATTAAAAGACGAAGAAAAAGAATAAGATAAAGACAAAGATGACAGAGGAGAAGGAGGAGAAGAAAAAGGAGGAGGAGAAGGAGAAGGAGAAGAAGGAGAAGGGGGAGAAGGAGGAAAAGAAGAAGAAGGAGAAGGGGGAGAAGAAGGAGAAGAAGAAGAAGGAGAAGGGGGAGAAGGAGGAGAAGAAGAAGAAGAAGGGGGAGAAGGAGGAGAAGAAGAAGAAGGAGAAGGGGGAGAAGGAGGAGAAGAAGAAGAAGAAGGGGGAGAAGGAGGAGAAGAAGAAGAAGGAGAAGGGGGAGGAGGAGGAGAAGAAGAAGAAGGGGGAGAAGGAGGAGGAGAAGACAATAACATGTAGACCCACAAAATAACCTAGAACCCAAGGGAAGTTATCATGCTCTATAATACCCAACAGTTATTAGTTTGAGTTGGAGCAGGGGGTGACTTCCAGAGGTGTTTACTAAGCATTTCACTATATAATAGCTACAAAAAGGGGGTGTAGCTAATGCTCATACAACTGTTGAAAATAAAATGCTTCAGCCTTCCTGATAATATACCATGTAAATGTAAAGTCAACAAGCATTTATTAAACACCTACTATGTGCCACACAGCATACTGTGCTCTGGGGATATAGAAAAAGGCAAACAACAGTCCCTTCTCTCAAGAAGCTCACAGTCTAATGGGACAGACAAGATGCAAACAACTAAACCCAAACAAAATATCTCAGGTCTTCCTGACTCCAAGTCCAGTTCTTTACCCACTAAGCCACCTAACTGCCTGAGTATGTGTACACACACACACACACACACACACACACACACACGCACACATATTTATACACACATATACATATAAATTATATGTGTATGTATAAATGTGTGTGTGTGTATTCATAGTGTACAAGTTACCAGATCACATTATTAGACCCAGGAGCTCACCCAGCCTCCAAACCCACTCATCCCTTCTATTAGTAGACAGAATCCAATGGAACTGAATAAGAATTCCTTACTACTTCGTGCTTCCTAATATGTGGAGCTTATGAGAGTGTGGTCAACCAGGCCTGGCTCAGGCCCCATTCAAAGACAATCTAAGTTAACAAAAGGAAGTTTACTTAGTCATAGAATGGAAAGGATACTCAGCAAAGATGCAGATTTAATTCAGTTGAGTATTTCACTGTACCAATATTTCCTGTTCAACCATTTACCAAGACACTGTGCCGGACGTAAACATGTGTCAGACCTGAAGAAGAGCCCCTCGTTCCCCATGCACTGGTTTTTGGAGTTAGGCTTCCAGAAAGCTATATTCATAGCACCAACCTTAGTCTCCTAGACTAGTTACATATTGAGGATGACTCATAAATCAGGTCAACAAGCATTTATCGAACGCCTACTCTGAGTCAGACACTATGCTAGAAACTAGCAAAAAGCACAATTCTGTAGCCTATGGGAGGTAAAAGTTGTTCTTGTGAAATACCACTCCTTGGTGACCAGAACCTGAAGGTCTCCTAGAGGACCTTCCACCAACTAAACAGCTTCAAAGTTGTTCCTGGGAAGCCCAGTTTTTAGGAATGTGAGAAGCACATGATAGATAAGAATAAGGATATCTGGAATAAAAGAAGTAAAACAGAGAGCAAAGAGGACAAAAATCAGTGCAGTTTTAGCCCCTTGAAGGTGTGACAGAATGTGGCAGAGAAAAAAGGAGCTGAAATCCCAGCCTTCACACAGGCACACAAGAGATAATATGGGTTCGGTTCCAGACCACCATAATAACACAAGTATTACAATAGAGCAAGTCACACAATTTTTTTTTGTTTTCCCAGGAGATATGAAAGTTATGGTTACACTATTTTGTAATTTATTAAGTATGCAATAGTATTCTGTCTAAAATATGTACATATCTTAATTTTAAAATACTTTATTGCCAAAAAAAATGCTAAGCATCATCTGAGCCTTCAGGGAGTTGTGATCCTTCTCTTGGTGGAGGGTCTTGACTCAGTGTTCGTGGCTGCTGACTGAGCAGGATGGTGGTTACTGAAGGCTGGGGTGGCTGTGGCAACTTCTTAAAATAAGACAACTCTGGAGTTTGCCATATCAATTGGCTCTTCCATTCACTCGAACACTTAGAAGTCATTGTGGGGTTATTAACTAGCCTAATTTCGATATTGCTGCAACAGATATAACAGTAATTTTAAAAGTTGGAAATATTGCAAGAATTACCAAAATGTGACCCAGAGACACAACGTGAGCACCTACTGCTGAAAAAATGACACTAATAGATTGATTCAAGGCAGGGTTGCCACAAACCTTCAAACAGTATCTGCAAAGCACAATGAAGGGAAGTCCAAGAAAACAAGGCGTGGCTGAACTCCTTTTGTGTGATCAATGATTTAAAGAAAACTTTTGCAATTCATCTGGGTCTCTCAGTTTAAAGTGGTGATAAGGAGAAGGAATAACACCAGTGGACATTAACAACACAGTGTAGACGATGATATTCCTGGCATAGTCACTGACCATCATTAGATGCAAGGTCCTTTGAAGTAAGGTAGCTAAAAGATCATTACCGTCTTGTCTGTAGCCTGTCCCTATTCTAGTACTGATATCTTGAATTGCCCCATTCCGTCACCCTCTGAATGTTCTCCTAACCGCCAACCTAAACGTTCTCCTAAGTCAAGCAGAAATACCAAATCTTTGCCTCTTTTCTGAGGGACAGCCACAGGGATGGGGTAAAAAGTTTCATTTCTCCCTGTTACCAGGAAGCAAGGCACGCATTATTAACTCTAACCTTTGGCCCTCCAAGCCCTTCCTGAGGAAGAGTTGTCTGGTGACCACTGGGTACCATATTAATAACAATATAGAGGGGTTTTATCAATTCCAGGCAATAGAAAGCAAAAATTGAGATGGGCTGCTGACCGTGCCAGTGTCTACTTCCTTGGGTCTTCTGCTGATGCCCATTTTGCTGCCGTAAGGACTCATGAGGTTCTCAACTATAACAGGATCAAGCAGTGCCCTCTTCTGCCAAAGTCTGAATGCTGTAATGGACAATACTACCTCTTAAATAAGTAACAGAACTGTCATCGGTACCACCCATCCTCTCTAGTGCCTGCGGGTGCTGCTGCTCTCTCCCTATATGGAAGCCCAGTGGGTACAAAGAGAATAACATCCCAGTGGACAATACCTCCAGTCTAATGAAGAGCTGAGTCAGGGGCCATTTCCCAATCAGCTGTTTTCTCATTTATTTGATGCCTTCAAAAGGATATGCTTTTTGGCTCCCCCTGCTTTCTTACCACTTTCCCAGAGACATGTTTCCCTTTAGATGACTCATCTTCCCCAGTGCATCTCTCCTTCTGCCATCTGCTACTCATCCTCTCTCCTTATCTTCCCTTTTCCCATTTGCCCCAAATGGACACATGGAAAACTCCCAGAGAGCCAAGCAACACAAGAAGCAAACACCACAACACTGAGGCACCTGGAGAAATGTCTTTGATTTATGTTAACTCATTGGCTCCATTAGGACAGCCCCAGCTAAGCCTTTCAAGTGTTATTAAACATTTAAAATTCCAGTGGGTCCATCAATCAGCCTTTCAACAATATCTATTTAGCATCATGTAATCTCTACTTTCATAGATCTAAGAGGTGGAAGGATACAAGATATACTGAGGAACCCGTGTGAACAAATCAGATGAGCTAACAGAGTCATTTTTGTTTGTTATTCTTACCTTTGTTGCTACTAAAAACACAGTATGTACCTATTGAACAACCATGATAAATTATTATGTTCTCACAAATAAAAGAAAATCTATACTTAGGCACTCATGCTAGTTACTTAGCTTTGGAACAAATGTATTTTCTGGGCCTCACTTTTTCTGAGTGACAAGATTGAACTCCATGACCTCCGAGGTTTCTTTCAGCTCCAGTCTATATGGGGGAAAGAGAAAGAGAACAAGCTTTTATTAAGTGCCTACTATGTGCCAGATAACTTGGCCTTACAATTACCATCCCATTTGATCCTTATAATAGCCCTGTAATACAGGTGCTATTATTTATTCCCATTTTACACTGAGGAATCTGAGACAGATGGAGATCAAGTGACTTGCTCAGGGTCACACAGTTTGTAAGTGTCTGAGGCCAGGCCTCAGTGCTTCCTGACTCCAGACCAAGTACTCCATCCATTCTATCACCCAACTGCCACATAATCCTATAAATTACTGTTATAATAAGCTGCCTTCACAGTTTATCTTCCTTCCATCAAAGTAATAATAGCAATCTGTGTAATGGAGAATACCTGGGCATAAACCTAGGCCCTGACCTCTTCTGGTGATATATGCTCTGGCATTGAACGCCAGTTCTTTTACTTGACCTCTTCCAGGCACACACACTCAGCACCAAAAGACTTGATTCTTTCACACGGGGTAGCATAACCTGGTAGCTCCTCTTCTTCCCCCACTCCCAACCCCCAGACCTCTGTACCAAAGCTGTGGGAGAAAGAAGCAGCCTTCTCAGTAAAATTCAAAAGAAATGGCTTCATTCTGCCTCTCTTTCTCCTAGACTCTATGGGAAAAAAAATGTGGCGTCACATAGCTCTGCATTTCCTGTAATGAAGAGGAAGGATCCCAGAGTCGGTAGCAGCAGGCTCATTACCTGCCTGGGCGAGCCTGAGCCCGTCTCAGACCCTTAGCTCTCTCTTGTGTTTTGTATTCCTTCCCTGAATATAGGTGATCAAACAATATTCTTTAAATGGATGTGGTACACCACTAGAGGCATACTAATGAGATCAATTTGCATTTTTTCAAAGTTGTATTATAAGGTTTGTATTTTAAAAAAGGAAAAATCATTCTTAACTTCCAAGATCTACAAAAACAGGTGGTGGGCTGAATATAGCCTATAGGCCATAGTTTGCTAACTCCTAGTTTAGAGGAATTATTAAATAGTTGGTCCTATGCCTGATTGATTTTATCCATTCTACATCTTTTTTCTGGGAACACCCTAGTCACTAACTAAATCTAAGCTTTGTACTTCAGGTTTGGAGGGAAAGAGCCTGAGAGTACAGTTAAAAAACAAAACAAAACCCTGGTCCATCTCTTTAGGGCCTAGGCTCCTCCAATACTGTATCCCACCATTTTCTCATACAGGTCCAGAGCTAAAAGCCCTTTGAAAGGGAGAAGGTGTGGGTCCCGCCCCACCCTCCCTGCCCCCAACACAGGAGTGGTTCTTATGTGGTACCTGAAGGGCTGTAAAACCATTTTCTCACAACTCTGTGAAGTAACTAGTAAAAGCACTGTTGCTATTTCACACACGCATGAAAACTCTTCATAGAGTTTAAACTGTCCATCATCACACAGTTTTTGAGCTGGGACTTGAACCCAGGTCTCCTGACTCCATATTTGTGCTTTTTCCACTGGGGAGTTCCACTAAAATTGCTTCTTCGGTGAGGTTTGTACTATTTTCCAGATATAACAAAAATTCACCTTTCATTGTCCATTACTAAAGATGGAAAGAGTCAATATGGAAGATATTATGAAAAGACAACAGGTACTCTAATGCATGGTTGGTGGAACTGGCTATTGGTCCAAACACTAAGATCATAAGATCATAAATTGTGAGCTGAGATTTCAGAAGCCATCAAGTCTCCAGTCCTTTCATTTAACAAATGAGGAAGCTGAGATACAAAGTTAAGTGACTTGTCCAGGGTCACACAGTTACTCGGGCAGGATTTGAATTCAGATCTTCCTGTTCCATACCCAATGCCCCAGTTGCTATGCTGTGCTACTTCATTCTGGAAAGCCATTTGCAATTATGTAAAAAAGAGGGATGAAATGTCTATACCCTTGGACCCAAAGAGAGAATTGGTAGGCATCTATCCTAAGGAGGTCGATGACAAAAATAAAGACACCATAGACACCCAAAATATTTATAGCAGCACTTTTTGTAATAGCACAGAGCTGGAAATAGAATAGATATGCATTTATTGGAGAATGGATAAACAAGTTGTTGTACATGAATATAATGGAATATTACTGTGCACTAAGAAATGATGGATATGATGAACATAGGGAAGGCGTATATAAAACAATGTAGAGTGAAATAAGCTGAATCAGGAAAGCCATACACACAATGATTACAGCCATATAAATAAAAGAACTGGCCATAAAACCATCCAAACTGAATGCTGTGAAATTATAATGGCCAAGTTTAGGATCAAAGAAGAGATGTGAGAAGGCGGCTTCCCCTGCTCCCCCCAACACGCACGCTACCTTGCACAGATACAGAACAATGGGTGTGGAACATTGCATATGTCTGACTTTTTTTCAAAATTTTACTTAGGTTTATTAAACTTTCATTTCCCCTTTTCATTCTTTATTATGAAAAATGGCTCTCAGTAGTGGGAGGAGGTGGTTAAAAGCAATGGGACGTGAAGGCAATGTAAAAAAAAAGTGTCAATAAAAGTGATTTTTATAAAAACTCAGAAGTGGAAAAAGATACTCAGGAGACGAGTGAGTACAGCGTCTTGGTCACCAATGATTGGCTGAGCGATGATTTGGGGCTGAAGAGGAGGAGCATCACGGTCCTGTCATGGAACATAGAACCTAGAAGCCTTTCAGGAATGTCATGGCTCCCTCCCAGCACCAAACTAGGACAGAACCTTAGCCTGACAGTTTATTCTTGCCTAAGGACACATATCTGGGAGCCGGTTAAATAAACAGAATTAAACTAAATTAAATTCCGATCAGAATCTGCCCGAATCCTGCTGGCAGTCCAGCACAGCCCCTCATCAATCTTTTACTTCCTTTTATGAATTATGGATAGCCTGCATCATGGTTTGAGCAGAGATGGGGACCTGGAGGATTCAGACAGACAGAGAAATGGTCCCTCTGGCTAGAGGAAAGTAATTATGGGAGTTCAGAGGAAGGGACTTGCTTTGTGTAGGCTTTAGGAAAAACACCTCATAATGCAGAGAGGTTATCTCTAATACTAATAAGATCCTGACTCAAGCTTCCCTCCACAGCCTTTCTTAAAACCAGCTGGTTCTTCCTCCACACTGCAGCCAGCTGGCAGTGTGTGTGTGTGTGTGTGTGTGTGTGTGTGTGTGTGTGTGTGTGTGTGTGCGCACACGCATGTGTGTGGTGTTTGTGTGTTGTGAGGAAGGAAAAGGGCTTTATAAAGCCACAATTTTCCTGTCTTGCCATTCTGTCAAAAAGAGGAGTCTGCACTCAGGACCCAAAGAGAAACCTACTTTGAATGTGAATTGGCTCTTACCTGGGTCCTGGCAAGAAAAGTCCTCTGAATCCAGGAGGATTTTAAAGCCAGAAAAGAGGGAACAAAAAAAAAAGCTACTGTTTTCATCTGCCTGAGCAGACGAAGGAATTCAGACAGACAGCAGGGAAAAGCCCAAATTCCCATTCACATTATGGTTTGGAGTCGAGTGCAAAAGTGTTTCTTAAGCCCCAGTTGTTGTCTAACGCCAGCTTTCCAACTGGAAGTCAAGGCAGGAGAAATCTGATGGCAAATCTGTCTCCCAACACTCACTGTGACCTTGTCAAGTCTCTTTAACCTTTCTGTGCCTCATTTCTGTAAAACGGGGATAAATCATAACAATAGCATTTACCCCTCAGGGTTCTTGTCATAATCCAATGAGATAATGTATGTAAAGTGCCTTATATGTGCTCCTCTTAGGCTCCAGGTCTCTTGCTACTCTCCAGCTGCCTGAAATTTCATTTCTAGAGCGCTGAGGAGGGGAGAGGAAGGAGATGAAACCCAAAGCAGTTAATTCTGTACCTTCCAGCAGGTCTCCTAAGGAAAGAGGTTGAAATGAATGACTGGAGCTGTGGATTTCATTCATCTTTACTTAACTTCTCTCCCATCATCCCAGAAATTTGAGAGGTGGCTGGACAATATATCACAGTCTTTTGTATGTGAATCTGATACTGCTGACTGTTATTTTCTCATTCTAAATCTCTCACTGTCAGCAGAATTTGGAGGTTGAATTTCATATAGGTGTCAGATCCTAGCCCATTGGTGGTAGGAGAAAGAGGTTAACAACCATGAACCTTGATAAAAACCAGGCTTGTATTAGAGTTCCTTGTCTGCTGTCATGAGCCAAGTGTCAATGGGATATCAGGAGAAATAACCAAAGAGCTGAGGAAGCCCAGATATCCGATCCAAGGAAACAATCACAAGAGGAAACCAGGTACAAACTAAGCCAACCACAGCGTAGACCAAGATGAGGAAGCCAAGCAGGGCAAGACAACCAGAGGGGAAATCCTGGTTGAGAAGTCTGGGTAAAAATCTCTTGGGATGGATACACAAGGAGTTTTGCAATGAGAACAGTTGTCCAAAAACCACATTTTTTCAGGGAAGCTTTATCTTCTGGTGGTCTAATGGGGATTTGGAAATATATTAAGTAGATCGTGATTAAAAATTGTACCATATATGAAGGAATTCAACATTAAGTAAGGAGAATTGATCATTGAATAGGAGTAGGGGAGCAAGAACTAGGGCAAAGTAGAAAAGACAAAGGAAAAGGAAGATGAATGCATTTGGGGAAGGGAGGGAGAAAAGAAGGAAAGGAGGGATGGAGGGAGCAAGGAAGGAAGGGATGGAAGGAAGGAAGAAAGAGAGGAAGGGAGGGAGGAAGGGAGAGAAGAAAGGAGGAAAGAGGGAGGGAGAGAAGAAGCATTGATTAAATATCTACTCTGTGCCAGCTGTGGGTAGTTAAGAAAGCTAAAGCAGATCCATATGATCTGCAGTTCCCCTCTCTTGCCCCTGACCCTGTTTGTATTACAACCTCCAGGCTGACTTCTGCTGAACCAGCAAGGACAGTCCAGTTAGGGCTGTACTCCAAGAGACACCTAACCTGAAGAAGAGCCTTCACTGTTCATAGACCAGCCACTGGCTCTGTCTGATCACAAGACACCACGTCCCCTGTTCCTGCCCTGCCATCCCCCAGTTACAGACCTTATCCAATCCTAAGCTACCCTAAAACCAATTCAATTCCTGCCTTAATTAAAACCTCTATGATTGAATGCTCTTTTGTCGTTCAGGAAGGAAGAAAGGTTGAGCCCTTGCGGGCCAAACCCTCCTTGGTTTCCAAATTTTGGGTTTTGGTTTGGTTGAGGTTCTGGTTCGTTCTGACACTGACATTTTACCCACGCAGGCATAGGCTAAGCATTCTACAAATATTATCTCATTTGATCTTCAAAATAGCCCTGTAAAATAGGTGCAAAAATATTAAAAACAAACATTTATTGAGTAACTACTACGTGCCAGGCACTGTGCTACTGCCTTACAGATATTATCTCATTTGATCCTTGAAATAACCTTAGGAGATAGGAGCTATTGTTATTCTCGTTTTACATATGAGGAAACTGACGCAGACAGCAGTAGAGTGACTTATCCAAGGTCACATAGCTAGCTAATATCTGAGGGTAGATTTGAACTCAGGTCTTCCTGACTCCAGGCCCAGCAATTTATCAACTGAACCACCTAACTATCTCAAAAATACTTCTATGCTTAATTTGCACAACCTTACACAAACATGTATTCTAATTCTTCATGCACAGGAGGTAGGGCCAGGGTCTCATAAGTGAAGGAAAGTTGATCATGGGTGGCTGAAAAGAGGAAGTAGCCCCTTTGTGTGTCATAACAGTGGATCATAGTCATTTCGCACTCAGTTCCTACTTGGGTCCACCCAACACTGACCTCTGACTCATACTTAGGTTTTAATCAAGATCTGTGGCCCACACTCTTCATTCATTTCTATATTCAAGCAGTACTAGCTTTCCCCTGCTTAGAAAGTCTTTGTACTGTCTATGATAAAGCATCCCCCATTAGAATGATATTCCCTATGAAGCTCTGGAGATTTATTTCATCCAACTACAACCACTCTGATCACTCCAGCAGTCATTGGAGAGTTCCTAAAATCAAATGAGCTAAAGAGAAAAACTTTGCATACCACTTTTGTAGGATTGTTGTGTCTCAGTTTCTTTTTTTCTAAACATATCAAGCATTTACAAAACAACTCAACAATAAGCCTCAACAACCAGAAGGTAAATACAAGCACAATTTGTCATTTTACCTAGTTCAGAATACACCCTTCAGATATGCCAAAAATACTCGTGGACAGAGCAACCATCATTCAAATAAATGAATGGTTAGCTTAAGAAAACATTATAACATAGGCAAAATTTAGCAATTTGCTGTTGATCTGCTGATTTGGGGATGTCATGGACATATTTATTTCTTCATGACTATAATTGATATTTTATATGTAGCCTGAAGCCAGCTTTGTAATCCTCTTAAGGACAGTTCTGGAATACTGCATATGCCCAGGGATACAAAACTGTTGATTGAGTGAGGAGTGAGGAGAGAGAGAGACAGAGACAGAGAGAAAAAGAGAGAGAGAAAAAGAGAGAGAGAGAGAGAGAGAGAGAGAGAGAGAGATTGAGAAGTTAAGGAAATTAGTTTTTATCCTTAGCCCTAAAAAAAAAACCCATACCCATAGACATCAAATATCTGATTGTTACAGATACATAAAGTTTCAAACTCAGTACCCTTCTGGAAGGTATGAGTTAGAGAGTGATCACCCAGTCACAGCCATTCTCCTACTTACCCTAAAAATGGAAATTCAGCCTCTTCAAAGACGTAGAATAAAACCTCTCCACATGATAGTTAATAATAACACCTAACATGTATATAGTTCTATGTTCCAGACACTGTGCTAAGCACTTTACAATTGCTATCTCATTTGATCTTCATAAAAATCCTGGGAGACAGGTGCTGTTATTATCCCCATTCTACAGATAAGGAAACTGAGGCAAACCACAGTTTAATGGTTTGCACAGGGTCATACAGCTGGTGAGTACCTAAGGCTGACTTTGAACTCAGGTCTTTCTGACTCCAGGCCTGGCATTCTATCCATTCTGCCACCTAGCTCCCCCATCTATATACCCCTAATACATTTGGGACACCCAAACCTTGTGTCACAATACAGTGAGAGCTTGTCAACAGGAATATAGCTAGAATCCAGTCAGTACAAATAATAAATCCCCTGAAGAGGTCACATGAATTCAAATTCACACTATTTGAAGTTATAATTATGTAAATTATGGCCATTGGTTCCAGCTCAATGGAAATTTTTAGTGTGAATTCTAATAGTGTGACCACTTCACAGGACTCATTATTTGCAATAATCAAGACCTAACAGTAAATCTACACTAAGTTTTGGTCATTTCCCTTGTGAGAATTTTTTTAAGCATTGAAATTTAGTGATGATTCTTTGAATTCTTCCTCCAGTTTACCCTTTGTCTTTTTCTGAAAGCCATTGCTTTAGTAACAATTTCAGTAGCACTAGGCAACATATGCTTCTATTATATACGACCTTATAATTGTTTCACATTGAATACTTAAGTAACCCTTGTATCAGGGGAAGGGAGGGAATAAGAATTTTATTAAGAATCTAATCAATTGTGCTAATTGACAGATATCTCATTTTACCCTCACAACAGCTAAGTTTACTTTACAATTATTATCTCATCTGATCTTCATAAAAATTCTGGGAGGTAGGTATTAACCCCATTCTGCAATTCAAAAAACTGAGGCAGAGAGAGGTTAAGCAAAACAGCCCAGGGTTGAGTTGCTAGTAAGTCTCTGAAATCGGAATTGAACTCAGATCTCTCAGACTTCAGGTCCAGTGTTCTATATACTGCACCACCTACTTGTCCCTAGGCATCTAAGGGAAGGTACAGAGACTTCTCCCTAATATGAAAGACCTAGGCATACATTGAGAGACTCTTGCGTTTCTAGCTTGCCACTCCTACCCAAATGGAACCTAGAAATTTCCTGAAACGTGAATGGGATTTGTGGTAATGAGAGTTAAAGATCTTTTCCACCTGTAATAGGTGGAGCCAATTAAAGGAAGCCTGATTAGGGAAGGTTTGTTTTGTAGGAAGGCCCACACCTTTTGTTAATTTCTAACGAGGCACTGGGTCAAGGCAGACTGTGATACCCTCCAGCTTTGAAAAGTGTATATATACTCTGAGGTGAGGTTTTGCTTTGGGGCTTACTGTTTAGAAGAAGGTTTGTGAGCCAGATGAGAATTCCGGGTAGCTGTTAAGGAGCCCCCCAGCTTTGACAGCCCAGATGATGGTGCTTCTGTCTCTGGTAACTATGTATGTATGTATGTATGTATGTAATGGTCAGACAGTTGGATCTGTCTGTTGATCTGTGATGTACTTGTTGCTTATGATCAGACAGTTAGAAGACCTGTCTGTTGGTTTTTATTTCTGTGCTTGTATTTCCTCTGTTAGTATATGTGATTAAAGAAGATTGTTGATTCCTCAAAAGTTGCTTTCCTTTTAGAAAAGCAGATCTAAGAACCTGTGTTAGCAGGCCCTCCTGTGTATGCTGGGGTGCTTGCTGCTACACTTCCATTTCCAGCACTCCCTCCATGGTCTCACCAGCTCCTCTTGTAAGTCTTCAGCCTCACAAAGCTTCAAGCGCAGGCTTTATTCAAGCGATAAAGTATTCAAAAATGACGCATCTGAACTTATAGAGAAACAAAAGAGTAACTTATCCCATTTAAGGAAGCTCCTACAGTCCTATTCCTGGGTACCTATAGAATTCCTGTAAGTCTTACAGAATTATCTTGATTGAGGTTTTAGCAAAGAGTGATGGGGGTAAGTAGAGCTCTTATGCTGATACTTATCTCTGGCTGTATCACACACACACACACACACACACACACACACACACACACACACACACACACACACACACACACACACACACACACACACACACACACACACACACACACACACACACACACACACACACCATTGAGCCAGTGCCTCTGCTTAAGGAGAAAGCCTATTCCTGAGGAACAGAATGGGAGGTGCAAGGTCTTTCAAAGTCTTCACTTTACTAAGCTCTTCGAGAGCAAGAATTATATTCTGTTAGAACTTGGAGAGGCTGGAGCACTTGCTCTGGCCCCACTCGTGATATTTCTGGGGAGCACTGTATGAGTGCTCTAGAGTGGGTCCTCAAGGATGCTACAGACTGACTGATTGTCCTGTCATAGGAATTAGTTAATAAACATTTATTAATCCCCTACTATGTGCCATTCTCTGTGCTAAACCCTGGGGATACAAATATGAAAAAGAAAGACACTCTGCCCTCAAGGAGCTCACCATCTAATGGGGAGGTGGGGTGGGGAGACAACAGAGAAGAGGAAGCTGAAACAGATGAGGAAGGAGGAAAAAGGTTCCTGGCTTCAGAGCTTGATCAAGTCCAATCCAAGGAATGCAAAGTGGTAGGAAATGAAGACATAAGTGGTCTAGAAGCCCTTTTTAAATGGAGGCTTCAGGAGGGGTTCTTTGTTCCACCTTCCAGTCCTCCAATAAGAGGGGCAGAGGGTCCTGAGGATACCAATAAGGTATGAGTAGAAGTCTGATGCAATCTGATGAGCTTTCCTGGGGCCATGATGTAATCTATTCCAAAGAGTGCAAACTGGTGAGAAATGAAGAAATACTTGGCCTGGGAGGTCTCTTTAAATGGAAGAATCATAGGCGTTAGAGTTGAAAGGGACCTTGGAGATCACCTAGTCCAACACAGAAGGAAATGGGGGCCCAGGAAAGCCAAGAGACTTACTAAGTATTATTCAGGTAGTAAATAGTAGAAGCAGGATTCTAACCCAAGTGAACTGACTCTTTTTGTAAGTTGGAATCCCTGGAATAAAAGACCTCTGAGGTCCCTTCTGGCTCTAGATCCCTCATCCCATGACTCCAAATCCACAGCTTGTTTCACCCTGCCAGGCTGTCAATCCCTCTCCTTTCTTTCCTACAGAGCTAGCTACTCAAAGTGCAGGGAGTTTTTATAGAACTCTCCAAGCTATAATGATGCAGAAACAGCAGTGATACAGATCCAAAAAACAAAACAAAACTTCCTGAGTGGGGACAGGGGCATTTCTACTCAGGAGATATGACACTGAGTTAGGCACACTAAGTATCAGAACCCAGTCCAGGGACTGAACACTACAGTGGGTTAGCACCACATCCTGGGATCACCAACCACTATCCATCGTCACCCAGAGGAGCTGAGGGCAGCCAATGATGTAACAAGTAGAAAATGTGAACAGAAGTTAAATCTAGATACTTTTGTACCTAAAGTAAAGAAATATCCCTGACTTTGGCCTTTCTCCTCACATCCCACCCCAACCTAGTCATTTCTGAGCACCATTAAAGACAATAGCATAGAACCCTCAAGCTCAAAGGCATTAGATTAGAGGCAAGTCCTGGCCCACTAAATTCATGGTGCAGCCCTAAATCTCACTGTCTCAAGAGTCAGACTAAAAGTCACAGAATCCCAGGAGAGAAGAGAACCAGAGGAGCATTTGTAGATCTGCAGCAGCAGAGAAGATGCTATCTGCCCAAGGATCATTGAACACCAAGGCTTTTCAAGCCCACCTCCAATACACAGACAACTGCTCCTGGCTGGCCCAGACACTGGGGTCTTCTGCTTGTCAGTCTAGTACTCCACACTAAATTACTCAGCCCCTCTGAATGGCACAGGTGATGAACAATGGCCTTCAGTGGCTGGGCTGCCTAAGCAAGTCACCTCATCTTAGAGCTTTAGTCTCCTCATCTGTAAAATTGAAAGAATAACAGTCCTATCCCCTAACTTCACTAGAATTCAAAAGGTGTTTCTTATATGCTGACTATATACAAGGAACTATGCAAGTAAAAAAAGTTTCTGCTCTCAAGAAAATAACTCTCTGTGGCAGAGAGAGGGAAAATATAGTATGAAAACACGAGTAACTACAAAATCATTTGAAGAGAAAACATTAACAGCCAGAAAAGATTTCCCATAGGAAATGGCACCTGAGTTTCCACTTGGAAGAATTATAAGAAACAGACGGTTATTGCAAAAAAAAATGCTTAGCAAACTATAAAATTATATAAATGCAATGGTGTGCTGGTAAATGTTTAACAACCAACTCATGGTGGGAGGAGAATGGATATGTATATACAACATGCTTCTAAATTTAATCTGCATTATTAACCTTTGTTTCCATTACTTTCTTAAGTCTAAATCAACAAAACAATTAATCAAACCCTGATTTGTCATATTTGCTGTCTAAGGTAGAAGTGCTCACATTAAAAATTTAACAATCAGGTTTCCTGAGCTGGTTTGAGCTGGCTCCAACACAAGTAACCTGTGGTCTAGAATTCCCTCCTTGACCAAAACAGTGACCTATTCTAGAGTAGGTCTGATCCTGAGAGCTGACTTCCTTTGGCTCATGGCCCTCCTAGGAGTTTACTTCAGAAAAATCTTCAAATATATTTATATCTAGGTTTTTTCACAAATAATGGGTAACTGAGTTTCAGTTCCAATGCAAGCAACTCAAAATAATAAATACCTATCAGATAAAAGATGGCTTTTATTTCACCCTTTAGAAAGTGTAAAAGATCATGTCATTCCTCTGTCCAGAAAAGCCTTTAGAGACTTCCTATTGCTTCTAAAATAAAATACAAACTCCTCAGCCTCCTATTGATGGCCTTTTATAAGAAGGCAGTCAGTGGGTAAAGTCTGTAGAGTGCTAGAGCAAGAATTAGGAAGATCTGAGCTCAAATCCAGCCTTAGACAGTTACTAACTCTGTGACTCTGGGCAAGTTTCAGCCTCAGTTTCCTCATCTACAAAATGGAGATAAGAACAGTACCTACTTCCCAGGGTTGTTGTGAAAATACGTTGAAGTGATATTTGTAAAGCACTTTGCAAACTTTAAAACTCCAGCTACTATTGTTAGCAGTCAACCTACCTTTCTAGCCTTATTTCTTGTTACTCTCCTTCGCTCAGTCTTTCCTCCAGCCAAATTGGTCAACTAGCCATTTCCCAAATTCAGTAGTCCATGTCCTAACTTGTAGTTGTGTAATGTTAAAACCCAGATGTTGGTGCTTCTCTCTCTGGTGACTGTGTATGCATGTAATGGTCAGACAGTTGGATCTGTCTGTTGTTCTGTGACGTAAGCATTGCTTATGGTCAGACAATTGGAAGCTCTGTCTGTTGATTATTTCTTTGTATTTTCTCTGAAGTTCAGGGTGCTGACTTTTTCCCCTGAACTAAGTGAATGATATATGTGTTTGATTAAAGTTATTGTTGACTCCTCAAAAGTTGCTTTCCTTTTAGAAAAGCAGATTTAAGAACCTGTACAGCAGACCATCCTGTGTATGCCAGGGTCCTTGCTGTTACAAGGTGATTCTCCATAACCCCTTCAATGCTGCCTTTAAAACCCCACTTAGGTACCACTGCCTCCTCTGTGAAAATATCCCTGATCCTCCCCAGCTATTAGTACTCTCTCCTTCCTTAGTTTACCAGGAAGAGGTTGTACAAGATGACTTCTGAGGTCCCCTTCAGTTTTAAATCTATGATTCTACTTTGTATACACAGAAGGTACTTAATAAATGTTGGAAAGGTACATAGTAGGTGCTTGATAAATGTTTATTAAATGAATACATGTTGATTAAATTGAATTTTAAAATGAGGCCATAGATAGAAAACAGGAGGGGACCTCAGAGGTCATTTAGTCTAATACTCCCTTCATTTTACAGATGAAGAAACTGAGGTCCAGAAGAATGAAATGCCTTATATAAGGCATCCAGTTAGTAAGTGGCAGAGCAAGGATTTGAACCCAGGTCTGCTCATTCCAAATCCAGCAAAATTCCCATGACACTATTTGCTTTCCCTTATTTATATCTATGCTATATATATGCAGATAGAGATATTTCCAAATCTATACACATGATATTTTACCCAAGCAAAATGTAAGCTCCCTGGAGGTTAGAGACAGTTTTGTCTTGCTGTCCCCAGCTTTAGCACAGGGGACAACGTAACAACCAACAATTAAAAACTCTTCATTGAATTAGGTTAAATCAGAAAAAAAAATGTTTGTGGATTACACAGTGATTTCCACCCACAAAATGAAAGAGGGCAGATACTATCTCCATTTTGTAAGTAGAGTTGAGGCTCAGACAGCTTAATCACCTTGCCAGAAAACAACCCAGCTAGGAAGCAATAGATCTAGTACCCAAATGAAGGGGATTTTTATTCCAAATCCCATGCCTTTTTTACTCTACCTGTGCCAGAAATAAACCTCAAAAATGTCAGGAACCCTCTTTAGGTTTGCTTGAAAAAGACCTGCCAACTTGTGCTGAGGGAAGCCTATATTTGAGCAACAGGGCTGTACTAAACCCTTCATTGTCAGAGACCCTTTGATTTTCCATTCTGCAAGTCATGGTGTTGGGACCAAAAATTAGGGGAAATTCACCAAATTAGGATGACCAAGAAGTCATCAACCCATCAGAAAGTTCTCACTGGATTATAAAGTGCCTTGGATATAGGATGAGCAGATCTACTTTTAACACTTAAATTTGGATACAAAGTAGCTGAGGGAACAATAGCCTATATCTGGGATAAATTCTGCTTCCTGAGCAAGGACCAAAAGGTATCTCAAAGAAAGTTCCCTAGAATTTTGAGTTTGAGTAGGAAAAGTAAAATAATAAAATTATGCTAATTAGAAAGGAAGGGAAAAGGGAAGGAAAGAAATAGGGAGGGAGGGAGGAAGGAAGGAAGGAAGGAAGGAAGGAAGGAAGGAAGGAAGGAAGGAAGGAAGGAAGGAAGGAAGGAAGGAAGGAAGGGAGAGACAGCAAGAAAAGAGAGATGAGAAGGAAGAGAAGGAAATGAAAGGGAAGAGAAGGGAAGGAAAAGGGTAAGAAAAGAAAATTTATCTTTGATTGAGTTGCTTATTGAAAAATTTTAAAATTAAATACTCTGCCCTGTAATGGGTCTTTCAACTGAGCAATGGCTTAAGTGTTCCCTGTCTATTAAGGGTTTAGAAGGATGTCATCATCTTTCTTTGAAAGACACAGATGCATTATGGAGAATGTGATGGATAGCTTTGAGCTAGTAGAAATATATAACCCAGAGGGGAAGGAGAAGATCAGACTGCGCTTGTGCAAGGTTCCACAATATCTTGGAACAAGAGGAAAATACAGCCCGAGGGAAAGCAGAAGCATGCCTGCTGACTTTCAAAATGAAATAAGACTTGGAAACTTTCCTTTGCCTCACTTGGATAGAAGGATCCCATGCCACCATCAACCTGAGATCATTAGATCAGCCCGTGTGAAATAACAGTAACCATAACAGTAACAAAAATAATAAGTAACATTTATATCTTACCCACCGACTGGGTGACAGGCGCTGCTAAGCTCTTTGCAGTTATTGTCTGATTTGATCTTCACAATGACCTTTGGAGATACATGCTATTATTATCCCCCTTTTACAGTTGGGTAAACTGAGGCAGACAGGATTTGCCTAGAGGCACACATCTAATAAGTGCACACATCTAACAAGTGTGTGAGGCTAGATTTGAATTCAGATCTTCCTAACTCTAAGCTTCAAGCCACCTAGCTGACTAGAAATAATCCCTGGGAATCAGGAGCCCCACGCACCATGGATCTGGCTTCATTACTGATTTGCAACAAAGCACAAGAGGCTCACCCCTCCCCCCCAACTGCCTCAGAATCTGTTTTTCAGTGGAAACAATAACCATCCATTAAATCAGCCACCCTTCTTCCTGTCTCTCTCTCTGCCTGACAGCCTGAGCTGCTATTCAAACAAGCAAAGAGAGAAAACCTGCAAGGCTGTAGAGAAACTGTAGTTTCAGGAGGAAAAGGAACAAGTTAGGAAATGGTAGCCTGCCTTGGGCACTGACTTCCAGGGAGAGCCAGCCTGTGGGAGGGGGAGGCCAGTCCTCCTTTGCGGTTAGCTTAACCTCTCTGTATTTCTTACTTCACCTGCAAAATGAGGAAATTGGAGATAATCCCTTTTGCTTTGAACTGTACATGATTCCAAATGGAGCAGCCCCCAAAGGGGAGCTCCGAAAAGGATGGGAATTTTCCTTACTTAACTTTGTCATTGCCTAAAGTTTAAGTTGGGCAGGTAGGTGGCACAGTGCTTAGAGGGTCAGAGTCAGGAGACACTTACTAGCTGTGTGATCCTGGGGAAGTCGCTTCACCCTGTTTGCCTCAGTTTCCTCATATGTAAAATGAGCTGGAGATGGAAATGAATGGCAAACCACTCGGGCATCTTTGCCAAGAAGAGTCTGACACAACTGAACAAAAACAATAACAAAGTTTAACTGATTAAAATTGACTTAATCACTTCAATTAGAGAGATAATGGCTATCACTCACACCTTACTTGAATGCCCAAATGGTCCCATGATCTCGTTCATTTGAATATTCCCTTCAAAGGTGCAGAACTGCAGATCTTAATCAAATCCAGCTTCACACTCTTGTTAGATGTGTGACCCTGGGCAAATTCTGTCTGCCTCAGTCTACCCAACTGTAAAAAGGGGATAATAATAGCACCTTATCTCCAAAAGTTGTTGTGAAGATCAAACTAGATAATAATTGCAATGTGCTTAGCAGTGCCTGCTAGACAGTAGATGTGATATAAATGTTACCTGCCTCTCCTGTGCCACTTTTACACACATTCTATAAGTTTACCACAGAGAGTCTAACCAACACATTGGGAGGTGGGGACCTTTCTCACTTTCTTCTGATATGAGGTCATCAGTTTCTATCCACCTGTTATCTTTCACTCTCACCACATGACTAGCCCATCGTCAATTTCAATCTTATGTTTCTCCCATGACATCCATTAATCTACTTCATAGTTCTTTTTTTGTTATATATTGCTACCTGCTCACACCCACCATATTTGTGAGGTGATCTTCATTTGAAATTCTTCAAATTCTGTATCTTTCCTTTAGTTACAGCCTTACAGTCATGCCAGTAGAATATTAGTATTAAAAAGATGGTCTTTCACTTCCCCAGAGAAGCTTGGGGTTACTGAAAGAGCTTTGCAATTTCCTGAGGGCAATCTGGTCTCCTTCTCCCTCATGTTTGAGTCTGGGCCAACCACTTTGTCAGTGTATACTATCTGTCTCAGATGTACGTGCTGATGGATAAACTCCATAAATTGTCGAACACAATGCTGGGGAGTGTTGTGTGGAAATATGTACACTAAAGCACTGTTGGTAGAGCTGTGAACTAGTACAACTCTTCCAGAGAACAGTTTGGAACTACTCCCATAGGACCATAAAACTGTGCATTCCCTTTGACCCAGTATTACCACTACTAACTCTATACCCCTAGAAGGTCAAAAGAAAAAGACCTACGTGTACTAAAATATTTACAGAAACTCTTTTCATGGTGGTAAAGAATTAGAAACTAAGGGGATACCCATCACTTGGGGAATGATTAAACATGGCATATGAAAATGTTGGAATACTATTGTGTTGTAAAAAATAATGAAGGGGATGGTTCAGAAATTCTGGTGAGACTTGTATCAACTGATGCAAAGTGAAGTGAGAACCAGGAAAACACTGTATAAAGTAACCAGCAATTTTGTAATGGAATCAGTGGTGGAAAACTAAACTTTCGTCAAGACAATAGTCCTCCACAACTCTAAAGGACTCAGGATTAAAAATACTATCCACCTCCAGATACAGAATGGATGGACACAGACTGCAAAGTGAATCATATTTTTCCTCTCTATTTTTCTTGCTTCTTTTTTCATGACACACTTAATGCAAAAATAATAATGATAAAGTATAACATAGTTAATTTCATTTTTGTAATGGTGTTTGACATTCATCATGCCCGGTGTCTACTAATTCTTTGCTCAAAGAAAGTATTCATAATATATAGATATGAACCTTCCGTCAATTATTAAAACCTCTAACTTTGCTCATTATTTTTCTTTGATCCACATTTTTCAAAAATATTTTTTGCCATCCTCACCCATTCTCACCTTTGCATTGTGGTTAACAAGTATCAAAGTATATGGTGCTTTAATTAGTATTGTCTCATCAAGGTCTTTGTAGAATTTCTCCACTACTATATCTTCTGCAACAGACATTAATGCATAAGCAGCAAAAATTTGCATGGTAGTCTTTCTGCAAATGCAAATAGTAATCACTGCAATGTGAGATGATGTTTTTGTTGCCTGTGAGTACATGAGAAAAACAAACTCCCCCAATTATTTTGATTGAGAACCTATAAGCCAACCTTCAACGTAGTTGTAATTCCCATTTATCTTCTGGTTTCATTTCTAGCTAGACTATCAAGAACAGCCACTTGTTGGTCACTGGACAAGAACCTCAGATTTAGAGTACGAATAGCTAAGTATTTGTTTCATGGGTTGCCATGTACAAAGTTTCATCACAAAAGGGCTGGATGAATGACAAGCTTCTCTCTTCTTACCTAAACTAAGTCTTAAATTAAACTGAGCATACTTGCTCAGTTGACAAGATCATGCTCAAAGCCAATACAGAATGGCAGAACCTAGAAGAGCTCATTTCATTCAAGAAATGCTTATTAACCAGTTACTGTATGCAGAGAAATTTCTAGGTGCTGATAGAGGCACAAAGTTTAAGTATGACACAAGAGTCTTATAGTTTAATTCTGGGCTGACTCATGCACAATTGGATGATAAGAACATTGCAGAAATAAAACAAAATGCTCTGTGAGGTTCAGAGTAAAAATCAAACATATCCTGGCAGCTTTAATGGACCCCATAGGATGGAAGTGGCTTGTGATATAATGATCATCCATCAAACTTACAAGGTACCTTCTTATTGTACTAAAAAGAAAAACCCTCCTAATATCCACAGGCCATATGTTAGGTAAGTCTGGAGAAACATTCTCAGCAGTAAATGTTAACTCTCCCACATCTGAACCTGTCAAAATGACTTTTTTTAAAAACTGGGATAGAATCTAAATTCAGTTCCATCCTTATAAATGGAAGGTTATTTTTCTGTTGCTGGCACATGAAAATAAGCAATATGTCAATTTCCAATTTGTCCAGATTCATTACTTACACTTTCACATCTGTTAAGAAATACATATTTATGGAATTCTTTGCAAAACATTGATTTGATTACACTATTTTGGTTACACTATTTTCTTTTCTTTTAGCCGCATTTACATATAGGCTCAATTTCTATCATTTTTGTGTGGAAAAAGAGGAGGCATTTGTGTGGGAACACTGTGATTTTCACTGTTCCACGTGTCCTCTTCTTTAAAAAAAAGTCAAATGAGTGAAAATCCTAATTGCACATAATATTAATAAGAAATCATTGTTCTTTTTAGAAAATGATTCAAGAGAAGTTTCCTCCTGCTTCATTTAAAATATCTTTGATTTATAAAACTATGTTTACAGCATGAGTTGTTTCCCTCCATCCCCCAGATTCAGTCTGGGTTGCTTTGGGTAATCAGTTATACAAAATATAGTTTGCAGTATCATCCTGACTGGTCTACCTTGCCCCTTCCTTCCAATCTTTCCCTTCTTCAATCCATTCTCCACTTAGATGACAAATTGATATACTTAGGGTGCAGATATGGTCACATCACATAGAAACATGTATATAAGCACACACAAACCTACCTCCCACTAAAAAAAATCCTATTTCCTCTAGGATGCAATATGAAACATGCTGTTATTGTTAAGGTATTTTTCAGTTGTATCTGGTTCTTCATGATCCCATTTGGGGTTTTCTTGGCAAGGATATGAGAGTGGTTTGCCAATTCCTTCTCTAGCTCATTTTACAGATGAAGAAATTGAGGCAAACAGGGTTGTGACTTGTCCAAGATCATACAATAAGTGTCTGAAGATAGATTTGAACTCAGGAAGGTGAGTCCTCCCAATTCCTGTCTCAGCACTTTATCTGCTAGCCATGAAGGACTTAATGGGGGAAAAAAGTTTTTCTAAGTTTACTCATGGCCTGAATTTCTGATTCCTGTTTTTAAAATCCCGAAACATTCTCCATACTCCAAAGCCATCATAAGTGCAGAAAATAGGTTAATATTCACTTAAAGATGTTTGGTAAAGTATTTCATAAATTGGGATTGCATGAATCTATGAAATGGGTCAGAAAGCAAGCAAAGGGTCCTATAAAAGTCCCTGAAGAGCCTAATTGCCATTCCATACCCCCTCTTTAACTGCCTTTCTTCACTGCCTCCAAAGCTTCCATTTCCTGTTTTTCTCCCCAGATGTTCCTACCATCTGCTCCTGAGCTGCATCTTCCCCACTGCGCTTCTTCCATCTGCTATAGCTGTCTTCTGTTGGAGGTTTTTCTTCCTCAAAAGTAGTGTTATGGCTTTTTTGTGATACTGTCCTAATCTTAGACTAATCAATACATATCAGCATCTTTATTATTAAGTCCCACAGCCAGCACATAGAAGAGCCCCTTTGGTCAAAGAACTTTCTCTTCCAGCCACAGTCCCCTTCAATGGGAATTCTGTCTTCTAAAATATTTTTGTTTCCTCTGCAAAGACAACTTTCCCAAGCCTGCCTAATGTGTGCGTTAGATGAGGAAATTTCTTCCAACTTTCACCATGTACATGACATGTAGCACTAGGGCTACAAAACAAACTTAAATTCCAACCAACTCCAAAGAGGCATTTGGCGACAGTAGAGTTGACAACCATTCCTGAGGCTACAACTAGGTCTCTGTCCTTATAGCTAAAACGTTTTACCAGAAAATTCCAAATTTTCCCTAAATGAATCTATCAAAATGATAAAATGGAAATCTGACCTAAATTCGGTTCTATCTTTAAAAAATGAAGGCACATTTTTCTGTTACTGGAATATAAAAATAAACAAGCTGTCAGTTTCCAATTTAGTGCTAATTTTCTGTTGTAAAGCCTTCTTAGCTGCTAACTCACAAGGAATATGCTAAGACCATTCATTTATTCAATACGTATTACTGAATACTTACTATGCACAGAGAGCACCAGGCTAGGTGCCAGGAAGGGATGGAGTTTTGATAAGACATGGCCCCTGCCTCACAAAGTTTTCAAAGTAGTAAAAGGGAAAAGACATACAGATGATACATAATGTGACCTACTAAGGGAGTTGCCAGCCATGGAATTCACACAATGGAAGTACCCTCACCAACTTTGGCTTCTCCTTTGGGATTGGATGATTTCTCCCAGAATCTCCATTGAAGAAGAGTGCCTGGGCCAGCCATGTCTTCACTCCTCCGGAAACTGCTTGCTGGATTTTATCGACCATGCTCCCTAGCCTAGTACCTTCATCTCCCCTCCCTCCTACCACCCTTTCAGCTTTCTTTTCTGTGTATTACCACACCAGAATGTAAGCTCCTTGAAGACAGTCTGTCCTTTCTGCATGGTGACTGGCACTTATAAACTCCTAATAAATCCTTATTGATTTGATTTGAGAGGTACAAATCATAGTGCTATGGGAGGTTCAGGTGGCAAGGTCAGCACAAAAGAGAAAACCACTTATACAATCTGTTTTTGTTCCTTCCCGAAGACTCACAGCCTCATGCCCCAAAATCATTGCACGTATTACTAGCACAGTTCCAGCCATGTCTGGAAGTGAACATGTCCTCAGCAAAGCAAGAGAAATATTGTCATCAGTCAATCCATTGATTAACAATTAATAATAATTATTATTGTCATTTCCATTTGTATAGCACCTTAAGGTTTGCAAAATGCTTTGCATGTATGATCTCATTTGATCCTCATAACCCAGTGAGGTAGATATATTATCACCCCCATTTCACAGCAGAAGAAAATAAATCTCAAAGAAGTTAAGCGACTTGCCCAGGGGCACAAAGTTAGTAAGTGTTGGAGGTGGGATTTGAACTCAAATCTTCTTTACTCCAAGTCTAGGGACTACACTACAATAATATACTGTCTCTACCGATCATTGCTTAGTGTTCAACACCACATGGGGTAGAGTAGGAGAAAAAGAAGGGTATAAGACAAAGTCTCTGCACTTAAAGGGTTTATAGTCTAATTGAAGAGAGAAGTCAAGTACGTGTAAAAAAATGATGAACAGTGTAAGACTTGGCCATGATGTGGGAAATAGCTGTGGCAAAAAAAACACTAAATTCAAAGTCAGAAAAACTGAATTCTATCCCAAGCTGTTACTTACTGCCTATGTCATCTTGGTTAAATCATTTCCTCCTGTCTGGGCCTCAGTTTCTTGCTCTGTACCATGAAGGGAGTTGGATGAAATGACCTCTATGTTGTCTTCCAGTTCTAAAGCTGTGCTTCTGTAATGAGCATGCATTGACTAAGTACCTATAGTGTGCCAGGCATCGTGTGAGACCTAAGAAATATTAAGACAAAAAATGAAACAATCCCTTTTTTCAGGGAGCTTTCATTTTATCATGAGATCTAACATGTCCAATGGGGACACCTTCACGTCCTTGGCAAAGCAAGAGAAATATTGTCATCAATCCATCTGGTGATTAATAATAATTACCATAGCTTCCATTTGTACAGCACTTAAAGGTTTGCAAAGTGCTTTGCATGTATGCTCGCACACACATGTACATACATGTATATAGACAGAATAGATATGAGATAGTTGTGGGTGGAAGGATCAGGACAGCAGAATATCGGAAGAAAAAATTTAAAAGGGCTGAAGATAATCCTAAGCATAGTGAACATTTCCAAAGTGCTTTCAGGTCTGAAAAGTGTTTTACAAATATCCCATTTTGCCCTCACATGGGAAGAGAACAGGCATTATCAAGTGCCTACTGTGTGCCTAGTACTGGGCTGTGTATGTTACAAATATTATCTCATTTGATCTAATTGGAGGGGAGTGGGGTTATTATCTCCATTTTATAAATAAGGAAACCAAGTCACATAGAAGTCAAGAGACTTGTCCAGGGTTACACACACCTAGTAACTATCTCAGACTAGAAAGTCTTCCTGAGTCCAGGTCCAGCATTCTGTCTACCTTACCACCCAGCTGCAGTTGTCAAAGATGGCTCCATGGTGGGGGCTTGACTTGAGCTGAGACTTAAAGGTTGGATTGGATTTCTATAAATAGAAAGGACAGGAAGGGGGAAAGAATTCCAGATATGGAGAATGCCATTGGCAAAGGTAAAGAAATGAGAATAAATTGGCATGTTTGAAGAAAAGAAGATGCTTATTCTAGGGATTAGAGGGGAACATAAGTAAATGGAGAGAGGAGACCAACCTATGGAGGCCTTGAAAGCCACGTACAAGTTTTTAGACTCAGTGGTTAAGTAATAAGGAGTCCCAAAGGTTTGTAATCCCTCACAGACTGTCCTTATAGGCCCTTTTAACAAATATCTCTCTTCACTAGGGAGGGATGCAGGATAAGAGGGACAGAAAGAAAAGGCAGAAGGACATAGAAAATTGGATTGATGGTTTATTTCATCAGAAAATAAGAATCCTATGGAGGGCAATATAGTTAGTCTTACACAACATGACTATTATGGAAGTCTTTTGCAAAACAACACATATATAACCTGTACTGAATTGCTTGCCTTCTCAGTGGGGACGGGTGGGGAGTGAGGAAGGGAGAAAAGTTGGAATTCAAAGTATTAGAAATGAATGTTGAGAATTATTATTGCATACAACTGGGAAATAAGAAACACAGGTAATGGGGTATAGAAATTTATCTTGCCCTACAAGAAAAGAGAGAAGATGGGGATAAGGAAAAGGAGGGGTGTGATAGAAGGGAGGATACATTGAGGAAAGGGGTAATCAGGGTGCAAGGTATTATGGGATGGGGGAGGGGAGAGATGGGAAGAAAAATTGGAACTCAAAATTTTGTGGAAATGAATGTCAAAATCTAAAAATAAATAAATTAATTTTTTTAAAAAAGGAGAAGAAAGATGAGACAGTAAAAAAAGAAAAGAAAAGAAAAGAAAAGAAGGATCCTAAAGCAGGACTGCACAAATTCAATTACTAATATAGTTTTCACTTTCTTCAGGACTACTAAATACTTGTTTGCAGTCTCTTGTATTTCAGAGTAGTTTTTAATGCTCCTCCCTTTCCTAAGCATGGTAGAAGTTGAAATTTATTTATACCCCTTTAAATTCTGTTTTTGCTTGAGTCTCTTATTTCCTGCAGACAAGTTATCCACTAGTCACATCACTGACTCTAGGCAAAGTGCCAGAACAAAGCGGGCACTGGACAGGTCCACAGCAGTTGGCTTTGGCAGGAACGTAAGAATATCCTATTTCCTCTAGGTCTGTGTTGATTCTTACTGGGCAGAGCATCTGGGACTTTAAGGAAGACTCTGCGACACAGGTTCTCACTGAAGGAACAGCACAGGGACTGTCACATGGTCCAGTAAATCATCATTAAAACCCAGAGAGTACTTCCTGAAGCTTTCATGCTAATGACTATTTTACATCTTCCAACAGATTTCCTTCTTTGTTTTTCCTTCCTGTGTTGGCACACACAGTTGCTCTATAAAGGGACTCGAGCCCTAATGTCATTGTTATAGGGACTTCATCTGCCAATGCATATCCTTACCTTCTCTGCAAGAACGATGAAAAGTTAAATGATTTGCCTAAGGTCACACAGATACTATGTGGCAAAAGTAGGATTTAAATCCAGTTATTCATGACTGTTTAACCACTGAACCAAATTGCCTCTTACTAGAGTGTTGTGGTCAAGCCAATTATACAGTTTCTGAGAGAGCTGGTTGTTAAATTTTCAGTGTGAAAATGTCTACCTCAAAAAGCTGCAAACACTACAAATCAGGCCTGGTTTTATTGCTTTGTCAATTGTTTCTAGACTTATTAAAGTGGTAGACAAAAATGTTAATAATGGAGATTAAACTTATAAGTGATTAAACTTTCAAATGTAGATTAAATTTGAAGGTTGTGTATATGACAGCCAGTTGTTAAACATTTCCCTGCTTCTCAGTTACATGATAAATGTTAAATATAACAAAGGTTATTAAACTTCAGAATTCAATTGGCTTATAAGAATTCTTAAATAGTAGTTACTAGGCAATGAAGGGACTGTTGGGAATTTTTCAGGACATTAAGAAATCCTTCTGTCTGGCCAATGCAATGGTTATGTACATAGCAACCTTCGATAACAATAAAATGCCAGCAAGCACACACAACCAACCTTTCAGAAGACTCTGTATTTGCATAAGTACTGCTGTGATTTTATTATTTTAAGTATCCTTCAAACAAAATGAGTAATGTATTTCTGAGGGTGGATGGGGATGTTTAGCCTGGAGAAGAGGAGATGTGAGGGGGTGGGGGGCGGAGAGCTATTTGCAATTATTTAAAGAGCTGTCAGTGGGGAAGAGGGATTGGACTTGGTTCTACTTGGCCCTAAAGGGCAAAATGAAAAAAAATAAGGAGAAATCTGAGAGAAGCCGGAATTCAAAGGATCTCAAAGTAGAATGGGCTATGTGGAGAAGTTGTCCATTTCCCTTCACAGGAGCTTTTCAAAAGAACAAAAATTAGATATCCACTGGTCAGACATGTTCTAGAGGGGATGCTGGTTCAGGTGTGCGTTGGGCTAGGCGGCCTCTGAGATCCTTTCCAAAGCTGGGATTCTGTGCTACTCAGGGTCGGAAGACCCAGCTTTGAGTCTTGATTCTATAAATTACTAAGCATTTGATTTGGGGCGAGTTGCTTCACCTTTGCCAGACTCACTTGCCTCATCTGTAAAAATGAGAGTTAGATGCGATGAATGTTTTTCAAACTATGCTCTAAGGAGCTTGAGGGTGTCCTACCAAAGGAGGGAAAGCACTGTAACGGTAGGCAAGCATACTCAGGAAATCCACCTACTTTGCTGCCTATTCTGGCTGTGAGTGAAAAAAATGTGTGTTCAGGAGGGGACTGTATAAGAAAGTTAAAGGAGGAGGGAATGATGACTGTCATGATCAGAAATACAGATACATACTATGATACCCCCTTAGCAGTTTCCCATAGGAATATGATAGTAAAACTCCTCCAGCTTACAAGCACCTAGTTCTGACTCTGATAACTGGGAAAATAGGGAACCATCTTTTGGAGGTACAGGACAAGATTTCACAGTTAAGTGACTTAGGGGACTGGGGAAAAGATAAATTTCCTGTAGAGAGAAAAGTAAATAGCCAATGGATTCAAAGTCAGAATAGATAGACAAGGAAAGAATAGTTTACTGCTCTATTCAGAGCAGGGGTAGATTCAGGAAGCATAGATGGTATTCCAATTAATGCACTATACAGAATGTACTGAGGAAAGGGGCTTGACACTAGATGGAATAGAGAAGTAAGAACTGACCCTACAGATCCTCCTGAACACTTGTATCCAAGTTCGTCACACCTTTAGGGAGAATAGGAAATTGACTGAGCCCCAGCTCAGATTAAAGAAATGGGATTACAGATCCCATATCAATTTGACTATATATTGGAAAAATGGATTAAATACTGTAGCTAGGGCATTAATAGATTCTGGGGAGGAGACCTCTCTTACATATGGAAACCCTGATAAGGTTAAATATGGAACTCTATCACCATCACAAGACTGGGAAGGGCTGAAATATCAGCTGAAAAATCAAACTAACAATGAAAATTGGGCAATTGCCTAAGAAAGAATATACCATGGTAATTGTACCCATTCCTGAGTACATCACTGGAATGGATACATTGAGAGGTATGACTCTAAATTTACCCAAGCAGAGATACCAGTTTGCAGTAAGGAAGACAGGAATTAATACAGTTTTAGTCGGTAAAATAAAAATGAACCCAATCACTTTACCTGAACCTTCTAAAGTAATTACTTTAAAGTAGTATTGTGTACCAGGTGGGTGAGAATGAACTTACCAATACTATAAAGGAATATGTTGAGACAAGAGTGTTAATCCCTAAAGGCAGTCGATCCTATCTGACCTATATGAAAGTCAGAGAGGCACAAAGGATAGCGGTGGATTATAGAAGATTGAATTAGGTGACTCCTCCCTTGTATGCTGCTGTTCCAGATACCATTACCTTAATAGAAAGGACTCAAAAATATGATGGGGCTTGGTATGCCGTTACTGATTTACCCAATGTTTTCTTTACTATCCCAATACATTCTAAACAGTGGGATCAATTTGCTTTCACTTGGCAGGGCTGACAATACACTTTTACATGTTTGCCACAAGGATATCTACATCACCCCTCTATTTGTCACATGATTGTGGCTGAACATTTAGATGAATTAGAACTGCTTGGTGTGTAGCTTACCCACTACATAGATGATATTATGATACAGGGAAAAAAATGTAAAAGAAATTGAGAAGAGTTTGACGCTTTTAATTAAGCACATGAAAGGCAAAGGGTGGGAAATTAACCTGGCAAAGATTCAAGGGCCAGCTCAAACTGCAAAATTTGGGGATATGCAATGGAATAAGGCCCTGCAAGAAATTTTCCTGCAAGTCCGACAAAAGATTCAGGATTTTCCTATTCCCCCCAATAAGAAAGAGGTTCAAAAGTTTATAGGATTATTTGAATATTGGCAACATCACATACCACATCTAGGACAAATTTGGAAACCCTTGTATAAAATTACTTGGAAAAAATACTATTTTGATTGGGGACTTGAGCTGAGTAAAGCTTCTGAAGAAGCAAAGACTGCTATGTAAGTGGCCCTAGATTTAAGGTCTATGCAGAGTGGGCTGGTGGAATTACAAGCGACTATACAAGATGAATATACAAACTGGAGTTTATGACAAAAACAGCAAAGCTGAAATGGGCCCTTAGGATTTTGGTCTAGGAAACTCCCTTCATCTGAAGTTCGATATACGTTTTGAAAAGCAATTGTTAACTGCATATTGGCAGAGACTGAACAACTGACTTTGGGCCATGAGGTAATGTTAAGGCCTGAAATCCCAATTATGACCTGGGTAATGAGTACCCCAGCTTCTCACAAAATTGGACATGCACAAGAGACTAGCATAATCAAATGGAAATGGTATATTCAAAATAGATCTAAAACAGGAAAAAGTGGAGTTTTTGCTTTGCATGAATCTATAGCAAACATAGAAACTGAGGGAAATGATACACCCCCTCCAACAAAGCAAGAGTTGGCACAATGCTTGGTAAAATGGAATGAGGGATGTGATGGATTAACTGAAGAACAAGAGACATGCATGGTTTACTGATGAGACAACAAAATATTTGGGCCACAAAAGACATTGGAAAGCAGGAGCCTATAACCCGTGCACCAGGTAGACTTTGAAAAGTACTGGGATAGGTGGAAGTAGTCAGTGTGCTGAACTTACAACAGTACATCAAGCTATCAAAACAAACCAAGAAGGACAGTGTCATATAGTCACTGATTCATGGGCAGTAGCTAAGAGGTTAGCTACATGGATGCCCACGTGGAAAAATCAAAATTGGGAAATTCATGGCAAACAAGTCTGTGGCAAGACAAATATGGGAAGATATATGGGACATGTCTTTGGTACTAATTTGTCAGTTTTTCATATAGATGCTCAAGTGGCCTTCACCATGCCAGAACATGAATGCAAAGTACACGCTGATCAACTAGCAAAGATTGCTACTCAATATATTGTCCCTACTCTGATACCAACTGATGATCTGATACTAGCAAAATGGGTCCGTCCAATGGCCAGGCATTTAGGAGTTGAGGCCACACACCAGTGGGCACAAGACTGAGGTATTAGTGTCTCTCATTCATCGTTAAAACAAGTAGCAGAAGAATGTTATATATATCAGTTGGAAAAGGAACACACCATTCTTTGGGTAGTAACTGGAGAGATAGCAAGTGGCAAATAGATTATATTGGACCCCTACCCCAAGATAAAGGATGCAAATTTATATGTACTTGTGTTGACACCCATTCAGGTGTACTAGTAGCTTGTCCCTATAAGAATGAACCCAGAAAAACACCTGTGAAACTATAGCTATCATAAGTCCATATTATGGAACCCCAATGCAAATCCAAAGTGGCAATGGATCATATTTCAAAGGTAATGAAATGAAGAGATATTGTGTATTAAACAACATAGAATGGATATATCATATTCCATATCATCCACAAGTGTCTGGGTTAATTGAAATAATGAATGGATTATTGAAAGAACAGTTAAGGAAGGTAAGTTCTAACAATTCTTATCAACATTGGAAAGATAGTTTGTTCACTGCTTTGCATAATTTGAATAATAGATCTTTGGGAGGATGTATACCTCTAGCCAGAGTGATAACCCCAAATCTGCAAGTTAGAAAACAATAAAAACATAAGATCCCAAATATTGAGCATTGGATTGTCAGGCCAGATATCTCAGCACTGTATCCAGGGACATCTGGTTTGGCAAGATATGATTTACATTGTTTAGAGGACTTTAGGTTGGTTAGAAAAGAAATAAGAAAATCTCTACTGGAACATGTATGAGAATCCCTAAAAATCACTTTGGATGGATATTACCTAAATCTGAATTAACAGCTCATGTATTATCTGGAGTGATAAATTCTAATTATCAAGGAGAAATTATTGTGACATTCCAAAATTTAGGTGAAGAACCCATACAGTTTTTTAAAATGACAAAATAGCTCAAGTGATTATAATTCTTTGTGAAACAATACCCCTTGTGGAAACTGACCCTCCAAAATAACTAGTGGAGGAACTAAAGGATTGGGTCCTCCTGACAGACTAAGATTGGGAGCTAGAGTATTGGTAAAATGGAAGCCAGACAATGTTCCAAAAGCTGCAGAAATTATGGCACGTGGGAAGGATAATACCATAACTCTTGTGTATTCAGGAGGAGATGATTACCAAATTGTACCCTAAACTCATATATTGTACTGTGAATGAGGCTGTGATAGTGGATTCATGGACTCCAGAAGCATGGCTAACCCTATATCTACCCTGCTTCTGGTTATTGTCTCCTTGTTTCTTTTGGGGTTTTTTTTTTTTTGTCTGTTAAATGTGTTTTCTAGATTTGTTTTCTATTGGATTAGTACCTTCCCCTTGCAGATGCCTGATTGCTTAAACTAGATGTCACCCCTTGTCTATGACTGTGATGTGTCACCCCTGGACCTGGTATCTAGCAAGTTCTGGATATCAGCTAAAGAACTGACCTCTCCAATAGGAATCTTGGGGCAGGAACAGCTCTACATCCAATTTCAACAGGAAGTAGCTATAGAAGAAGAGACCTTCATCCCTTACCCCAAGATTTTAGGCCCCATTCATTCAAGAGGGGAATGATGGGTTGCTTGTGCTCAAGCCTCACCCTAAGACATTGCTTTATGAGCTTATTTTGGGTGATCTCTGTTTTATTGTTGTAAAGTTCTGTTGACACCACTTGCCTAAAATTGTTTTGTATGCTTATTTTCCTGTTAGCCCTTTTACAATTCTGTTGCTACCAGTTGCCCCACCAACCTATGTAATGAATATGAAAGATCTTGGGGCTAAAAGTATGGGAATTTAAATGGGAAGATCTTTCCCATTCATTAATAGGTCCATATGACCTGCTTAAATCACATGGAAACATGAGTCACATGTGAGGGGAGAAGCTTGCTAAATGGGTAGAACAGGAAAGGTGGAACAGAAGTGAGAGAAAGTTAGTGAGAGCAGTTAGGGCAAAGGGAGAAAAAGAACACAGGCAAGGAGGTTCATGAGTGTTTGTTTGTGGGAAGGCCCCAGCACTGGGGGAGGCTTGGGAATGACTTTTTCCCCTGCAGTGATAATGTGTATTGACTTCTTGGCTACTACGATGGATTTGGCTTTCTGATTTGGGAATTTGACTTTCTGGTGTCTGAATAAATGTTTTTCTTCTGCCTCCTATATGGAGAGTCTGTTGTTATATTTTGCAATTCTGAACTACATCAACATATTCATAGTCATCCTTAGTGCTGTGAAAATTGCCTGGGCAATACACATGGTTCCAAGAAAATTACAAAGACACAAAGAAACAAAATTCTTAATATTTTAAAGCAAGAATGTGGTATTATGGAAAGAAAATCAGACTTGAAGTCAGAAGACTTGGATTCTATTTTTATTTTTGGAACTGATTGCCTATACCCCTTTCACTCTGTCCTCTGAAAATCCTACTCCGTAATTAGCACACATTCCTTCATTTTAGACCTCTTCCTCTAAGCTTTCTCCCATTTTTTAGCTGAGACCTGACTCTCCTCTCTAACCCTCCCAACCCACTATATCCCTTGCCACCTTTTCACATACTGGTTGTACCTCCCCATTATATGCCAGTCCCAACCTCCACCCAACACACAGCCTCCAGTGAAGGAAGCAGAATGTCCCATTGCCACTTTGAGACTCTCCCTTTACTACCTTACTCAGTAACCTCTCCTCCTTTAAGGATCACTCTATCCAAATTTGCCACCCAATCCAGATCCTTTGTGGGCTTTATCTACCTGGCCATTCATATTCCTTTTTCAATGACTTTAGTGACTGAATCACAACCTTACTCTCCACTCTAACCCCTGCATCTATACTAGGGGACTTCAATATATATGTTCCTGTCTCTTTGAAGCCCTAACCTCCCATTTCTCAATCTAAACTCTCAATCTAACTTAATTCCCCAATATTCTGTTTCTCCACTCCAGCTCAACTATAAGCAGAGATGTTTACCTTCTTGATCTTCCTGTAGAACACAGTTGCATTCCTCTCCCATTTTCAAGAACTCTGAAAGTGCTTTTTTTTATCATAATCTTCTATCAATCCATATTTCCCTATACCTAACACCTCCTAAACTTATTCTTCTTCCTTACTGGGACCATCAATTTATATACTCCCTCATTACTTTCCCAGATCATCAATGACACTACGGCTATATTCTCTTCCCTTCTCATTATGAGCATTTTTGTTCAACTCAACACTATTCTGCCCCCTTGCTCCTTTGTTCTATAGCTATTCTTGACTTGGCAAACTCCAATCTTAGACTATTCTCAGCATCTAAATCTTCCAAGCCTACTCACATTCCGCTAAACAGAAGTAGAGGATGCCTTGCAACCTTGCTGACTAGGTCCATTATATATTTTAAAGATGTTAGGAGACACCCTGTTCTTCAGCCCAGCAAGCAAGCTGTGCCCTCAGCTTAGCATAACAACAATCCTTTGCACTTGCCCTCTGGATGATCTCATCCTCTGGTAAAATCATATAATTATTGCATTGCTTTGACCAGCACCAGATGTTCTCCGAACTTGGACAAGCACCTGCTGTATCCATGTTCCATTCATGAAACCCTTTGATGAATCAAATTTATCTCATTGTTGCTGTTACTCCTCATTGTCAGGACTACAGCTCACTGTCTAGTCATATAAGTACTGAGATCTCTTCACATTTCCTAGGATCCGTCCACTAGAAGCAAGGCCCCAGCGCATGTGTCTAATCTGCCTCCTTGCTTGCAGACTGTTTCCCTCACTTTGAAATTAAACTTTTGTTTGATTCCTGACTCTCCTGTCTCTGATTTGTTCTGTTTGGCTCTGGCCACCCACAGATTAGAGGCCAATTTGGGCTAGTTGACATTAATTGGTGTCAGAAGTGGGATTAAACACAGAACAGGGCCACTGGATTCTCTGATTCCAGTGGGAATGGACTAGGTGCCACCAAAAACTTATTTTTTCAGAGTTTGAACCCCCACCTCATCTAGTGAGTCCTCTGTCCCTCTTCCTGTTCCAGTGCTGTAGCAGCAATGATCCTGGCATACATAGGAGGACCTGCTGTACAGGTTCTTAGATCTGCTTTTCTAAAAAGAAAGCAACTTTTGAGGGGTCAACAATCTACTTTAATCAAGCCATATATCATTCTTTAGTTCAGGAAAAAAAGCCAGCACCATGAACTTCAGAGAAAATACAGAGAAATAAAGATCAACAGACAGGACTTTCAACTGTCTGACCATAAGCAATACATACATCACAGATCACATACACAACATACATACATACACAACAGACAGATTCAACTGCCTGACCATACATACATAGTTACCAAAGACAGAAGCACCAATATCTGGGTTTTCAAAGCCAGGGAGGAAGGGAGAATCCTTAACAGCTGCCCAGAGTCTCATCTGGCACATGAACCTTCTTCCAAAAACTAAGCCCCAAAGTAAAACCTCACCTCAGAGTATTTATACACTTTTCAGAGCTGGAAGGCAGGACCTTCTGTCCCAGTGCCTCAATAGAAATTAACAAAAGGTATTGAAGCCTATTAATGGGTGAGGAAGATCTTTAATTCTTACCCCCCCCCCAACCCATCATTAATCTTAAATTACCATTAAAAATGTCCAAGCTTCCTCCTTGATCAATTTCACCATTCTTTGTGAGGAAAACTCCAGGGCCCCTCTGGTGATTCAATTCATCTCAGATCACTCTGGCAATAGCATCCTTTCTTAAACTGCACATCTCCATTGATTGGTCCCTCTGCATGCCTCTGTTGTTTTTGAAACTGCATGTCTCTGCAAAGTTGAAACTGCACACCTCTGTAACTATGTGCCTCTGTATGGATTGTAAATGTGCACTTTGTTAAAATTATCTGTGTCTGTTTATATCTGTATTGTCATTTTGCCTGTGTTTCTGCCTTTGTAAAATGTAAAACATCTGGGTCATGTTTGTGGTTGTCTATAGATTCTGTTATCTTGAAAGGTTTAAAATGCATCCAAACAGAAAAAATTCTAAGGGATATAGCCAAAAATAGAGAACACTGGAAAAGATTAATGAACTTTCATAATTGAAGCAATTGTCCCAGTAAGCAAGACTCTTTCCCATTTTAGACTTTCTTTGAGAGATTAGGTTATAAGAAAAGAAAAAACCTTCAAGACACTGAACATGGCTCACTACAACAAGGCAATCTCATTATTGCCTTCTATTGTCTATCCAATTCACTATAGTAATGATTTTAAAATTTTCTTCTCTCTTCAAACACCCATATTACCCAATCTTTCTGGTTCTAATTCTTCTTTGCAACATGATTAATGTGAAAATATGTGTAATACAAATGTATATGTTGAGTCTATTTCAGATTGCATGCCATGTTGGAGAGGGGGAAAAGGAAGGGAGAGGAAGGAGAGAAAATTTGGAACTCAAAAGTTTGTGGAGTTGAATTCTGTCAACTAAAAATAAATAAATAATTTTTAAAAAGAACCCAATCTCTCTATCCACTTATCTGAGGACCTCATCTTATACTTTGCCAAGAAAATGAAGCTATTTGCCATGAGCTCTCTCTTCTCTTCATTTCACAACCATTTTTCATCCTACAACTCTTTGACATTATCTCCACTATTTTCTTCTTTACTCTAGTCATTGATGAAGAGATGGGTTTTCTATACACTTAAACCAACCCAACTATCTGTACCTTGATCCTGTATCCCTTTTCTTCTCCAGGAGAAAACTCCCAACACCTCCCAACATCTCTCTCTCTCTGTCTCCCTCTGTGTCTCTTTCTGTGTGTCTCTCTCTGTCTCTGTCTCTCTCTCATCTTCAGTACCTCCCTATCTACTATTCTTTTCCTGCTGCCTACAAATACAAACACATCAAGTCTCTCCATCCTTAAAAAATATTTACTGCATTCATCCATCCCCTCTGTCATCTTATATCTCTCCTATCTTTCTCCTTGAAAATATCATTCACATTAAATGCCTCTATTGCCTCTTCTTTAACTGTCTTCCAAACTCTCTGCAATTTAGCTTCTAACCTCATCATTCAGCCGAAGGAGCTGTCTTCAGAGTTACCAGTGGTCTCCTGATTGCCAGAACTATTGACCTCTTCTCAGTTTTCATCTGCTTCTGTATAGTATTTAGCACTGTAGACCACCTTCTCCTCATCATGTTTTCTCCTCTCTGAGTTTTTGTGACTTGTCTTTCTCCTGGTTCTCCTCCTACTTGTCCAATATCCCCTGAGTTCCTTTTAACATAATATCATCCATTTAATGCCCACTAACTTTGAATGGATTTCAAGGTTCTGTCCTGAGTCTTCTTTCTTTTCTCTCCATTCATACTGACTTGGAAATGCATCAGATCCTATGAATTCAATCTTTATCCAGATGCTTCCCAGATCTATGTACCCAGGTCTAGTCTTTCTCTTGAACTCCAGTCTTACATCATTAACTTCCCACTATGCATTTCAAACTGCTTTCCTATGGACATTTCAAATTCAACAGGTCCAAAACAGAACTCATTATCTTTCACTGAAACCCACCCCTTTTCTGAACTTTCCTGTTACAGTCAGGGCACTACCATCCCAGTCACTAAGGTTTGAAACCCTGATGTCATTGATCCCTAATTCCCAATTTCTCCACATTTCCGATCAGTGACTAAATCTAATCATTTATTTATATCTTATCATTTGTATGTTTGTATTATATATATATGTATATGTGTATGTATGTATGTGTACATATATATGTATGTGTATGTATGTCTGTATGTATGTATGTACATATCCCTCTTCTAAGCTCAGTCACTTCTCTAATTCAGCGTCTCATCACCTCTTACATGGACTATTGACAAACCCTCCTGAGCTGTATCTTTACCACTTCAATCCATCCATCACACAACCTCTAAAGTGATTTTTAATTGAATTATTTTATTTCATCTCAGTGTTCGACAATCACTTCCATATATCTAATACTCTTTTCTGCTGCCTCCCCATCATTTCCCCCTCCATCCCCACTCCCTCCTTGAGATGGTGTACAATCTTATATAGGTTCTACATGTACATTCTTATTAAATGCATGTTGCATAGAAGAATTAAAATGAATGGGAGAAACCACAAAAAAAAAAAATAATACAAAAGAAAATAGTCTGTTTCTGTCTGCAATCAAATTCCATAGTTCTTTGTCTGGATGTGGAAGGCATTTTGCCTTTAGTCCATTGGAAATTTTAAGTCCATGCATTTCAATGAAGTACTAAGTCTACCAGGAAAATTCTTCACACACTGTGGTTGTTGTTGTGTACAAAGTTCTGCTTCTCTCACTCAGTATCAGTTCCTATAAGTCCTTCCAGGCCTCTCTGAAGTCTTCCTGTTCATCATTTCTCATAGCAAAACAGTATTCCATTACATTCCATTACATACCACAACTTGTTCAACCATTCCCCAATTGATGGACATCCCCTCAATTTCCAGTTTTTGGCCACCACAAAGAGAACTGCTATAATTATTTTTGTACATGTGGAACCCTTTCTCACTTCTATGATCCCTTTGTGATAGAGCTCCAGAAACGATACTGCTGAGTCAAAAGGTATGCACATTTTTGTCACCCTTTGAGCATAGTTCCAAATTGCACTCCAGAATGATTGGATCAGCACACAGCTTTATCAACAATGAATTAGTGTTCCAACTCTCCCATACCTTCTCCAACATTTATCATCTTCCTGTTCTGTCATGTTAACCGATCTGATAGGTGTGATGTGGTACCTCAGAGTTGTTTTGATTTGCATCTCTCTAATGAATAGTGATTTAGAGAATTTTTCATATGATTATAGATAGCTTTAATTTGTTCCTCTGAAAATTCCCTGTTCATATCATTTGACCATTTATCAACTGTTGGGGAATGACTTGTATCCTTGTACATTTGACTCAGTTCTCTATATATTTTAGAAATGGGGCCTTTATCACAGCCACTAGTTGCAAAACTTCCCAGTTTTCTGGGAAATTTTCTCCTAATCTTGGTTGCATTGGGTTTGTTTGTGCAAAAATTTTTCAATTTAATGTAATCAAAATTATCCATTTTGCACTTCATAATGTTCTCTATTTCTTGTTGGGTCATAAATGTCTCCATTCTTCATAAATCTGACAAATACACTATTCTTTGCTCCCCTAATTTGCTTATAGTATCAATCTTCATACCTAGATCATGTATCCATTTGGACTTTATTCTTGTGTACAGTGTCAAGGCTTGGTCAATGCCCAGTTTCCATCACACTGTTATCCAGTTTTCCCAGCAATTATTGTCAAACAGTGAGTTCTTATCCCAGAAGCTGGGGTCCTTGGGTTTATCAAACAGTAGATTGCTATATTCATTCACTACTGTGTCGTGAGTACCTAACCTATTCCACTGGTCTCCCCATCTGTTTCTTAGCTAGTACAAAGTAGATTTGATGATTGCTGCTTTATAATACAATTTGAGATCTGGTAGGGCTAGGCCACTTTCCCTAGTATTTCATTTCATTAGTTCCCTTGATATTCTGGCCCTTTTGTTCTTCCAGATGAATTTTGATATTATTTTTTTCTAGTTCTAGAAAATAATTTTCTGGTAGTTTAGTTGGTATGACACTGAATAAGTAAATTAATTTAGGTAGAATTGTCATTTTTATTATGTTGGCTCAGCCTACCCATGAGCAACTGATGTTTTTCCATTTATGTGAATCTGACTTTATTTGTGTGAAAAGTGTTTTGTAATTGTGTTCATATACTCCCTGGGTTTGTTTTGGCAGCTAGACTCCCAAATATTTTATAGTGTCTACCATAGCTTTAAAGGAGATTTCTCTTTCTATTTCTTGCTGGTGGGCTTTGTTAGTAATATATAGAAATGCAGAAGATTTGTGTGGGTTTATTTTGTAACCTGCAATTTTGCCAAAGTATTTTTTTCTCTGTTTACATTTTCATGCCTCTCTTAAGACCTGTGTTTGAAGATCAAATTTTCTATTGAGTTCTGGCCTTTCATCAGGAAGGTATGGAAATCCCTTATTTTATTGAATATCCATTTCCTTGCCTGAAATATTATTCTCAACTTTGGTGGGTAATCAATCCTTGGTTGTAGTCCCAGCTCCTTTGCCTTATGGAATATTGTATTCCAATTCCTTCAGTCTTTTAATGTAGAAGGTGCAAGGCCCTGTGTGATCCTGACTCTAGCTCCTCAATATTTGAATTATTTCTTTCTGGCTGAGTGCAGTATTTCCTCCTTCACTTGATAGTTCTGGAATTTGGCAATGATATTCCTTGGAGTTTTTATTTTGGGGTCCCTTTCAGGAGGGGAACAGTGGATTCTTTCAATGACTATTTTGCCCTATGAATCTAAGACTTCTGGGCAATTTTCCTTGATGATTTCTTGGATGATATTGGCCAGGCTCTTTTTTGTGTCATGGCTTTCTGGTAGACCAATAATCCTTAGATTTTCTGTCCTGGATCTATTTTCCATCTCGGTTGTTTTTCCAATTAGATATTTCACATTTTCTTCTATCCTTTCATTCATTAGATTCTGTTTGACTGATTCTTGATGTCTCATAGATTCATTAGCTTCTACTTGCCCAATTCTAATTTTTATCTGCCAGGCCTAGAGGCCTGAGGGCTACCCGAGTCTTACCTTACCTATATCGCAGGTCTTCGGCTGGCCAAACCGGATAAACGTATGAGAGAAGAGACTTTCTGGAGTCAAACAAGGGTTAGGCTTTATTCAGGGTCCTGGTTACATGTGCAGGGGGAACTCTTCCTTAGGAGGGAGAGAGAAATCTCCCAAGGAGGCAAAGATCTTACAGTAAGAGAATGAAAGCAGAAGTGGAAGTGGGGAGAGAGGGGAGAGGGAAGAGAGAAGAGAAGGAAGAGGGGCCTTCTGTCCTGTAAGGGCCCCTCAGCGCTAAGAGCGCCTTCGGGCTTTCCTGACCCTACTTAAGCTCTCCTGCCGTATCGTTTGCACCTGAATACCGTGCCTGTTAGATAACAATAGGTGTGCCCAGATCTGGGCCAGTCTCGAGGGCGGAGATGCTCTCTCCCATCACGTTTCTCATGGGAAGAGGAGGAAATACACGAGATCTCACTCCTCAATTCCCTGCTGTTTCCTGGGGGGCCTCATGAGAACTCTAAGGTTTAGAAGCTCTCACCTTTACCCGCCCGAGACTGTCCACATGGAACTGAGCTTACACCCCCAACATTTATTAAATTGTTTTCTTCAGTTAACTTTTGCATCTCCTTTTCCATCTGTTCAATTATTTCTTTTAAGGAGTTATTTTCTCCAGTTAGGTTTTGTACTTCCCTTTCCATTTGTCCAATTGTCCTTTTAAATTCTTCTGTGATTTCTTTTTTCATATTTTTAAAGTCATTCATCAGTTTTTCTTCTATTTCTCTAATTTGGCTTTTAAAATTCTTCCTGAGCTCTTCCAAGAAGGCTGTTTGTGCTTCAGACCAGTTCATATTCCCTTCTGAGGTTTCAGATGGGAGTACAGGCTCCATGCTGACCTCTTTGGTATTTGTGTTTTGGTCCTTGTCCCCATAGAAAAATGCTTTGCTTCTTACTCATGGTAATCATCCTTTTCCTGGTTTTTAAAGTAGATCTCTGCATCTGGGGCACAGGGGGCTCTGTCCCACAGTTCTTGTGCCTAAAACTTGAGGCTTTCTGTGTTGTGGCCTCTGGTTCTTTCAGCAAGAAGCTAAAATTCTTCAGCTTACCTGGTGCTCCTGAGCTGGCTGGTGTTGGGAAGCAGAGGTCAGGTGAAGTCTTTTTGGGTTTCCCCAGAGTTACTCTGGAGCTAGCTTGTTAAGTGTGGGGGAGGGGGTGGTCTGGCCACAGGATATCTCCTCTGTTGAGCTAGAGTATAGGCAAGCTCAGTTGTTGATGATCCCATCTACTCTAGTGTCTTTCCGATTCCCCTGGGGTGCTGAGGAAAGTCTGGGGTCCTGAGATTGGCAGTTCCTGGCTTCATCCCCCTGGAGCTCAGAATCTTCTCCAGGTTTGCTAGGGTGGGGCTGTCTGGGACAGCTCTGAACCTGCACTGGTCCCCTAGAGCCACAGCAAGAGGGACCCTTCTTAGCAATATTCCTAGCCTCATATGAGTCTGTTTACTCATTCTGCTGCTCCCACTGTTCCAGAGTTTTTCCCAGGGAAATATTCTCTGGGCTTATCAAGATCAACAAGAAAAGGAAGGAGCATGGAGCACAGCCCAGCACCCAACACAGAGCACACCCCAGCATGGGCTGCATGGGCAGGAACAGGACTTGAAACAGGCTTCAGGGAGCCACCAGCAGCAGCATTTCCCAGATGGCTCAACCCACAAATGCCACAGACAGCTTCAAAGGTCAGTGGGAAGGCTCCTTCACCCAGGAGAGGGTATTGTGGTCTAGACTGCAGCTTCCTTTTTTGGAGCCCTCTACCTAAAGCCCCTGGAGGAATTGAGCAGGTGATCTGAATCTCAGCCCTGAGTGGCAGCCCTGGGAGACCTCTACCTAAAGTGCCTGGGGGAATTGAGCCCCTGATCTGAATCTAAGCCCTGAGCTCTACCATGGGATGAGGAGGAGCACTGGTGTGGTGGACCTGCAGGCAATTGTGGTGAGGAAATTCTGATTGCAGATTCTGGGCAGAAAAGTTTTTTATTGCTCCCAGATCAGTGTGCAGACCAGGAGAGGAGGAAACTCCTCTGCCTTGATTGTGCCACCTTGGAGGAACTGAGAATTTACAGGTCCCCAGAGTATACTCTCCTCTTGACATAGGACTCAAAAGTCAAGTAACTGGCTGGGAAAATGCCCAAAAAAGGGAGAAAAAATAAGACTATGAAAGGTTGCTTTCTTGGTGAACAGGTATTTTCTTCCATCCTTCCAGATGAGGAAGAACAATGCATACCATCAGAGGAAGTCAAGGCTTCTGCATCCAAAACCTCCAAAATAAATATGCAATGGTCTCAGTCATGGAAGAGCTTAAAAAGAATTTTGAAAATCAAGTAAGAGAGGTGGAGGAAAAACTGGGAAGAGAAATGAGAGCAATGCAAGAAAATCACAGCTTCCTAAAGGAGAACCAAAAAAAATGTTGAAGAAAATAACACCCTTAAAAATAGATTAACTCAACTGGCAAAAGAGGTCCAAAAAGCCAATGAGGAGAAGAATACTTTAAAAAGCAAAATTAGTCAAATGTAAAAGGAGGTTCAAAAGCTCACTGAAGAAAATAGTTCTTTTTTTATTTTATTTTTCATTTTTAACACAATTTATAAAAGATAAAACAATTCAAGCTTTTGGTCAAGTAATACTTCTTTTTTAAAGCGTTTACAATATGGACCACAAAAGAATTTTTTTTAAGTATTAACCAATTGAGACACAAATAATATTTATGTTTGCTAACTTCACAAGCTCTTGACCTAATTGTCTCCACAGTACTACTAAGAATTAAAGGACCCTAACTTATTGTTGTTGGTCTAGAGTCCTATGCCTAATAGCTTAATTTCAGACAATCTAGGATGTTCCCTTACCCATAATCTATAATTGAATAGATCTTGTATTAAGCTTATAAACCTTTTGACCATATGAAATTGCCACCAAGAGTGGGGACATTGCAGGGAAACAATATCTCCCCAACTTCATGTCAATTTCAGGCAGGAGTAGATTGTCAACTTGCATTCAGTCAGGCTTAAAGTCTGCCAGGTGTCAGTGGGGAAATTGAGTCAGGAGAATCCCACCTCAGCCCAGGCTGAACAGCTGCTCTCCCACCCTTCCCATGAGATCACCTTTTGCAGTTCATACCAGCATCTCACAGGCTGACTGGCATCATGGATTGGAGGCTCGGCCTGCCTTTCTTGCTATCCATATCTGGAGTTAGACTCATAAGAACAGTCACTTAATAGTTCCAAAGCATCTAAAAAGAGCAAGTTCCAATAGCCAGGTTTCAAATATGACTATAATTTCACTTTGGCTAAGGAAGATCTTTTGAGGCAAGTCTTAAGTGTCTTACATGCCTTTCTATACATATTCTAGTTCCTGATTAAAGAGCAATCATAAAATCAAATATACCATTAAAACCTTAACTTTTCCATCAATGCCAAATTTTACCCGAGGTTACCTGCCTCTAGGAAATTTAGACTAAAATTCTTTTCTCCAAACTAATGTCATTGATTTCTTCTCAGGAATTAATTCAGCCAATTGTTTTAATACTAATTGCTTTTACCTCACTTTGAAACATGTCCAATTTTTCTCCCCATCACTCCCCTCCCCCCACTTCCTAATACCTTGCATTCTGATTACTCCTTCCCTCAATGTACCCTCCCTTCTATCATACCCCACTCTTCCCTTATCCTCATCTTCTCTCTTTTCTTGTAGGGCAAGAAAAATTTCTATACCCCATTACCTGTGTTTCTTATTTCCCAGTTATATGCAATAAAAATTCTGAACATTCATTGCTAGTATTTTGAATTTCAATTTCTCTCTTTCCCCCCACTCCCTCCCCAACCTGAGAAGGCAAGCAATTCAATAAAGACTAAATATGTGTCATTTTGCAAAAGACTTCCATGATAATCATGTTATATAATACTGACTATATTGCTCTATGTCCTACTCTACCCCCCCTTATTTTTTTATTCCCTCATTGTATTCCCTTCTCGAAAGTGTTTATTTCTAGTAACTCCCTTGTCTCATTTGCCCTCCCTTCTATCATTCCCCTCACCCCACTTGTCACCTCCTCCCCTACTTTCCTGTGGTGTAAGATAGATTTTCATATCAAATTTAGTGAGCATGTTATTCCCTCCTTCAGCCATATGTGGAGAGAGTAGCTTCACTTTTCCCCTTTCCCCTTCTCCCTTTTCTCCTCCATTGAACAAGATTTTTCTTGTCTCTTTTTCAAGTTATAGCCCACCTTGTTCCATTTCTCCCTTTCTCCTCCCAGTATTTCCCTCCCTTACCCCTTAATTTTTTTTTTATTTTTTTGTGTGTGGCTATCATCTCTTCTGATTCAACACACCCTGTACTCTCTGTCTGTATATGTGTATGTGTGTGTGTGTATGTACAATCTCTCCATCTACCCAAATACCAAGAAAAGATTCAAGAGTTATAAATATTTTCTTTCCATGTAGTAATGTAAACAGTTCAGCTTTAGAAAGTCTCTTATGATTTTTCTTTCCTGTTTACCTTTTCATGCTTCTCTTGATTCTTGTATTGTAAAGTCAAATTTTCTATACAGATCTGGTCTTTTCCTCCATATGAATGATTGAAAGTCCTCTATATCATTGAATGACCATTTATTCCCTTGAAGTATTACACTCAGATTTGCTGGGTAGGTGATTCTTGGTTTCAATCCCAGTTCCTTTGATCTCTGAAATATCCCATTCCAAACCCTTTGATCCCTTAATGTTGAAGCTGCCAGATTCTGTGCTATTCTGATTGCATTTCCACAGTACTCAAATTGTCTTTCTAGCTGCTTGCAGTATTTTCTCCTTGATCTGGGAACTCTGAAATTTGGCCACAATATTCCTTGGAGTTTCTCTGTTCAGGACTCTTTCAGGAGGTGATCAGTGCATTCTTTCAATACTTATTTTGCCCTCTGGTTCTACAATATCAGGACAGTTTTCCTTGATAATTTCATGGAAGATAATGTCTAAGCTCTTTTTTTGATCAAAGCTTTCAGGTAGTCCCATAATTTTTAAATTGTGTCTCCTGGATTGGATCTATTTTCCAGGTCAGTTGTTTTTTCAATGAGATATTTCACATTATCTTCTATTTTTTCAAACTTCTGGTTTTGTTTTCCAACTGTTTGGTTTATCTCATAGTCATTCATTTCCCTGAAATCAATTCTCTCTTTCAATGAATTATTTTGCTCGTTGAGCTTTTGAACTTTCTCCTCCATTTTGCTAATTCTGCTTTTTAAAACCTCCTTCTCCTCATTGGCTTTTTGGACCTCTTTTTCCAATTAAGTTAGCCTCTTTTTAAAGCTGCTATTTTCCTCAGCATTTTTTTGGTTCTCCTTTAGTAAGCTGCTAACTCGTTTTCAAGCTCTTGTATTGCCTAAGCCTAGTTTAAGTTCCCTTTGGAGGCCCTGGAGGAAGGGGCCCTGACTTCCTCTGACAGTATGCCTTGTTCTTCCTCATCTGAAAGGATGGGGGGAGACAACTGTTCCCTAAGAAAGTAACCTTCGATGGTCTTATTTTTTTCCCCTTTTTTGGGCATTTTCCCAGTTACTTGACTTGAGTTTCCTCTCCTCAACCACCTCGCCTCCAGTTCTGCCAAGCCAGCACTGGGGCTGAGATTCAGATGAGCTGCTCCAGGGGCTTTTGGTGGGGGCAGGGCCACTATTCAGTGTGAGATTAAGATCAGCTGCTCGGGTGGGGGCAGGGCTGCCACACAGGGCTCAGTTCCCTCAGGGGCTTTACAATGAGACCTTCAACAATGGATGCAGGCTACTGCCTGCCTTGGGAGCTCCTGTCCCCCGATGCCTCCACTACTGCCACCTGAGGAGACCTGAGTTATGGGGACACCCTGCTCTCTTCTCAGCCTGCTGAAAAAACCTTCTCACTGACCTTCAGCACCTGTGGGTTGAGGGATCTGCACTGCAGCTGCAGATTCTGTCCTTGAAGACTGCTCAGTTCTGCTCTTCCTGGTGCTGTGTGGCCAAGGCTGAGCTGGGCTCTGTTCTGTGTCTGATGTGACAGACCTTTTCTGTTGGTCTTTCATATCACTCTGGGCTAGAAATCTCCTCCACTCCATTGTTCTGTGGCTCCTGTTGCTCTAGAATTTGTTGAGAGTTCTTCTTTAGAGGCATTTTATGGGCTGTGGGGTAAGAGCTAGTGTATGTACATCTTTCTACTCCACCATCTTGGCTCTGCCCCTCCCCCCCCTGAAAATAGTTCTTTAAAAATTAGAATGGAGCATATGGAAGTTAATTACTTTACAAGAAACCAAGAAATTACAAAACAAAACCAAAAGAAGGAAAATATGGAAGATAATGTGAAATATCTCCCTGGAAAAACAACTGACCTAAAAAATAGATCCAGGAGAGGCAGTTTAAAAATTATGGGATGACCTGAAAGCTATAATCAAAAAAAGAGCCTAGACATCATCTTTCATGAAGTTATCAAGGAAAACTGCCCTGATATTCTAGAACCAGAGGGCAAAATAAATGTTGAAAGAATCTACTGATCACCTCCTGAATGAGATCTGAAAAGAGAAACTCCTTGAAATATCATAGCCAAATTCCAGAGCTCCCAGGTCAAGGAGAAAATATTACAAGTAGTTGGAAATAAACAATTCAAGTATTGTGGAAATACAACCGGAATAACACAGGATTTGGCAGCTTCTACATTAAAGGACTGAAGGACTTCAAATATGATATTCCAGAAGTCAAAGGAACTAGGATTAAAACCAAGAGTCACCTACTCAGAAAAACTGAGTATAATACTTCAGGGGGAAAAAATGGTCATTCAATGATACAGAGGACTTTCAAGCATGCTTGATGAAAAGACCAGAACTGAATACAAAATTTGACTTTCAAACACAAGAATCAAGAGAAGCATGAAAAGGTAAACAGGAACCAGAATCTCTAAAATGATTTTCCCAAAGAATAAATCTGACTATGTTCCCCTTCCCTCTTCTGAATATCTCTCTCTCTCTCTCTCTCTCTCTCTCTCTCTCTCTCTCTCTCTCTCTCTCTCTCTCTCTCTCTCTCTCTCCTTATCTATCTATCTCTATCTCTGTCACACATACACACACACACATTCACAATAATCTTCTATGGTTCTCTATTGCCTCTCAGATCAAATATAAACTCCTCTGTCTGGCATTTAAAGCTATTTACAACCTATATCCTTCCCCTTCATATGCTCTTAGTGTATATTATTCCCTTCTACATACTCTGTGGTCCAGCCATACTGGCTATTTGCTATTTTTCATGCACAATGTTCGGTCTCCAATACCATTGTCCTCCATATTTGGAATCACCTGTTTCTACATCTCCAACTCTTGGAATCACAAGTTTCCTTTAAGACTCAGTTCAAGTGCCATCTAATACATAAAGCTTCTTCAGAACTGCTCCCCACCAGCTCCTAATACCCCTTAATTATCTTGAATTCATATTATGTTATACATGTTTCCTCCTATTAGAATGTAGGTAGAATCTACCTGAGGGTAGAGATTCTTTCATTTTTCATCCCCAATGCTTTCCATAGTTTATGATACATAGAAGACATCTAATAAACGTGTGCTGATTAATTAATTGTCCAATTGTATTATCTTGGGTAAATTGATTCACCTCTCTGGGCCTCAGCTTCCTCATTTGTGAAACGATGGCCTTGGACAGGATCAGGGTCTTTACTTGAGGTCCATGGATGGATTTCAGAGAATCCATCACCTTGGTTGGGAAAAAAAATTACATCTTTATCTTCATTAACCTCTAACTGAAATTTAGCTCTTTAATTATTTAAAAACATTTTTCTGAGGATGGGTCCATAGGTTTTGCCATTCTGTCAGAGGGATCTGTGACATAAAAAGGTTAAAAACTCCAGGAATAAATTATCTCTTGGTTTCTTTCTAGCTCTAAATGATGAACCCATTATCTTAACAAATGTGAGCTATTGAATCCAATATTGTTCCCAATTACAAAACACTTTTTATTGATAGCAAACAATCATAACTGTCTCACTAAATAAGTGGTTTGTAAATTGTTATCATCAGCATAAAATTGATTTGAAAATGTGCTTGTTTTGTTCAGCCTTATATCATTTGGTGCTATTAGTAGTAAGAGTTAGAGAAAATAATTTTCAAGATTTCACTGCAAGTTGCATTTAACCTTAAAGCAAGCTCTTGATTCTTGCCGCATAGAGTTGCTTTCCCAGTGAAGATGAAATGATGATTTCCAACTTCCTATTCCCTAAATAGTAAAGATGTAACCTGATGATCAAATGCTAACTTAAGATCTAAGGAGAAAACCAATATTGTTTCCCTTTTCACTGACACCCCTGGAAAGGTCAACCTGCATATTATTGTTTGACATGGTTTACTGATTATTGATTATTGTTTGTCAATAATCCTTTCTGATTACTCAGAGGCAGCTAGGTGTCTGTACTGGACCTAAAATCAAGAAACCCTGAGTCCAGTTCCAACCTCAGATACTTAGTAGTTCTTTTACTAAGAACTGGGCAATTCATTTAACTTCTGCTGCCTCAGTTTCTTTATCTGTAAAATGGGGATAAAAATAGCAGCTACATCCTACGGTTGTTGTGAGGATCAAAGGAGATAATATTTGTAAAGGATTTTTTCAACTCTTAAAGGTCTATATAAATGCTAGCTATTATTACCCAGCATCCCTCTCTCAGAGAGTCCTTTGCAGCCTAGAGCTAACTTTATATAGATACATATTAAAGGTAAACAAGAAGAATTCTTTTAAAGCTTTTGGGTCTTTAAAAAACTTCCATCCTTTAAGACATTCCAGCAACAAACTCATGCCTCTCACATGCTAAAAATACGACTGTTTCATTTTTCACCATTAACCCAGTGTCTTATTCATGTATTCGACTTTGCAAAGAGTCAGAGATCGATGAGTCAGTTTCCTCACCTCCCAGGCACAAAGCCCAGGAAAGGGGGTGGATGTATTCTTAGCCTGGGGGAGACCATTTTGCTCTCATTTAATGTAAATTACTGGGGTGGGGGGAGGGAAGGAAGGGGTTATTTGCTTAAAGAGGATGATATAACAGAGAGTAGAAAGAGCCAGAGGAAGAGACTGAAGATCCTGTATCATTAAATTAGTTCCCCATGTACATTACTCATTTTCAATTAGTCCTGAAGATATAGTCATCTACTTTGTGCTCCTGCCAGGTTTCACTCTATATTGAGTCTAGAAGGCTCTACATAGTCCCTGACACATATGCCTGGAATTATTACTTTGACTGACTTCCTCTTTTCTCCTGTTGCAAAGATTCCCTTCTTTCCAGGCCCAGTTCAGGTACCTCCATGAAGCCTTCCCCAAAGTCCCCAACTCCAATTGATTTCCCCTTCTCTAATTTCTCACACCACTATATTGGTAGCTCTTCTACAAATGTATTTGTAAAAACAATAAAGAACTATGCAGTTGTGAGCTCCTCTTTCCAATAAATGTGTTTCTTAATTACATGTGGATAGTTCTCTTACCCTCCTATTAAATATGCCCTGAGCTTTTTGAGGGCAGGGGATATATCTACCTGATTTTTCTAATCCTGGGTCTAACACAGAAAGGTTAGAGAATATACACCTGGAGCTAAAAGGTCAGAGGTCCACTCATCCAACCTTCTCATTTTCTAGATGAGCATCTGGAGGTCCAAGGAAGTTAAGTGACTTGCTCGAGATACACAAAGATAATAAGCATTAGAGTCAGGATTTGCCTCCAGTGCCAGGGTTGTGTTCAGTATACTGTAAGTGAATGGATGAAAAAGTATTTATTAATCATTTACTATGTGCCAAGCATTAGAGATACAAATAGAAAAAAAAGACAATTACTACATGGCTAATATTCTAATTGGGGGAGACAACACTAATAAATAAATGTTCATTTGGTCTTCCCTGCTAGAGAGGAGTAGGGCACAAAACAGAGGAAGTAGGATGGGTTTAAAGCCTAGAAAGATTTGAAGGCTGTATTTTGTGTGTTGTGGTGAGTAAAATGAAACAGAGGCAAAGTGCAGCATGTTTTCTCAGAGCAAGATAACAGTTTATTAACAGCGATGCATGTAGTGGGTCACTCTGGTGCTGCAGTAAAGCCAGGGACCTAGATGGGAGATGGGGAAAAGAATTTTATTGAGACACAGGAAAGGAGGTAGTCCATGTAATCGGGAAGTCTTACAAATGGCTGCATCCAGGGAAAGTGAGGTGACCTTCAGGTGTGGCTGATTGTGCCCTCTCTGACAACTAAGGGATGCTAAATGCCTAGAAAATCAGAAGTACCTGAATCAGGACCACCCAGTTAGTTATCCCCTTGGGAAGATCAAACTACCCCTAGTTTTACAAGGACAATCAAGGACAGAAGAGTTGTCTTTGGGGGTGGGGATGGGAAAGGGCATCCAACTTAAGCTGGTTATTGGTTTACAATCAAAAAATGAGTCCCAGGTTAAACAATTTAGCAAGCAAATGTTCCAGAGGCTAGGAACATGAGCTATAGCGCCAGTGACCAGTGCCTTTAGACCATGCCTTTAAGCCAACTCAGACTAGGACAGACTGAATTTTTGTGAAAGATGAATTTAGGCAGATATTGACAATTCTAAAAATCAATAGCATAAGTATTAATTACATTACAAAATTGATATAGTAGAAATCAGGGGTAATATTTTTATCTCACAATATATACACATTTATTTATTTAAACATATGTATGCATACCTGTGTGTGTATTCATATATGTATGTGTGTGGAAAGAGAGAGAGAGATGTGAAAGGACAAGAAAAGAAAGACAGACAACGACTGCCCCTCCCCACTTCTGTTCACCTGCCTTCTTTCATCCCATATTCATTTACATGGGACATTTAATGGATTTTTGGAATTAAGAGATTGGTCCTGAACCCTAAAAAATTTTGGCCAATTACTAGAAACACAATCTCTAACTGAATACTCAGAGTCATTCAGCAGTTGGAAATTAAGGGAAGAGTTACTTGGACTTTCTAATCCTAAACCAGAACCCTTGATACCCAGGAAACATCGTGCAAGTGACATCTTCAGTACTAGTAACTAGGGCAGCTCAGGCTCTGGATTAGGAGGAGGAAGGTCAACGTCAAGTTTCCTGACATTGAGGAAGCATTAAAATCAATTACAGCATGAATTAAGTCTACAGAGTCTGTCCTGGTTTGATACGGGCAAACTGACTCAACCCTGCAATAGGAGGAGTACGAAGGGTGAGCAGATACAATGTAAACCTCCAAAGCAAACAAGGAAACTGGACAACAAACTCATTGGCAGCTATTTTTTTAAATGCCTCCCTTCTGATGGTCCTAGTAAGTCTTCATGCCTTTCTGTCCTAAAGCCTGACATTTTCTACTTTTTTTTTTTTAATTTGAGATCACACCAAAGGGAATGAAGGAGCCACCTCCAAGGAGCTACTTGGTGGGGGAAGGGGGGTAGTCACTGTCTATTTTTGCCACAATTAAAAGTTGTCAAATGGGGAGGATCACATAGCTCCAAACGGCTGATAGCAGAGTTAAAGACCATTTTTGCACAGTCATTACCAAGATTGTTTTGGGAAAGCCCCTTGTCTCCAAACACTGCTGCAATGCAGATAAGGAATACTGCTACCGTAGGAGCACTGGGAATTAGGAGGACTCAGTTTTAACCTTGGCTCTGCCACTAACTTGCAGTGACTTGAGGCAAGTTATTTTATAGCTCTGAGCTATATTTTAGAGCTATTATTTTATAGCGTCTTCCTCTAAAAATGAGGAGGTTGACCTAGATAATCTGTCTCTAAGGCCCCCCTTGAATATTCTAGGGTTCTAAGATTTGGAAGCAAGATTTTATCAGCAAGAGGAAGGAAATGAAAACAATGAGGGGGAGGGAGCAGGGATCTATTTGGAAATGAAAGTAATCTATAAACAAAAGAGATCAATACTTTTTTCCCAGAATGCATATGTAAGAAAGCAATGGAAGGAGTTTTTAAGTACCCTCCTCCACTGAGAACAGTAGATCGGGGCTGTCTGCTTGAGGCAGCCTCGGTTTCCCAGTACTCTTTCCTGTCCTGCATCTAAAGGAAATACATGCATATCATCAGTCTAGGTTCACAAGGGAGTTTGCCCTGATCCAGCCAGAAGTCAGTGAATTATTTACAAAGTGACCCTGCCCAGTGCATTACTTGACTACTAAAAGCCTCATTCTTCTAAGAGACTGTCCATCATGTGCAAAAGCTGTCTCCTTACCCCGAAGTTGGGGGATACCAATGCCAAAGCCTCATCCAGGGTCAAAGCCTGTCATCTTTCCTGATTTTTGATGTGCTTCTCTGCTCTTGGGGGAACTCTTTAAAAAAAAAAAAAAGTAAAGTTAGACAAATTTAATGCATTAGTAGAATTGATTTGAAAGACAACCTCCTCCTATTCCCCCAATAATGGCCTCCTCCTCTTTAAGAAGGGCCCAGGTCCAGAAATTTAAGCTGATTAGAGTTGCCATATGGGAGAGGGTGTGGCCAGGTTCCCAGTAGAGATCCTCAGGAATCAAGCCTCTTAAAGGAGCTTTGGTAAACATCTTGTTAGCCATCCTGTGGCTGTGAAAATGCAAATGACCTGAGCTGCTTGAGGCTCACCCAGGGAGACCCTGCCGGCACTGCCATTCTAGGTCCTGGTTCATTTTAGCTTCCCCAAACCCAGAGTGACAGAATCCTCAGGGCATACACAAGCTCTTCCTCACCACCCTGATGCCAGCATTCCAGCCCTGCAAGAGAAAAGTCTCTCACTCTCACCTCCTGCAACTTGAGGATCTCAGAAACCCATATTTGGAAAGGAGATAGAGGAATACACTTATGGGAGAGCGATCCTGACACATTTCAGTTTGCAGGGATACTCAGGGCAAAAAAAAACAAAAAACATACTTTAACCTATGTCAGATTGCATGCCCTCTTGGGAAAGGAGATGGGAAATTTTAGAACTCAAAATCTATAAAAGCAAGTGTTGAAAACTAAAAACAAATGAGTTCATTAATTAATCGATTTTAAAAATCATACACTTATATAACACCAGAATCCCAGCATGAGGGGTCTGTTCTGTAAATTACCCAGTCCTTTTCTTCTCCCTCTTATTTTCTCTCTCTTTTCCCTCTCCTCTCCCTACTCACATTTCTCTATCCCACTTATTCCTCTCTTTTCTCCTCTTCTCTCTCCTATTTTTTTCTTACCTTTCTTTTTCTCCCTGTCTCTGCCATCTCAAATTTCCCTGTCCTGGAAAGAGGAGTCTGCTTGGATCTGGCAGATCAAGCCATCAGCACCACCTTAACCCCCATCTCTCCTCAGATCCTGATAGAGATAGGCCAGTAGGAGAAGCACCATCCCCTAAACAACCAGATTTGCCTCTATAACAGGAGTCACAACCATCATTGAGGGGAGAAGTCATTGTGGAAAAGGGGCTCACCTTCCTTATCATCCACAGCAACAACTGCTAACCAACTGCCAATGGGAGGATAAATACAAGGGCCTTGGGAATGTCAGAACCCCCCATACCACCAGATTGCTTCCAGACTAGCTATCATGTGAAAAGGTAATTCCTGTGTATTGGCCAATTGCCACATAAAGGTAAGGTACCCCAGCCCAGCTGAGGCACCAATGCATCCTGGAGGAAAGAGACAAGAGGCAGTATGGAATGGGCAAGCCACCAACACCACCTTGACTCTAAGACCCCTCAGACCTAATGGAGATAGTCAAGGACCCTAAACCCAAAAGCCTTGGAAATAGCAACACTTTCAGTCCAGTGCCCTCACTTGGGAAGCAAGCCACCATCTTGGGAAGCAAGCCTGTGCTGAGGCAGCCTGGTGACTGTTCCAGCACAGGCTACAACCATAATTCCTGAACACCTGGAAGAAAAAGTTCTTGCCACCAAAGTCTTTGAGACTGTCAAATGGTTCTACAAAAACTGATGTTTTCATCGGTGGAAATGACATGAAAGAAGGGGGTCATGAAGAGTCAGACATGATGAAATGGGTGAACCATAGCAACAAACAACATACCATCTGTTTTGCAGCTGCATCCTAAGAACCAGTGGACCTTTCCAACACACTTGCTGAAGAAAACTCCAGTTGGTATTGTCTCCCCCATTGCAATGGAAACTCCCTAAAAGCTGAGATTGTCTTACCTTCTGTTCTTACCAATGATGAATACATAGTAAGCACTTAATAAGTGCTTTTATCATAAATTCATTCAAATTTATAAAGTAAAAATGTATATTCAACCTTTGACCCCTAGAAAAGGATAAAACAATACATTGCAAAGGGTTCATTTTTATTGAATTTGAGTATACAGTCTTATGCTGGCCTTCCTTTGTCCAACTGGCTTCTCAGCTCTTCTCTACTATTGGAAACCCAAGATACTAGTTGTAAGGATCAGACCTCAGGTCACCACAGATAATTCACCAAAGGGATAATCCATTTAAGGATCATCAAGAACCTTTAGACCCTCACCCCAAAAGACCCCACCATCTGGCAAGTTCACAATACTAACTTGGTGGCTTCCTAAACATTTTTAGGATGTTTTTAAGATTTTTTTTTTTTAAGATGAAGTCACAAAGAGTAAGAAGGAACAAGATTCTCCAGGGCAGTGTTTACCATTTTTTTCAAAGTCGATGTTTCTGTATACTTGACGGATGACCATAGGATGCCAGTAGGAATTGGGAGTTGGGAGGAATGTTTTCTCCTTCATCCACACCCCATTCTTCCCCAACTCTCCATCTAGCCATTTACTGGTCCAGTCATATTCTCCTTCCCCAACCACAGTTATATACCCATATGTATTTATCAGTTCTTTGAAGACAGGGATTCAATCTTAGTTAAATTGAAGGGTACTTGTTTCTTTCACCTCATATAATCCCTAGTTTTCTTTAAGAGGCAGATGTTTGGGACAGTGGATAGAACTGGTGATCCTCAAGTCAGGAAGACTTGAGTTCAAATCTTTCCTCAGATACTTACTACCTATGTGACCCCATGTTGAGGTTGAGTTGGGAGAGCTGGTTCAGATGTAAAAGAATTCTCTTCGACCTCCGCTGTAGCTGTTAGGAGCTTTATTACCTAAAGCAGCATGAGTGTCCTAGCAAGAAAGCTAAGTGAGCCTCTCCTATTAGGTGGAGTTATGCTTATACAGAGTTTTCAGAATGATGATGTTATTTCAGAGGTGTTCAAGGTTAAAAACAGGACAGGATGACATAGGATGAGGGAGACAAAGGGAATTCTTTATGGTTTAAGCATTTAAGGACAGGGCAGGAGGATACGGCTTAAAAATTAAAGGACCCAGGGAACCCAGCATAAGGTAGACAAAAGCAATTCTTTTGATACAGGTTCAAGACAAGGGGAAAAGGACTTTAGGGCACCTCCAAGTTACAGAATAAGCTAAAGGCTCCACAAAGGACTGGAAAAGCAACCCTTAATATTATTTTTAACCCTTAGGAGAACTCTCCAGACCTCATGTTGGCATCAGATCAAGGATGTAGTTTAAGGTGTTTATTGTCATGCCAAATACGTCAGGGAGTGCTCCTTAAGAAACTTGTAACTTATCAGGAGTGATGCTAAAGCTTATATAGGAAAAATAGTGGATTATCTGGTAGATATGCTAATTAAGGGATAATTTACAACCTTGGTCACTGGCATCATTCACTACTGGATACCAGGAGAAGGGGTTTCTCAGGGGTGTATTTTTGGTCTGTTCCATCTGTAGCAAGATAGTTTTAAGAGCTGATGTCTATGACTTGACCTCTAGATTGAATATGATAACTCTGGGAATCAATACATTATGTTTCTGTGCTTATAAGATAGTCCTGTTTTTACAAGAGAATTTCTTCAGAGGTCAGCTTGTTCTTGTGATGGGTAAAGATAGTTTGTTTTACTAGGGCCCATTTCTGAGTAATTGTGGGGAAAGGTAGTTTGTCTTACTAGGGCCCACTCATGAGTTATTGCTAGAAGTAATTTCCTTGGGCTGGGGAGAAAACTGTCAGGGATAGTGTTTTGAAGCTAGGAAGAAATGCGATCTTGGAATTGGGGTCCAAGCACAAGAACCCAAGCACCCCATCATTTGTGTTTGCATCGTTTCTCCGCCCAACCACTGGCAGGAGAAATCTTTCCAAAAGGGGGCAAAGGTCATTGCCTTCTTTGGTCACTTTTCTGACTGGTCACATCCTGATCTCATCTCCTATCTCACAGCCTGCTTGCTCCATCTGCCTCAAGCACTTTTTCTACCTCATCACCTGGACAAGTCACTTAGCTTCTATTTGCGTCAGTTTCCTCATCTGGAAAATGGGGATAATAATAATACCTATCTCCTAGGTTTGTTGTGAGTCTCAAATGAGCCAATGCTTGTAAAGCACTGAGCCCAGTGCCTGGCACATAGTTAACACTATATAAAGTTTAGCTAATATTATTAGTATTATTAAGGCTCAATGTGATACTTCTACAAAAAGCCTTTGCGGATCTTTCCCAGTTGCCAGTGCCTTCCTTCAAAATTATCTTATATGGAAATACCTCACAGGTATTGTAGGTTCAGTTCCAGACCATGACCATAAAGTCAATATCACAATAAAGCCAGTCACGTAAATTGCTTGGTCTCCCAGTGCATATAAAAGTTTTGTTCATACTATGTTGTGGTCTACTGAGTACACAATAGTATTATGTCAAAAAAAAAATGTACACACCTTAATTAAAGATACTTTATTGTTAAAAAAATATTAACTGTCATCTAACCCTTCAGGGAGTTGTAATCTTTTTGCTGGTGAAAGATCTTGCCTGAGTTGATGGCTGCTGACTGATCAGAGTGGTGGTTGCTGCAGGTTTGAGGTGGCAATTTCTTAAAATAAAATGTTTGCCACAGTAATTGACTCTTCCTTTCACTTGAACTTAGAGACCTTTGCAGGGATATTAATTGGCCTAATTTCAACATTGTTGTGTCTCAGGGAATAGGGAGGCCCAAGGAGAGGGAGAAAGATGGGAAAGGCTGGATGGTGGAGCAGTGGGAACACACAATATTTCTGGATTAAGTTTGCCACCTTATACGGGTGTGATCAGGGGTACCCCCAAAATATTACAATTGTAACATCAAAGATCACTGATCACATATCACCATAACCAATACAATAGTAATTAAAAAGTTTGAAATATTGTGATAATTACCAAAATGTAACATAGAGTCATGATGTGAACACATGCTGCTGCAAAAGAAAAAGAAACAAAAACCACCCACAACAGTATCTGTGAAGCACCGTAAAGCAAAGTGCAACAAAATGAGGCGTCCCTATATCTATTTTCTATCTACCTATACATGCACAAGTGGCATCCTCTGACCAGCTTGTAAACTCTCTGAGGTCAGGGACTGTTTGTGTCACTTTTGTCTCTATCAGCAGCACCCAATATTGTCTAGCATATAGTATTCCATTGGTAAATGCTTTCCATTTAATTATTAAATTTTGAATCTCCTCCCATTTCTTTAGCACCTCTACCAAAATCTTGCTACACATTTGCCATATTATATTATAAACTACTAGTTATCATTCTTCTTTCTCCACTACACCCAATGTTCCTCCAGCTTAGGAAATACAATTCTAAATCTAGGCACTCTGGAGGAAGCATCTGGTTGCATGACAGCCAGTCCTAGGAAAGGAGAGTTCTGTAGACAGAAGTGTCCTTTCTAATGACAAATGAAGAGTAGCTAAAGACCTTTATAGAGAATTTACTAAAGAAAGGAAGTGATAATGGGAATAATCACCATCTTCATCATGGTAAACCAAGGTATCCCAAGGATACTTAAGGAAGAGTGCTAGTGTTTGGAGCCAGTTTATATCGGGATCAAGAAATCAGCAGAGGCCGTGCTCCTCAAAACTGTGCCCCCATCAGAAGACCCTCTTACCTTGGGTCCATCATCCTTTGTGATACAGAGACCATCAGTCATCTACTGCCCAAACCATAGCAGCACTATGGCACCCCCTGCTGGGATCTGGACTCCAAATGTACAGAATACTTAAGAGGGCTACAGATTCAGTTGCATTAAATGCTCATATCATTAAATACCACATCATTTTGGCACCAGTGTTTAACCAGGAGTGTTAATATTGCTTCCTTTGCAGTCAGCATATGGATTTTCTTTCTCTCAGTGTTCTAACGATGATGATACAAACAGTGCCCTAAGGGTTGAGTTGCTTTTCCAATACTTTGTGAAACCCCTAGTTTATTTTGTAACCTAAAGTCCTTTCCCCTTATCTTGAACCTGTGCCAAAAGAATTGCTTTTATCTCCCTTATCCTGTGTTCCCAGGGTCCTTTAATTTTTAAACTTTATCCCCCTATCCTTAAATCCTTAAACCACAAAGAATTCCCTTTGTCTCCCTCCTCCTATTTCATCCTGTCCTGTCTTTAATCTTTAACCTCCATGAAAACCTCTAAAACTACATCACTCTTCTGATACTTCTATATAAACATAACTCCCCCAAATATCAGAATCTCACTTAGCTTTCTTGCTAAGGAGGCCCGTGATGTTTTTTTTCACATCAAATGAAAAGCTCCCATTACCTAAAAGAGGTCTAAGTGAAATCTTTCACACCTGAACTGAGCTCTCCCACATCTAAACTTCAACACTGAGTCCTCTACAATAGAAGCATGTAGAGGACAGGACATAACACGTAGAACTAGGAGATGTGATATAGCAGATTGGAAAGTACAAGGGCTATAAACCTATTCACTAATAGTCCCTGGATCAAAGTTTGGGGTGAAAGAAAAGTTAAATTTGTCACAGACTTGAGCCAGGATGAAAATGAGGGACTGGGTATTGGAATAAAAACATTTAGACTGCAATTAAAAACCATGAGAAAGGATGGCTGGGAGGGGGAAAAAACCACAAACATCCTTTCATAAGCACTGAGATTTGCAACAAGGGCATAAGAGAGCTAATGAAAAAGAGACCCTACCAAGGCTACCTAAAATTGGAAACAAAGGGCCAGAAGTCTGCTTTGTTTCCAAGGAAGAGAAAAGGAGGGGGTCACCTTCCTTTGTTTTCAAAGGATTATGAGCAACGGATTTTTTTTAAGATGAATGCAAATTGACCTCCAATAAGCAAGAACACAAAGACCCAGGTGCTCCAAGGGAGTTGGAGTCTATTGCTGCATCACCTTTGAACTTGGCAGGAGAGTGACAGGAACCTGGATCAGCTCTCTGGCAGATTTATAGATTCTAGGGCATTGGGAGACCCAGTGCAATCAGCTGAATTCTCTTCTACAGGAAGCTCCTTTCAAACCCAATTCACTTTGCATACAGTGTATGTTCAACAAAGCCTCCCCCAGAATTCAGCCCCAGGCCTTCAGAGGATAATGGGAGAGGAGAAATTAAAGGCGAATAATTTGCTTGGGGGCTTATGGGTCAACAGGCAAGGACCACATTTTGTTTAAGTGAATTCCTAGATTTCCTATCATTTCAGCACATAAAAAAGCACAAGAAAGAGAGGATAATGGCTAGTTTTTGACAGAAGCAGAGTCCTTTCCTGTTTTAACATGCCATGATCAGCTAAATCAAATATATAGTAGATACATGTTAGAGCAAGCCCCTGGACAAATGATTGAAGTCTTTTACTAGAAGGAGAGAGGGGAAATAGAGTTCCGAACAGAAATCAAAGAAGGGTGAAACCAAAACTCCAGAAAAGACTAAACTCTGCTTTTTCCATTAAGCAAATATATCTCATTAAATGGGCCAGCTAAGCAGCCCAGGAGATTAAGGGCCAGGTCTGAACTCAGGAAGATTCATCTCTTTGACTTCAAATCTGGCCTCATACACTTACCAGCTGTGTGACCCTGGGCAAGTCACTTCACCCAGTTTGTCTCAGTTTCCTTATCTGTCAAATGAACTGGAAAGGGAAATGGCAAACTGCTCCAGTACCTTTGCAAAGAAAACCCCAAATGGGGTCATGAAGAATCAGATACAAGTGAACCACAATAATAACAGTCTCATTAAAGCAGCCATTCTGATCTTCTATGGATGGCAACTTGCCTTATTTGGATCGGTAGCTCCCCAAAGAGGATTTTCCCCCTCCATTTTATATTATATAGAGAGCATTTAATGAAAATAATCAAAAAACCCAAAAGTGATCATCATGGCATCATGATGGTAGTGGAAAGCAAAGGGTTTAGAGATGTAAAGCCTGGGCTTAAATTTTGCCATTTACCGCCTCTGTAATTTTAGGCAAGTAAGGTGTTTTAATCTCTAGGCTCTCAGTTTCCTCATCTGTAGAATGGGGGAAATAATCTTTAACTACTTAACTCACAGAGTTGTTGCTTCTAAATTGTTTCAAAAAAAAAAAAGGTGTTGTTTCTAAATATCATTCTCCTTATAGGGAGAACTCCTGAAAAACTTATTATAAATAAATATTTATCAACCCATTCCCTTTCTGCCTCTTGCTCTAGGGTTGTAATTGAGTCAACACAACCATTGCCTCTGGAAAAGATATGTCAGTGGACTAAGCCACTGTTCCACTCCCTACAACTGTAACATCCCAGAATAGAACTCCCTTCCTTAGTTATCACTTCTCTAGAAATATTTTTCCCCATTAGAATATGTGCTGCTTGAAAGCAGGGACTGTTTTGTTTGTTTTATTTGTATCTCCAGCATTTAGCAGCGCTTGCCTCTTTAACAAATGGCTTTAATTCATTCAATCAAGTGACTTGCCCAAGGTCTTATATCTTCAAAAGTGGCAGAGCCAGAACCTGAACCCTAGTCTCTGGATTCAAGTCCAAAGTCCTGCTCTTCCATGCTGCCCATCAGAGACCCCACAAATAAAAGCATGAAGTTCTCTATGAATGAGAACTATCACTACTGTTGAGTAATAAAAACTGAAATTGATGGTTGTTGCCATGCTGCCTCATAAAGCAGGCGTAGGGAACCCCTTGATGAGAAAACTCTTTCCATTGATGCAGGTTGGCACCTTGTCTATAGCATCCAACTTTGGAGAGTTACCTAGAATACTGAACCCAGGGGAATATAGTCAATACGTGCCTGAGGTATTCCTGTTCGTCTCTTTATTTAGCATACCATAGAGCTTTCCAGTTTGCATAGAACTTTATCTACGTTTTCTCTTTATTTTTTTAATTAAATATATTTATAGTTTTCAACATTCACTTTTATAAGATTTTGAGTTCTAAATTTCCTCCCCTCCTCCCCCTCTCTCCCAAGATGGCATGCAATTTCATATAGGCTATACATGTACAATCATATTAAACATATTTCCACATTAGTCATGTTTTGAAAGAAGAACGAGAACAAAAGGGAAAAATCACGAGAAAGGAAAAAAAAGAGCAAACAGTTGCTTTGATCTGAATTCAGACTCCGTAGGTCTTTCTCTGGATGCGGATGGCATTTTCCATTGTGAGTCTTTTGGACTTGTCTTAGATCCTTGCATTGCTGAGAAGAGTTAAATCTATCACAGTTGGTCATCACACAATGTTCCTCTTACTGTCACTTTATCTTCATCATCATCATCATTATTAATCAGAATTAGAATCAGAAAGTAAAATAACAACCAATAACATGGCTAGAAAATGTCAGAGGTTGTATTTTAATATCAGTCTTCCTGACTCGAAATCTAGCCATCATACCATGCCAGGAAACAATAATGCATTTCCAAATATAGACTCTTTGCAGGCTGATTCTGGCAGTTTTATCCCCTTTAAATACATTCCAAGTTCATTGTTATTGTTGTTCATTTGTGTCCAATTCTTCATGACCCCATATGGATTTTCTTGGCAGAGATCCTGGAATGGTTTGCCATTTTCTTCTCCAGCGGAAGGCAAACAGAGGTTAAATGACTTATCCAGGGTCACACAGGTTGTTGTGTTTGTCCTTCATTCTGGAAGAAGACCATGACATCAGGGAATGATGATATGACTTGGAGTTGACTTTGAGTGAGGGAAGGCTGTACAAGATCACCAGCCTCGCTTTCTCCTCCAGAGCCATCTGGGTCCAGTGACCAGAGTGAGGTAATGCCCATTCAGTGAATAGCTGTCCACTAAGCCATCGAGCTTCCTCCTCCAAATTCATACCCAGATGTTATTTCTTTTAGCTCTCTCCACCTCATTTATTCCTTTCCTCCGGCCTGCTTAGATGCTGGAAACAATGATGTAGACAACTAGGAAGAGAAGGCAATCCCCGACACCCCCTGTTGAGCCCCACACCTGTTCTGAGTACTTTTGCCAAGAAAACCCCAAATAGGGTTGCAAAGAGTTGGACAGGACTGAAAAAAATGACTGAACAACAACCCAACAAAGCATGATATCAATGCAATCTATTTTATTCTCCTTTTAGTGATGCCTCAGCAGTTACACTTGGGAAATGTCATTGAAGATACTTCCTCTTCTGATGGAAACAGCTTGTCACATGGCAACCAGACTTGGGAAAGAAGGCTGCTGCCTTCCTAATGACAGATAACAGAGCAGCAGGAAGTGAGCAGTGAATGCATTATCACAGAACCAAGAGATGTGCTTTCAAGGCCAGACTCTGCGGCTAAACACACCAGGAGCAGCCCTCGGGATGAGGCAAAAATAATAACTTAATCACATTGACTCCTCTTATTTTCCCAAGTGGTTTAATTTAAAATTTGCCTAAACTTTCATTATAAAAGAGAAGGAATTCTGTATTCAGGAAGTCTAGTCCATTCTGTTTAATTTGATCATTTAAAAAATAATAAGATATCCATTATACTTCACTATTCTTACATAGGCATTTAAGCCTGGATTATGAAAGGGAGTGTGGTACAGGGGAGAAAGGGCGCCAGATATGGGCATCAGGAAATTTGATTTCTAGCCCTGTTCTGCCACTAACTATAATCAATCAAAAAACATTAAGTGCCTCCTGTGTAGCAGGCACTATCAATTTGTCGTTGTTCTTCAGTTGTATCTGACTCTCAGTAACCCCATTTAGGGGTTTTCTTTTCAACTTTCATGGACTTCTGTTTCCTCATACAAAATGAATGTATAATCTCTAACATACAAAAATATAATCTCTTAATATTCCTTAATAGGAGTATTTCTGTCATCACTCAAGAGGTGACCAGGTATAACAGGAAGTACACTAAGACTGTGACTATTGGGAGGATTTTTTAAAATGACAACGGATGGAATGGAACAATATTGTGCCATGAGAAATCGTGAATATGACACATTCAGAGAAGTATAGGAAGACATCTGAACTGATGCAGAATGAAGTAAGGAGAACCAGGGAAAGCATATATGTGAGGACTAAACAATGTAAAAGAAAAATAAATGAAAAAATGTTATTCAATTACAATAATTGTCATTATCTTGATTGGACAGGTCAAAATTCTAAGTCGTTATCCAAAACAGGACAAGACTTGAGACTGAGTGCTTAAACTACAAAACTGATATATTTACCAATCTTGACCTTAGAGAAGAATTGGAAAACACATCTCCTTCCCTCTTTTCAGAAGTGGGAAATTAGGGAAGTGGAATATTGTATATGTTGTCAGATAATATATGGAATTGCTTTTTTTTCTTTTTTATAGAATCTTGGTTTTGAGAACACTAGATGGAGTAGGGAGTAATATTTTCAACACTGTAAAAACAAAATATAGCAATAAAAATACGAGATTTTTTTTTTAAAAAGCATAATCTCAATTCAATAAACCTCCCCTCTCCCTTCCTCTCTTCTCTTCCCTCCCTCCCCACATAGATCTAGGTATGAAAATAGGGATTATTAGTTATCACAATACCTGGAAAAAAGTAGACCTTATTGACTATTTGTTGATTCATGAAAAGGGAGATTGACCAATCAAACAAAAAACATGTGCCAGGCATTGTGCTTAGTGGTAGGAACTAAAAAAAAGAAAGGCAAATGACCCCTGCCCTCAAAGGACTAATATAGGAGGGAACATGCTGATGAATATATACAAGGCAAGCTCTCTATGGCATAAATTGGAAATAATACACAGGTAGCCTCAGATTGGAGCCCAGGTCCTCTGACTCCTGAGTCAGTACTGAATACTGGTAGTACAGGACCTGTTTGGGAAGTCTGCCTATCTATGCCAGTGGGACAACTGTATTTCTTGTATTCTTGCTAGGACAGGAGAACAGTAGTAATCTGCTATCTAGATAATTGTGTGAGAGGCAGCATGGCATAATGGACAGAATGCTGGACTTGGAATCAGGAAAACCTGGGTTTGAATCAGATACTTGCTAGCTGTAGGACCTTGAGCAAATCATTTAACCTCCCTAAATCTCAGTTTCTTCTTCTGTAAAATAAAGGAATTATGAACCCTAAGAGCTCTTCAAGTTCTAAATTAATATAGGATTAAACATAAATTATTGTTGTGTTCATCCTTTGTTTTCGAAGAAGACCGTGACATCAGAGAAATGATGACATGACTTGCACTTGACTTTGATTTGAGTGAGGGAGGGCTGTGCAAAGTCACCAGCCTCACTTTCTCCTCCTGAGCCATCTGGATCCAGTGACCAGATATTCATAGCTAAGACTTAAAGGAAGTTTGGGGAGTCAGGAGGCAGAGATGGGGAGTGAGAGAACTCCAGGCATGAGGATTTCCAGTGACCATGCCCAGAGGCATCTGATTCAAGGACCAGGAAGAGTAGCTGGTGTCACTGTATCATAAACTACATGAAGGAGAGTAAGTTATGAGAAGCCTGGAAAGTCATAAAGGGGACAAGTCATAAAAGGCTTTAAAAGCCAAACAGAAGATTTTATATTGGACCCTGGAAGTGGTAGGGACCTGCTAGAGTTTATTGAGTAGGTGGGGTGACATGGTCAAATCTGCTCTATAGGAAGATAACATATAACTGAGTGAAGGACGGACTGAATGAGAAGAAAACTGAGGCCAAGAGGCCAACTAGCAGGCTATTGTAAGAGTCTACACATCAAAATGACTCTAATATGATTGCATATGTATAACCTATATTAGACTGCTTACCATCTCAGGGAAGGGGAAGTGGAGGGAAAGACGGATAGAATCTGGGATTCAAAACTTATGGGTGGGGGACAACAAATGTTAAAAATTGTTTCTATACATAACTGAGAGAAAAATAAAATATTACTAAAATTCTAAAAAGAAAGAAAATCTATGCATGAGGTGATGATGGCCTGTTCCATGGCAAAGGTAGAGTTCTCAGAGGAGAGAAGGGGGTATTATAAATACAAAACTGGAAGAACTTGCAACATATTGGATTATTGGGGAGAGGGGTGCAGTAAGAGAGAGAGGAGTCAAAGATGCCACCTAGCTTGGGAGCAGGGATGATTGAGAAGATGGTAGTGTCAGGCAGGGCAATAGTATGGAAGCCAGGAAGACAGTAGGGTCTAGGAGGAAAGAGAACGAGTTGAGTTTTGGACGTGTTGAACTAAAGATGTCCATGGGACCTCCAGTTTGAGATGTCCAACAAGCAATTAGAGGTGTGAGACTGGATAGGGTGCCATGAAAATGGTCAGGACAGCAACATTATGATTGATCTAGTTCACTAATATAGCCTAATCCGATGTGTTTGTCTACAGTGCCTATGGTTTCTCAAGGTCAATTCAGAAGCCACAGAAAAGAAAAACCACCTCCTGATCACCACATTGTCTTTCAGGGATTCTTAGATGCTTAGCTGGACCTTAGAGATCATCTAATTAAACCCTCAAGTTTTAAAAAGAACTAATGTCTTTATCCAAAAGTACCTTGGAATTCAATTCAAATCAGTTCAATAAGAATTTATCAAATGCCTGCTATGTGCAAGCATTATACTCAGCACTAGAGATACAAAGCCAAAACTGAAACCTTAAAGCCTATCACCTTCCCTCAAAGAGCTAAAATTCTGCTGGGGGAACACCACATGAACACAGCTAAGTAAAAATAAATTACATGTGAAGTAGCTGAAAGTAATATCAAGGTTGGGGAGCTGGAAGAATTGGAAAAAGCCTTATGTAAGAGGCGGTACCTTTTGAGATAGCATGATACAATAGAAAGCCCACTACACTTGGAGTCAATGGACCTGAGTTCAAATTCTATATCTGTGTGCCTTCCAACAAGTCACATAAGCTCTCTGGGCCTCAATTGGCTCATCTGTAAATGATGGGGTTGGACTAGGTGACCTCTAGGGTCCCTCCTTGCTCAAGGTGTAGGATGGTCTAATCCTAGATCACAAACTTGTGAAAGGAGTGAGGGATTCCATGAAATCAGTGTTTCAGAGGGACAGTATTCCCTGCATGGAAAACAGAAGCCACTCACATGCATGGAGTTGAATCATAATTAATTTGTCCTGACCTGACCGTCCAAGATCCAAAGTCATTGGCCAGTGCATGGCAAGACCTGTGTCTGAGTGCTTAGACCATAAGATAATGCGATTTCATGCCAATGACCTCTTTACCCTTGGTAAATGCTAAAAGAATTAGTCTCTCCTGCATATTTGGCACACAAAATATTTTCCATCAATTACTCTGTGTCTGGATAAGCTGTTTTTAAAGTAGCTAGAAAATCCATTTTTAAAAAAAGAAGAGCTCCCATCTAAAAGCATATCAGTTTCTTAAGTTCATGATGTTCTGGGACTGGGCAGGAATGGTGAACCTTTGCTTTTCCTTCTTCCCCAAAGAAATAGATCAGTAAACAGTCTGGGTTTTGCTGTGATGGCTGTTTCTTTGGTTTGGGGTCTTTTGCACATGACTCAGATGAGTTCTAGCCTAGATAGTTCAGCATTTTATTTATCCCAAGGCTCGGTTGTTTCTTAGGCAGCTTCCCAGAATTAAACTGACATAAGCAGTGGGGGAAGGAAGGAGGGAGGGAGAGAAGAGAGGAGGGAGATGGATGGGAGTGATGAGGATATAACAACCATTGGCAGTCAGGGAATACCGTAATGCCCAAATGCTCAAATGCTCTGAGTTTTCAGAGCCTATCAGAGGAAGGCAACCCAAACACACCACAATCTTTCCTTTTATAGGACCAGTCTTTGAGACTATTCTAGGCTCATGACAAGCAGCCGCCAGAAGCTCCATCCCTTAAGGACTGAAATGAACCACTCCCATGTGTCCCCTCAAGAAAGCAATCAAGGAAAAGGACTTTTGTTTCTTTTAGAAGCAATCCTTCCTTGAGAAGGGGATGATCTACTAGATGATCCCCGAGGCCTATTTTGGCTGACTTGAATGCATGTGTCCAGCAAACTAAAAGGATTTTTCTTTTCTGTACCTAGGAAATGCATTTTAATCTGGTAGATAGGGGTTAGACTTGTAGTCTCCAAGACCTGGCTTTAAATCTGACCTCAGACATTTACTAGTTGTGTGACCTTGGGTAAATCATTAATGTCTGTGTTGCCCCATTACCTCATCTGTGAAAATGGGATAAAAATAATGCCTATGCCACAGAGCTGTTCTGAGGATCAAATAACATATAGCACTGGGCAAACCTTTCCATTTTTAGATTTCAAAAATCTATAAACATGAGCTATTAATAGCAGTAATGAAGGGGGCAGTATGGCGCCATGGATAGAAAGCTGACCTCAGAATCCAGAATCTGGAAGCAGACATTTACTTGTGCTATTCTGGGCAAGTCACCTAAACTCTCTGTGTCCTGGGCCAGTCACTAAGAATATAAATTGCAGAAAAGGTGCTGAAGCAATGGAAGGGATTTTCTTTCCTACTCGCTCCCTACGCCAGTGAAATCCCAGTTCCAGTTTCTATTGCAATGAATAGTAATAAGTCACTGAGACAAGTTGCCCACTTTGTTAGGTCCTTTTCTTCAGCCATTTTTGCAGATACCCATAGCTGCATTCAGGTGCACCGTGCATTCAGCTGGCTCCTCTAGCACCAGGACACTTCTTGCCACCAGATGCAGCCAATTCAAATGGGAAGGAGAGAGATGCAAGAGCTTTCTTACAGAAACCTTTAGATGCTGGCCATATGGGGCTTTTGGTTTGTTCTGTACATTTTGTTTTATGCCGGATTACTTCCAAAAGGTTGGCAGGGAGAGATGTCACTGCATTGGCTCCCACATATTTCGCACAGCCAGAATACCAGAAATGCTGGCTTTGGGGATCATCATCGCACCATGTTTATTCAGGTTCCTGTCTCATCGTTCCCTTTGACACCAGACCAGGAAAACCCAGAGGACATAATCTGGCAGCAACCATGCAATTGTAGATTTCTCCCAGCAGCCATCTCTTTTTCCTTCATTGAAATGCATTATCATCATGAACTTGTTTTTCTCATTAATAACCCTGACAAGGGCCAGCCCTCCTCATTTATCAACTCATTGCTCAGCAAAAAATGTCAAGTGATCCCACAAGAAGATTAGCTGGATGTCTATGAGTCTGTCCTGCCTCAGGCCCCTTAACGTCCTGACTGGAGTGGAACGCTTAGCTTCCCCTTGGCATGAAAATGAATGTTCATTTTAAAAGACTCAGAATCACAGAATCTCAGGCTCAGAAGGGATCTCAGAGGCCAGTTGCTTCAATCTGAACCTGGATAAGAATTCTGACTATAGAATCACTGGTTTGTAAAGAGGTTAACTTGTCCAGCCTCCTGCCTCTGGACAGTGGTATATGGTAGTCTTTCAAGAAAGATAATATCCAGCATTTTCTTTTCTCTTCTCCTTCTTCCTCCTCCTTGTGCTCCTCTTCCCCCTTCTCCTCCTCTTCTTCCCTCCTACTTCTCTTCCCCCTCCTCCTCCTTTTCCTTGTCTCGCTCTCCCACCTCTTCCTCTTCCACCTTTTCTTCCTCCTCCTCTTTCTCCTTCTTCTCCTTCTTCTTTTCCTCCTCCTCCTCCTCTTTCTCCTTCTTCTTTTTCTTCTTCTTCTTCTTCTCCTTTTTCTTCTTCTTCTTCTTCTTCTTCTTCTTCTTCTTCTTCTTCTTCTTCTTCTTCTTCTTCTCCTCCTCCTCCTCCTCCTCCTTCTTCTCCTTCTTTCTCCTCCCATCTCCCCTAAGCTGGAAGTGTCATAGCTCAGTTCCACTACTGATTGGCATAGGAGAATAGGACTTATTCTATTTCCAACCCAGGAGAGTCTGCCCCTTCTCTGCCAGTGTGGTGGTCCTTACAATCACTTCATTGCTATATACTCCATAGTCTTCCTGGGCCAAAACACTGGGCTGTTATTTGATATTTTGCCAGCTTGAGCTGATTTTAAAGACAAATGAGTATCTGTTCTCAAGAGGCACAGGACACCTGTGACAGGAGCAGTGTATAAAGTCAATCCTTCATAAATACATGTTGGATCAGATTGAGGTGAATCATAGAGCATGCCTATTTGTTGATAGCAAGAATTTTTCAAGAATATTTTAAGAATAATCAGAATTAGTGATAATGAGTAGAAAGTCATTTAGATTTGGAGTCATAAGATCTGGGTTTTCTTGGTCTGCCAATTGTGACCTTCAGAATTTCCCCTCTCTTAGGTTCAGTTTACTCAAATGGATAGAACCTATGCCCATGCCATGATCTTATAATTCTTTCAAACCAGATATACCTCTGGGTGTATATCTCTCTGGACCAAGAGTGATGATGATCTGGTGAGAAAGTCTGAAGATCTCAAATCACAGAAGCTAACCAGGAAATTTAGGGAGTGTGTATTTGTAACAAGCAAGTTGCTGCAAATAAGGATAGAGGTCATGAGGTATAGACCCCTGAGTCCAGGACTGGTTGTCATAGCTTTCCTCCTATTACCCTAGTGACTTTGTCTAGGGAATTAGGATGATTGGCAATTGACATGGGAGGCAGGCAGATTAGTAACCACCCTGGCAAGTGGCATCTGACTTTGGGGATGAGATAGTCAGGATCTCATAAAGTAAAACAGACTGAGACAATCAGCTGTGCCTGCTACTTAAAAAGTTCCAGAGATATAGTTTCTGGGTAATCATCAATCTGGGTAATTAATCATTTTATTAATAATTCTAGCATTTTGTTAATAAAAAACATCAGTAACATTCTCGAATGTCAAAGGTATATTGGTGGACTCCCAGTTTATATGCCCTTGAAAGAGTGGGTGTTCCTGAGGGTGGCAATTAATTCTGATTGGTTAACAATGAGAGAGAATGAATATTAACATGAAAGGAGGATCTATTCTAATAAGGGGCTGGGAGGATGTAACCTTGATTATGTCATTGACTTCTAAATCACCTAGTCTTGGACCATCTAATCAAAGAATTTACCTCCAATCCAAACCTGTATGGAGCATAATGGGCTTCCCCACCTGAGATTAAATTCCTTGTAAGGTTGGATGGGGTCTGACCAAGATTGGGGAGGGAAAAAGTTAATTTAACCTTCAGAGATTGAGCTTTGAAATGATGACTTTACAAAAAGGGGGAACTCTGGATCTTCCCAAATCATTGGTTGTTAGTAATCACTTTTCTTACTACAAACTGCCTTAACCCAAGCCTTTACTGCCTATGGTCTGAGACTGAAGAGACCACTGCAGGAGTGAATCAGATACTGGAGAGGAGAGGTGAGCAGAGTGACTGAAATTCCCACCTATTGTGGTAAAGACTGGTGAGTTGAAGGGAAATAATATGCTTCCCTTACCTCTTACGATGTTTATTTACCTCTGACTATACTTCCATTGACATAGTCTGAGTTCCTCGACATAGATCCCATGACCCCAACCTTGGATCCAAACACAGAGCCCTCTCCTCTTATTTACTTTCCATGATCTTCAGGTATACATAACTTGGAACTTCATCTGGTACACTGAGAGGGCAAGTGAGGGCAAGGCTGGGGAGATGGTTAGAGGTAGACAGCTCGATTTGCTATATTCACTATAAAATATGTGACTACAGTATGTTAAATTCCTGAGTCATTTGCTGAGGGAAGAGAATTCAGGTTCAGGGTTGGGTTCTAGAGTCATATTTAAAGGGGTATATATGTATGTATGTGTATATGTACATATTATGTATGTATATGTATGCATGCATATGTATGTATATATGTGTGTGTACTATATATATGTACAATAGTACATATCTCCTAAATAAATTCAAAACCTAGCCCACATGGGTTTAAACTATTCAATGGCCCTGGCATTGGAGGAATATCCTAGGTTTTGTATGGCTAACCGCCTTCTGGTGACCAGCGTAGATACACCAACCTTTGAGCAAGCTATTCCATGCATGCACGAAATAAGAATTAAGATGGCTACTGAGCTGACTACCTGGTAGAAGACTCAGATATATTCCTCCTTCATTGAATAGCATGGGGACAATCTAATACCAATACTCCATAATAAGAATTTACACAGTGCGTACTACGGGCCAGGCAGTGTGCTGAGCACTGCAATTATCTCATCCTGGGAGATGAGTACTATTATTATGCCAATTTTATAGTTGAGGAAACTGAGGCAAACAGACATTAAATGACCTGCCCAAGGTCACACAGCTAGTAAGAATCTACAGTCAAATTGGAACTGAGGTCTTCCTGACTTCAACCCCTTAACAAAGGCAACACACAAGCTAATTTGGACTGCCCCTACTTTAATGACTCAAGTATCACCAGTACTATACCTATGAAATGCAACATATAAAAGGAAATGTTGAATGAGGTGGCTTCTGAGATCCCTTCCGTCCCTGAAGGTCTATGGCTCAAGTCTTCTGGGTTGGTGGAGAAGGATTCTAGCTTGATTCCTCACTCAGAAAGAAAAGACACATTTATTTATCCTAGAAGTAAGAGACAATCATTTTGAGAGTCTTGTACTTATGACCCCAACTGAGAAAAGCAATATTAATTAATTAGCCTTGACTGGACTGGCTAATTGAATGTTAATGTCTTCAAACTACTGGACAAGCCTGACATATCATCAGACATATCAAATTAATTTAATGGAGCAAGGCTTTCCCAGAATCTGACACTCAAAGTTACTGCTGGACATGTTAGCTGGATCTCCACTAACCTAGAAATCTAACGGATCCTAAGCAGATCCTTCAGAACCCAGAAAGGCAAAGGCATGCATGATCCCACTGTAGGAAACTCTGTACTGAGAAGGAAAAGAAATAAGAAATTTACAAGATAATTTTGCTGCATATTTGAAAAGAATAGCCAGTTGTACACAGTAGATTTGCAGTTTCAGATGTAATCGTCCTTTTTAATTGCATTCTGTTACAGAAATGCTTATTTTATTCCATAAATTAAAAAGAAAAGACTCTGTTGAGGCCTGTTTGGAGCCTCTTACTTGAGTTCAAGTTTCGTGCTGCCAAGTTCTAGGTGAGCACTTCTTTGTCTGCAGCATCGTTGTAACCCACATCTCTACAGCACCTTAACGTTAACGAAGCATTCTCCATCCCCCACCCTCATGAGGAAGGTAGTACAGTTACTGTTACTCCCATTTTATCAATGAAGAAACTAAAGCTTGCAGAGATTAAATGACATACTCACATTCACGTGACTAGTACATGATGGAACCAGGACTTCATTTCCTTTTGCTTTTTGTAGTTGTCAGAGTGTCTCCACTGCTGGGTCTGTTCATCTGCCTTTCCATCACTTCATATAGATCTTTCCCTAGTTCCTTGTAGTCTTCCCATTTATTATTTGTAAATGGATTTTACATTATAAAATAAACTCAAAGAGGACTCCTGGTCACTTCTAGAGACAATACAAAGGTTTGTATGTACAAAAAAATTTATATGTATAAATATAAAGAATCTCATGGAGCACATGACCAGGAACGTGGCAAGATTAGCCATCTTTAAGAAATGATTTCCTATGTAACTTTCTCATACTTCTGCTGTAATTCTTTTTTTAAAAAGGGTTTTTTTAATTTTTTTTATTTTACTTGTCTTTTTGTTTTTCTATCACAGTCATTGTCTCATATATACCCCACCCACCCAGCCTTCCCTTATACAAAGAAAGAACAGTTAAACAAAACCAACCCACAGCACCTGACAGCTCCTGAAACATCCCACAGCCAGTCTCCTACCTTTCTAACAAAAGGATGGAGGGGCATTTCCTCATGTCTTCTTTGGAGCCAAGATTGGTCATTTTAATTATATAGCACTCAGCTCTGTTTTATTTTAGGATTTCTAAAATTGAAATTTGGGGAATTGGGCAAAAGTCCAAAGGGAGCCCCAAAGAATCAGAGTGGTAGTGGTAGTGGTAGTGGTGGTGGTGGTGGTGGTGGTGGTGGTGGTGGTAGTGGTGATGGTAGTAGTGGAGGTAGTAGTGGTGGTAGTAGTGGTGGGTAGGCAGCTAGGTGACACAATGCATAGTGCTGAGTCAGAAGAACTCATCTTCCTGAGTTCAAACCCAGCTTCACACACTTACTAGCTGTGTGACCCTGTTTGCCTCAGTTTCCTCATCTATAAAATGAGCTGGAAAAGGAAATGCAAACCACTCCAGTATATTTGCCAAGGAAAACCCTAAATGGGATTGAGTTGGAGACAACTGGAACAACTGAACAACAGCGATAGAAATAGCTTGTGCTCAGGAGTCAGAGGAACTGAGTTCAAATCTACCTTTGACACTACTTGTCTAACCCTGAATAAGTCACTTAACTTCTTTCCATAGCTATAAAATGAGATTTTAACTAAATGGCTTCCAAATTTCCTTCTAGCCTTAGAGCTGCAATCCTATGACTTGTAGGATAAAAAAATAGGACAAGGAATCTCTGTACTTTCTTTTGGGCTTTTTTACCCCTTGCAGAAAAGGAAAACCAGAGCCCCAAGATTACAAAGTGCTATTAGACATTCCTTGTTAGGGTTTACTTATTTACTTGCTCATACATTTATCAGTGGGAAATGTCAGGTGCATTCTTCATAAGAGATGACACACCATTGACCCCTAGTTATGCAAATGGAGGTATTTTTCCAGTTTAAGTGATTTGCACTTACCAAATCACACCCACTTGCTCAGATCCAAGGCACATATTTAAATAATGTGAAAAAGGACTAGATTTGGAGGCAGGAGAGCTGCTTGAGAATACCAACCGTCCTTTTATCTAGGTGACCTTGGCCCATTGATAGAGTTGTCTGTGAGTATGTGAGTATGAAGGGAATGGGCTAGCTAATCTCTCAGGGCCCTTTTAGCTCAGATCCTATCACAGAATCAGACAACATGAGAGATGTAAGGTGCTTTACAAACCTTAAAGTATTATCCAAATGTTATATAATAGTAACAGTATTATCATGACTATAACATCTCCTATAGCACATTATTTGGAGTTTCTCATAAGCATCTATTGTTTTTTCTTATTATACTGGAAAGGTCCATGAAGACAGGAACCCCAGGCAGTCCCCTGAGCCTAACACCGTGTTCTGCATACAGTAAGTGCTTAATAACTATAGAACTGAACTAAACGAAACTGGCGAAGCTAACTGATCCAAGTGAGGATTAAACTTCTGAGTTGACGTCATTAGCATTCTGTTCTAACCAAACGCACAGGCATGGTTTGTGGAGGTGGGGCAGGACACATGCAAAGTTATAGAGGTGAAAAAAGTTTGAGAATTAATGATCCAGAGGGATCAACTACAATCCCTGGGCCATTCTTTCATAATCTATACATGTGTATGAATGAAGTGTATACCCACCCTGAGCTGCTGATAGATCATGGCTCTACCATAGCAGGGCCTTGTGGCTCTGTTGTCTGGGAGCAATGAGGGTTGATTTTACCCATACCACCTGATCATTCAATTCAACTCAAATCAGCAAATGTTTATTTGAATAGCTATAGGCAGGACACTGGCACTCTTTTGCCAGGGAATGGAAAAGGAGTCAGCCTCAAAGAAGGACAAGTAAGTGGATAGAGCATTGGGTTTGAAGCCAAGAAGACTCATCTTTATGAGTTCAAATCCATCCTCAGACACGTATTAGCTGTGTGACCCAAGGCAAGTCACTTAACCCTGTTTGCCTCAGTTTCTCCATCCGTAAAATGAGCTGGAGAAGGAAATGACAAACCATTCCAGTTGTTGCTGTCATTTGTCTTTCATTCTCAAGAAGAACAAGGACATCAGGAGGGTGATGTCTTGACTTACACTTGAGTTAGATTCAGGTGAGGCAGGGCTATGCAAATTCACCGGACTCGTTCTCTCCTCGAGTCATTGGAGTCCAATGGCAAGATATAGGTCAAGATGACCAGCAGTGGCCCCAGATACAGTGAAGGACATTGGCCTCGTTAGGTTAAGGCCTTTCTCAGGTCTCACTTCATCTGAGGCAATGCTCATTCAATAATTAAAGGCTAGGTGAGAATTACATCTTTGCCAAGAAAAGCCCAAATGGGGACACAGAGAGCTGGACACAACTGAAAAGTGACTTAATAAGCCTCAAGGAATTTAGAATCCCTGGCAGGAGTATGGAACATGCTTAGAGTTACCCTTCCTGGTGGGTTATGAAGAACATGTACAAATATTCTCTGCTTCCTTCCAATACTCCATATGGAAGTTGGGGGGAGCAGGGTTAGGGAGGATCTGACTTCTGGCAATGAGCAGGGGCTTTCCCTTTATGATAGCAATGAATTTCCTAATAAGCTGCTGAGCCAAAAGGACTGATAATTCAAGGGTTATGCAAAAGCAAGTCTTCTTGCATTTTGGCTGTAAGGGCCATTTCAAGCTGGTCCTGAGAGTTGGTGGAGAAGGGGACATGTCTTTCCCTGTCTCTCATCTGCCCTTCAGATGGCTATGAGCCCACCCCTTCTACCTCCATTGTTTTCGTTTCTTTTCTGGCCTTAGGTGGACAAGTGTCCTGAGGCTCAAGTTTCCAGGTGGCTTTATGAATTATAAAAGGTCTAAATGACATCCTGGGATGCAGAGTCTGCAGCATACGCCTCAGCAGCAGTGGCTGATGGCAGAGGAAACCTTATCATTGGGAGTGGAGAAACATCCTAAGGACAGCCAAGTATGGAAAGATAGTCCAAGGAAGAAGGAAGCACAACCTCAAAAGCATTGCCCCCAAAGGGAGCCACATCAACATTCTATGGAGACAAGATCTCTAGGCCCTCAAGTACCAAGATCTGAGAGTCATCTCTTTGCTACTTATGTGCCCACTACTGCTGAGTTTGAGCCTACTGTTTCTATGGATGCTGTACATATTTGTTGAAGAGTGTACCCCAACATTTGAGAGTAAATGTTTTTATACTGTTTCTGCAATGCCATTTAAGTAAAAACTTTTGATAGGAGGTAATTGAGTCTACTAACTGATTGTTGAAAGGGTGCTTGGGAACTACAGTGTTAATTATCCATAATTCCCCCCCAGAACCAAACAATAGCAGTAAGCCCTCTGGGAGAACCCAATCTTTGAGAGTCAATGACAGTTGGGGCAATAACCCTGGGCTTAAACAGGCTACATATGGAACAGTAACAAGCAAAAAATGAGTCAGAGAAGGAAATGGTAAACCAGTTCAGGATCTTTGCCAAGAAAACCCCAGGTGGGGTCATGAAGAGTCAGACATGACTGAAAGGACTGAACAACAACATAGCAAAACCAAAAGGGGAAGGGAATATAGTTAGGTGGTGCAGTGGAAAGAGTGCTGGGCTGGGAGTCAGGAAGACTCTTTTTCCTGAGTTCAAATCTGGCCTCAGACACTAGCTGTGTGACCCTGAGTTAGTCACTTAAACCTGTTTGCCTCAGTTTCCTTATCTGTAAAATAAGCTGGAGAAGAAAATGGCAAATCACTCTAGGATCTCTGCCGAGAAAACCCCAAATGGGGGTCACAAAGAGTTGGACTTCACTAAAAAATGATTGAACTATGAAGATCCCTAAGAGAAGCACAGAGTGCTGGAGGTGGGAGTGGGTTGAGTTCAGAAAAACTGAGATAATCCAGGCAGAAAGAATAAAGAAAAGATGGAGGAGGGATGGTTGAAGAAAGGAGAGGAAGAAAATGGGAGGCACTGGGAGAGGAAAGAAAGGTAGAGGAGAAGACGCACAGTGTTGGAGAGTCACTCTTGTCCTGTAATATTTACAAATGATTGGAATACAAAAAATGAGAATTGACCCTAATTTTGACAGCCATGGCCACATGCTTCCTAGCAAAGCTGGTTTTTTAAAAAATTGAGGAAAAGCCTCACTGGACATCACACTGACTTTTCCTGAGAAAACCGTAAGGACAAAAGGAGAGAAAATCATTATTTCATGAGCTCCATTCTGGCCTCACATTCCTCAAGGGTCACCATCCCCGGGGAGGAAGGAACTCAGGTGCAGAGCCAAGCCCAGCGTCAAGACAGGCTCCCCTAGCCCTATTTATAGTGAGGGTTTATTAGGTGTATATCTTTGGAGGTGAATATTTCATGCCCTTTCTAATTCAGAACAGCACCCAATAGCCCAGAGCCATCACTTCATGTGTTTAAGTGCTATTACACACCGATATCCTGGGCCTCACCGGATGCAGGGATGAAAACAGCTTTAGTCATCCTGCTTTACTCCTCTGAGTAAAATGAATTAGTCAGCAGTGGCAGCAGCATTGTCCTCAGCTGTATTATTGGAGAAATATTTCCTTGCAATTAAGTCTCCTCTTTGGCCTTGTTCTTCCCTGCAAAAGATATAATTCAAATGTAATGACAGCTTCTTGCTGGCTAGATTCTAATAAGATTCTTCTGTCTTGTTGATAAGGATTCTGAGATGGCTACATGTCCTTTCTCCGATTTAGATTGCATTATGGATTATGGATATATCATCTACCGTGCAGGCCTCCATCCACCGTCAGTATTGAGCAGCAGAGGTGAAATAAGGCTGTCTAGCTAAATTGCTTTCCAGATGCTCAGACTATTGATGAAATAGCTGACTCTCCCCACTACTACTCCTGGTCCTTGTAGGACAATGTGTATTTTTCCTGCCCCCCCCAAAAAAACCCCAAAACTATGTGGTATAGTGGAAAAAGCACTGTTTATGGATTGAGAAGATTTGGGTTCAAATCCTGACTTTAATACTTTTGTGACCTTGGGCAAATCATCTCCCTGGGCCTCAGTTTTCTCAGCTGTAAAATGGGGTGGGATTGGACTAGATGGGCCTTTAGGTTCCCTCTAGTTCTAAATCTGTGATAACCTGGTGCCTTGACCAAATGTGGTATACCCTGTGGGGTGTAAGCAAAAGTTGGGGGCAGGGAGGAGAGGGGCTGGGGAAGGAGCATAATGAATGGAAAGCCTTTCTACATAGTTAGAAAGAGTCCCTTAGTCCATAGCTCTTCGAGGCCATCCAGTCCAACATCATGTTGTAGATGAGGAAATTGACCCAGAGAAGCCAAGAAACTCACCAAGGGTCATACAGATGATATCGAGAGCAGAATTTGAACTCAGATCCTCTAATCCTTTCCACTCTAACCTGCTGCCTCCACGAGGGGATTTTGTTCTAACTTCAAGTAAAAAGCTTTCCCCTACCTCTGATGGTCAGCTTGGTAGAGTAGGCTAATAATTAAATCCTAAAACAACTTTACAAAAACAGCAGTGATCTTGAGGTGGGGGTGGGAGCACAGAAGTATGTGTTTCAGTGGAAAGACCACTAAGAGGACCAGGTTTGAAACTGAAGCTCTGCTCACTTACTTTCTGTGTGACTTTGAGAAGTCACTTAACCTCTCTGGGCTGCACTTCTCTTATTTGAGTGAGAATGGACCTCTCAGGGTCCCTATGGTTTCCTATCTTAAGTTTCCATGTAGGAAGGAAGGAAGGAAGGAAGGAAGGAAGGAAGGAAGGAAGGAAGGAAGGAAGGAAGGAAGGAAGGAAAGAAGGAGGCAAGGAGGGAGGAAAAGAAGGATGAAGGAGAAAAAAGAAGGAAGGAAGAAAGAAAGTGAGGGAGGGAGGAATGAAAAGAGGAAAAAGTGAAGGAAGTAAAGAGGGAAGGAAGGGAAGAAGGAAGGAAGCAAGGAAGGAAGGAACAAAGGAAGGAAGGACTTAGCACAGTGCTGGCACACAGTAGGTGCTACATAAATATTTCCCAGGCTGTGGGCATCTTGCTGCTTCCACTGTCATTCTAAAAATGATTCCCTCCTCCCAGGCTCCAGAGCCACTGACAGGCAGATCTGCTGGGTCATGCAGGAGTTCTGTTTCTACCTTGACCAATCAATGTCAGCTTCTTCAAGATCCAATTAAGTTCCAGTTGAAGGAGAAATAGGGAGTAAACAACCGTCATCTAGTAAAGGGGCTAGGGACCATGTGTTCCTGGCATCCTTTGGAATGTTTTGTCCCCATCCTGTCTGGAAAAGGCAGCATTTCCTTGGACACCCTGGGATCCAGGGAATTATCATAGCAGCGATCCAGGCTGTCAGCAATAATGCTTGCCAGAGCTCAAAAACAGCCTCCTTGGTAAGAAGACCTCAGGACTGATTCTTGGAGAAACTGTGGAAAAGCAAGATGAAAAGTGTGGCCTGGCAGGGGGTCTGTCCCTTTTCCCATTCCAGCAGGTCATCTGTCATTCCCTTTCCTCTGGGGATCTGAACTCTGCAGTCAGTAGTGCTCATCTTACTCTGAAGAGAATTAGAAAGCTATTTCATTTTGTAATTTACATTTCCAACTCTTTCATTCTGCAAGTGACATTTTAATGGCTAAACAATAACTGTGCTGCCATAAAAATCTGGAAGTGTTCGGGTGGTGATCCCTTCAGCCTGGGTCATTATTGGAGCAACTGCTTATTGGCAAACTCCATTATGTCTTGGGTGACATCTCTCGTTGCAGTAATGACTGGCTTTGTTCCCCAGTCTGGTCCTATTTATCTTCTCTACTGGCTGTCACTCATACAGGAGCCCCGTGATAGCAGGGGGTTAGCTATGACCTTTTCGAGTCCACGGAGGGGATGCTGGTGACTTTCCAATCTCCCCCACATGTAATGAGTCACTTGCAGCAGCTGTGGCTAAAGGATGGTCTTCCCACTACAAGAATTAGGGGAAAGGGATGGAGTGGAAGGAACCAAGTCCCTTGGTAGGTTGAGCCCTGGGATGAGATGCTTCTTCCATAGGCATGGTAAGATGAAATTCTGGTGCTCTAACTGAGCTTTCTTCTATCACAATCAGGAAACCACAGCAGTTGTGACCTATGGGAGCAGAGAGACAGCAGCTGTTGCTAATTATCCTGTAAAGGGCACCCACCTTTCTCCTACTCTGAAGCTGCCTTTGAAAGGTACCAGATGAAAACAAGTATGGAGAAAGAGATTTGCTTCTGGGCTGGTATTTCTAAGCTGGCCTTTATACTGTATTCTGTAGAGTTAAGTGTTGTTAACAGGAGGAAGGGTGAGATCAAGGCTTCTCCATGGCAAAGTGGGGCAGCTCTAGGAAGCTGGTTTTCTGGGTAATCTTTCCTGTGTCTGTATTTATGCTTCCTTATATTGTGTCCTTGGGGAAAGCCTCTTTTAATTCTGCAAGCTGATTGAACCCTAAGGTGCAGAATATCACCACAAACGTTAATAGGCAACAGTGACTGTTACCAAGGTCAGCAACAACTGTATTCTCTGCATTCAGAGCTCATGAGATCCTAACACTCTGCCATGGAGGCTGAGCCAGACAGTATGGGAAAATTAAATCAAAATGTTCCATCTGACTCCCCCAAAGGTGTCATAAAAATCAGTGGCAGTACCACTATTTTTAGAGTCCTGGCCATTCACATGATTAAATAGATTCCCTAAAACACTTTCAGTCCTGCCTATATTGACATCATTCATCTAGACCCCTTACTGCTCTCAGTCATCTCACTGCCGCTGTGGTAAATTTATACACTGAATAAGGTTTTGCTGTGATGTTTTTGATGTCATGGACAGAAATAAATGATTGCTTTTCTCTTATATTAATAACTAATCATTGAATTGAGACCAAAATTTTTCCCCTTTTCTACTTCCTCATCCAGAAATCAACCAGTGTTGGAAACCAGTGACTTTCTCAGGATACGATCTAATCAGACAGTAAAAGAAATTCTAAGTGTGGGCTCATGGGAGGATTCCTGCTCATTGTGTACTCCAACACATTTCTGGGGAAATGGGGATTCTCCCTTTTCTCAGACAAGTGATATGGAAATTGCTGAATCTCTTTGACCAAGACTTTGGTGATCCAAGTTACTACTCCAAGACCCTCATTGTAATATAGCTCCACCTCTCATTGTAATATGCATTCCCTCATTTATTGTTAACCAATCAGAGTTGATTTCCATCCTCAGGAATACCTACTCTTCCAAGGGCATATAAATTGTGAGCCCTCCCTCATGAGGGGTCTTTGATCTAATGGCCAAATGGCCATCCTTGTATTAATGAACTTGCTAGCCTTATTAATAAAAATGATTAAATTACTCAGAAACTACGTCTCTTGCTTTATTGCAAAATAGGAATAGCAATGTCATCTACCTCCCAAGGTTGTTGTGAAGATCCAGTGAAAACTGTGGAAAACGCCTCGCACAGTGCCTGCACACAGTCGGTGCTTAATAAATGCTTGTTTCCTTCCTTCTTTCCCTTCAACTATATCACATCCAGCAAGGTGCTCCTGTCTCTTTCTTTTCCAGGCCTGCTACAGCCCAAAGGCAGTGGAATGAACGCTGAGAAGGTGGACAAGCCTGACCCAGACCATGCTCCTGCCTCCTCTCCTGCCTGTCTCATTTCTGCCTCTCTCTGCCTTTGTCCCTGCTGTTTCCTCATCCTTCTCTCTTCCCAGCTAGATCCTGACCATCTTTCAAGGTCAAATTCAAGTCTGACTCTTGCATTAAGCTTTTTCAGATAGCTCTGAATACTGAAATTCTTCTAATGAAGGACCTCTAGGACCCAGAAAATAGAACTCCACAGGTCTCATGAATAGAAGGGAAGAGAATACCTTACTTCTTTATGGTTGTTGTTCAGTCCTGCCCAACTCTCTGCGACCTCATTTTGGGGTTTTCTTGGCAAAGATGCTGGAGTGCTTTGCCATTTCCTTTCCATTGCCTGCTCATTTCACAGATGAGGAAACTGAGGCAAACAGAATGAAATGACTTCTCCAGAGTCACACAGCTAGAAAGCATCTAAGGCCAGATTTGAAATCAGGAAGCTGAGTCTTCCTGACTCCGGGCCTATGCTCTATCCACTGCACCACAGACCTTGTCCTAATCCTCTACTCTGTCCAGGCTTTCTAAATCAGGGTTCATGAGAGAGACAAACCCAATCTTCCTGGGAGCCATATACAAATTCACCCTGAAATTGCTGAGGATTGCCACTGGACATTGGCACACTGACTTACACTGATTCATACTCTCACAACTTATCAAGTCACTCAGCACAGACTCCTATCTTGCTTTCATTCTCATCTACTTTTGAGTCATGGGGGCTGGTTGCCTAACCACACCTGCCTCTCCAATGACCCATGTCAGGAGAAAATCCTAACCTCTCTTTCATAGGCTAGGAGAAATCAGTAACTGAGCATCAATCTGGGCCCACAGCAGTTTTCTCTTTCAGAATCTAGTGCTTTTTCTGTGCTATGGGAGCACCTTATAAGCAATCTTTGTGTTGCAACAGTGACTAAAACCTTTTAGTTGGATCTAGGATGGGCCAGCCTTCACTGAATTCTGTTAAAAAGAAACTTCTACTATAAAAAATTCAAGCTCAGAATAAAGTTATACTGGTGGGATTCACTACTTGTAACCTTCAGACAATTGAGATGATAATACATGAAGGAAGCACCGATAATACCATAACTGGTCAGAGAAAGGGACATAAACCATTGTTTTCAGACGTGCTCTTCATAGTTGTCAGCCAACTTCAAGGTCAAGTTCAAACTCCTAGGATGAAAAATTATTCCAGTAATGAGTATATCACTCAGCATGTCCTCAAAAGTGTTTGTGTTATGTCCTGAACACTTTCCTGAAGGGCTGTGGGACTCACAGAAGAAGTATAAAACATGGTGCTTGCCTTTAAAATCCTTCTAGGAGAGACATGAAACTAACAAGCATGAAACAATTAAAGATTGAAAAAGTGCTAAAGTATGAGGGTCAGAGTGGAGACCTGGCAAGAGGGGTTCAGAAACCAAGTAATTGATATTGGCCAGAGTTGCCTGAAAGGCTTAATGCAAAGGTCAGACTTGAACTTGGCCTCAAAAGATGGTCAGGATCTAGCTGGGAAGAGAAGAGGATGGGGAAACAGCAGGAACAAAGAAAGGCAGAGAGAGGCAGAAATGAGCCAGGCAGGAGAGGAGGCAGGAGCGTGGTCTGGGCCAGACTTGTCAACAGTCTCAGGATTCATTACATCGCCTTTGGGCTGCATCAGGCCTGGAAAGAAACTCTTGGGAGTCCAGGGGATGACCATAATTACAGAGTAGTCTTCCAGGTTAGCTTTTGGTAAGGCAAAATAAACAGTTGGAGTAAGAACTGGATGAAGTGACTGATTTGGGGCAGTAGGTTCCTGGGTAATTGCTGGCTGAATGACTTGGGCCAAGTCACTTAACTGCTCAATGTCAGTTTCCCTGTCCTCTAAAAGGAGACAGAACGCCCTGGAACAATCTTCCTGAGCTCTGAGTAATCTAGCAGGTTAATTCAAAGGGTGGCAAATAAAAAAAGAGAGCAAAGCCTGTGAAAAAGCAAAAATAAACAGTTAACAGTAAATAGAAAATAGAACTGCCCAAAGCAACAGGGACCTAAAACAGATGGTGCAGTCCAGAGGCCAAGGAACCACAAGTATTGGAAAAGCAGACATGCATCACAATGAGGTTAGGTCCGTGGAGGATGGAACCTGAGACTAAACAACATCCAGTCTAGGAAATGTCAGCTTCAGTGTTCAGAGGCAATGCTTTATCAACACTTCCAACTGTATTGGATGCTTTTGAAAGAAAAATAAAATTAACGTAGTGGAGGGACTGGCCAATAGGGAGACCAGTCTTTGAATCATTTGCATATCTTCCCTCATCTGGTTTTCCTCCAAGTGCTGATGTGGCAATTTGGGGGAGCCATTGGTCAGTGATTCAGGGATTTGGGTGCGATGATAATGAATTCTAATTGGTTGTTAAACCAATAGAGGGCAGCTAAGTGGCAAAGTGGATACAGTGCTGGGCTAGAGTCAGGAAGAACTCAAGGAAGAACTAAATCTGACCTCAGATACCTACTAGCTCTGTGACCCTAGATAAGTCACTTAACCCTGTTTGCCTCAGTTTCCTCATCTGTAAAATGAGCTGGAGAAGGAAATGGCAAATCACTCCAATATCTTTGCTAAGAAAACCCATGAGATCACAAAGAGTGATCTGACAAAGACTGGAAAACTAACTAAACAATTGAAAGCCAAAAGAACTGATGACTCAGGAATTGCTAGCCAGAGCTATCTTTTTCTTTGATGGCTTCCCGGAACTGAATATTTTTGAGCTAGTAGTTGATGAGAGAGACATCAGCTCCGTCTCTCAGCTGCCTTTGGTGGCTATGAGCACATGACTATTTTTGTCCCCTTGTGCATAATTCTTTCCTGATATTAGAAAAGGTGTTCTGTGACAAATGATCTAGGTATGACATGGGCAGGGCCTTGGGAGTTTAAGAGACCCTGAGTCCCGCTAGTAATGAGAGTTGATAGCAGAGTACCCCAAAGCCTTTCACTGACTGGGTGTGCCCATCTCAAAGGCAGTCCTTGTTCAACTTCTGAATCTTGTGGCTTCTGCTACCCACTGTGGTATGGTTTCTGCTACTAACTCCAGTGACTGGTGGGGCCTCTCGTTGATCTCTCGTGTGATCTCCCAGATCACAAGGTCATTACCTGGATGAGTGTACCCTAAATAATCATTCACCTAACAGCAGGAAAGAATAAGCACAAAGACATAGAGAAAGCCACATACTCAGCCACCATGGGCACATGGGAAATGGATGGTGCCCTTCTATACTTTCCCTCACCATAAGCCTGTGAGGCCAATAGTTCAGCCCCTATTGCTGAATCCAGGGTTTTTCCAGCTCCAGTGGAGCCATAGGATTCACAAACATAGACACCAAGTTTTAAATTAGTCCCTCACAAAGGGATTGACTTAGATAGTCAAACCCTAATACTACTCTCCTCTGGGTTTATGGAAGCTCCAAATTCTTGTGTCATACTGCTTATGAACTAATAGGTAAGTCCAGGCTGGGCCCATTTCCAGCTGGGGCACTCGCACAATGGTTGACTCACAGTTGGCAGCCAGAAAACAACATAGTCAAACCCAGTGCTAATCCCAGTGCCAAGTGAATTCGGTGCCAAGCTCAGGGTCTACTCAGGGTCTAATCCGCAGAGCATGCATGTAGGGGCATAGGAGCTGGACAAGACTTTAGAGAGAATGTGACCCAACCCTTCATTTTATGGATGAGGAAATGGAGGCCAATAGAATTCAGGGGATGGCCCAAACCCTCCTCTCTTCCTAACTTCGCCATTTCTCTCAAAGTCATCATCATCCTTTCAGTCTTGCAGGCATCTGACCTCAGCATCATCCTTAATTGTTTTGTCCCTCCTACCACATGCACAGCTGCCAAATCTTATCATTCCTACCTCTCCAATGTCTCTCTGATACTACCCCTCCCCCCATTCTTATAACCACCCCTGTAGTTTAAGCCCCCGTCACCTCTCACCCATTTTTACTACAACAGCCCCTTCCTTTTTCTTCCAGCCTCACTTCTCTCATCACTCTAGTCCAATTCTCACTAATCTGACCATGTGACTCCCTAATCAGTAAACTCCCGTGGCTCCCTATTGCCTCTGGGATCAAATACAAACTCCTCTATTTTGCTTTTAAAATGCCAAACAACTTGACCCCAATCTATCTTTTGAGTCTTATTGCATTTTTCTCCCTCCCAGACTCAGTCAAACTGGCTCTGCTCCTCACCTATAAAAGCCCATTTCCCTTCTCCTTGCCCTTGCACCGGCTATGCCCCATGCCTGGAATGCATCCTCTCCTTTCCTCCAGCTCAGAGTCCCTCTCTTCCCTTGAAGAGGTTGTGCAAGCACCAGTTTCTGCTTGAAGCCTTTCCCAGTCCCCCCAACCTCCCAGTCACTGGGAATTCCCTACATCAATGAAATCCTAGAACCAACCAAAGCATAATTATACAAAAATAACATCAGATATTGTTTTACATTATATATTTAAATATATTTACATAATTGACATATTATATTATTGTTTTTTATTATATTTTAAAGTATATTTGCTGCTTAGTCATTTCAGCTACATTCAACTCTTTGTGACCCCATTTTGGGGTTTTCTTGGCAGAAATACTAGAATGGTTTGCCATCTCCTTTCTCAGCTCAATTTACGATAAAGAAATTGGGGCAAAGTTAAGTGACTTGCCCAGGGTCACACAGCTAGTAAGTGTCTGAGGCCAAATTTGAGCTCGGGAAGATGAGCCTTCCTGACTCCAGGTCCAGCACTCTATCCACTGCAGGACCTAGCTGCCCCATTAATACCTCTAAGGTACTACCTGACCAGTTACTGCTTTACCTATATGTGTGACCATGCTCATGGCCCTTAACTTCTTTGAGACTCAGTTTTCTCATCTCTAAAATAAAGACATTGAATTAGATGAGGTCTATGATGCTTCTCTCCCCTCTACCACCCCAATGGAAAGGTGCAAAAAAAGAGCAAATAATTTAACAGCCTCCTGAACAGATGCCCCATGACCCCTTGGAGCAACAGCAAGCCTGGCTAGTTGCAGGTAGAAATATTCTCTGCAGCTCCCCAGTTCTGCTGGTTGTTGCTAATGGCTGGAGGAACTCTTTTGGACCAGAACTGAGACTGGCATCTTCTACTGTACCACCTATCAGATGATAGACTGATGGAGCCATGGAGTCAAGGCTTCAGGAAGAGGACAAGCTGTACCTCTTCCTTCGACCCTCAACCCCTACCTCTGGCTTCAGAAAACCTAGGAAAATACAATTTGGGCCTCTAGTTGGGGGATAAATAACATCGCCTTTCTTAGTACAATTTCTTGAATTTATGCGTAAGTTGTTTTCATACTGTTTCCTCTATTAAATAGTGAGCATCTGGAGTCAGGATTATCTTTTGCCTTTTTTTTGGCACCCTCAGAACTTAGCAGTGTATCTAACATATTGTTTGCTGTGTCTGATTTTTCATGACCCCATTTGGGGTTTTCTTGGCAAAGATCCTGGAATGTTTTGCCATTTCTTTCTCCAGTTCATTTTACAGATGAGGAAACTGAGGCAAACAGGGTTAAGTGACCTGCCCAGGATCACACTAGAAAGTGTCTAAGGCCAAATCTGAACTCAGGAAGATGAGTCTTCCTGATTCTATGCCAGGTGCCCTAGTTGCCCATCTAACACATAGTAGGAGCAATAAATGCATAGTAATTGATTTGTGGATAAATATATCTCCTGCCCCAGAACTGGGGGCCTACTGGCTAAAGGTACCTCCTAGAGATCCAATCCAGATATTGCCCTATAGGAGACACAGATATCTTTTTCGTATATAGCTGTTTCTATGTTGTCTCCCTCATTAGACAGTGAGCTCCTTGAGAGCAGGGACTGTCTTGTGCTTTCCCTTGTATTTCCCAGTATCTAACACAGTGCCTGGCACACAGTAGGTGTCTAATTAAGGCTTACTGACCTGTTAATTTAAGAAGGGATATTTACCAGAGACCTCTAAAGCTACTTAGAGCATTCCTATATTTGCATATTAACACTGACTTCAGCTAAACCTCTAAACTAGCAGGAGGTACTGGCTAGCTGAGGATAAGCCACTCAGTTTTTTAAAGGTAGATTATATATATGGGTTCTGGTCTGCCTGAAGAAATTGCTTGTCCTCCTTTTCTTCCCTTTAACCATTAAATACTTTTCCAGAAACTCCCTTTCAAAATTCTATACTTCCCCTGACATGGCAGAGGGTTTGGAGAGTTGCTTATTTTGTTATTATCAATGAGAAAGGGACTTCTTTATAAAGGTTTACTTATGAGGTCCCATAATTTGTAGCTGTCACTTGGCTAAAATGTAGTGATTAAATTCAATGAAACCTGCCTAATGAGATGAGAGCAACAACCTCTTTGACAGAGACCTTCAGGGAGGCATTCCCAATTGTTTGTTAGGTGGCTCAGTGGACAGAGCACTGAACCTGGACTCAGGAAGATGTGAGTTCAAATTTGGCCTTAGACATTTACTAGCTGTGTGACCCTGGCCCAGTCACTAAACCTGTTGGCCTTAATCCACTGGAGACGGAAATGGCAAACTATTACACTATCTTTGCCCCATCGACAATGTTGGCATGCTATGGCCCCACAGGCTCATGAGGATCCCACTATAAACCAATAAAAATTGTTTATTGTCTAAAGTCATTGCTAAGAAAATACAGCCTTTTAAGTGGAATTAAGCACATGTGCCTGGGATCAAATGTTCCCTATTTTAAAAGTGGGACAAGGCCTGAGTACTAGCAGGTTACTAATGACCTTATTCCCAGAGAATCAAGTTCAAACAGATCTATAATGAACACAAGAATTGGTCCCCAGAAACTTGGTCTCTGGACAAAGGAGCCCTGGGTCTGAAGAGCCCGTTGCAAAATTCTTGTCTTTTCTGCCTCCACCTTCTCTTCCCCATCTGTACTGTCCCCTCTGTGCCCACTATAATTATCCTGATCTCTTCTCCTGATTGGTTTTTCTGACTCCTAGGTTATCCCCTCTCTAACGCTCTAACTCAACTCATCCTCCTGGATAGCTAGGTGGTGCCGTGGATAGAGTGCTGGTCCTGGAGTCAGGAAGACTCATCTCCCTGAGTTCAAATCTGGCCTCAGACACTTACTAGCTTTGTGACTCTGGGAAAGTCACTTAACCCTGTTTGCCTCAGTTCCTCATCTGTCAAATGGGCTGAAGAAACAAATTGTGGTACATGGTTGTGATGGAATGCTACTGTGCTATAAGAAATGATCAGCTCAATGCTCTTAGAAAGGCATGAAAAGACTTACATGAAACAGTGAAGAGGAAAGTGAGCAGAGCCAAGGGAACATTGTGTACCATAACAGCAATATTGTTTTTAAGAATGACTTCAAGCAATTAAGTCGTTTTGACTATTATAAATGCATTAAAAGTAAAGGACATATGAAGTAAGAAGCTATCTTCATACAGAGAAAGAACTGATCAATAAAAATATGTGTAGAATAATTACATACATATGTGTGTATAAAATGTAGGCAGATACATAAATATAGATAGATACCTATTTGTGTCTAGTAGTGGTCATCTTGGAGGGGGAAGAAAAAAGGAAAAAAAGAAATTGACATTATAACTTGGTTCTATATTTAAAAGGAATAGCCAGTTGTACATAACAGTTTTGCAGTTTTGTGTGCAATCATCTTTTCATTATGCTATGTTATCGAAATGCTTGTTTATTCCATACAATGAAATTAAAAATAAAATATTTTTTAAAAGAAGGAAATGACAAATCACACCAGTATCTTTGCCAAGAAAACCCCAAATGGGATCACCGAGAGTTGGACAAGACTGAACAACAACCCATCCTCCATACCAGTGATATCAAACTTGAAAAGAACCAGATCCCTTCAGCCACATACTGACTTATAAAACCACAAATTAACATCATATTATATTGTAGTTTTACTTATTTTTACAAAACATTCCCTAGTTACATTTTAATCTGGTTTGGGCTGCAGCACTCAAGGGTTTTACAGGTCAGTCAGTGCTACTGACATCTCTGCTCCACATACTGTCCAAATTAATTTTTCAAATGCATGCAGTGCTCTGATGGTGTCATACCCCAACTCAGAATCCTTCAATGGCTCTCTATTGCCTCTCAAACAAAGCATAAACTCCCATTCCTAGAATTTAAAGTCCTCCCTCCACGATCTGGGTCCCAACTACTTTTCAATTCAATTTAACAAACACTTATTAAATGTTTGCTGGGTGCAAGGTACTGTACTTGGAGTTGGGAATACAAAGAAAAGTCCCCAAATCCCTCTCCAGCCTTATCTCATACGACCCATCTCTGAGTCTTCTATACTCCAGACTAATTGGACTACCTCTGTTCCCTGTTCTTGCCCTGCCTCTTCTCATCCCCAAGCCTACAATGAAGCATCTCTTCATCTCTATCTGTTGAGGTTCCTCCCTTCCTTCAAGGCCTTACTCAGGAGCCACATCCTCCAGGATCCCACCTGCCCAGGTGCGAGTCACCTTTGTCTGCTTGAATTCCTCCTAGCCTTTGCCGGGTATGCATTTCATGTTCCCTTCTGCTCCAATATTCTAATGGATTTGTGATTTAGTCCATTAATGGATTTATCCCCTCCAGTGATGATACTCACAACTTCTTTGTGCCTCCTCATTTTGTACAGTTGTAGAGAAGGGAAGCAGGAAGGGGAATGGCTAGGGACTCCCCATTTTCTCTTCACAGAAGCTACACCAAAGAAGTCCACAGTTGGTCCTTCCGTTATCCCTCGCGTTCTGCACGAGTACTTCACTTTCATCTTTTGCTCATTTAGATCTGTGACAACACTACCTCTTCCTTGTACCAGAGTTATTTGTATATTTATCCACCCCACCCCTCCTAGATTATAAGGACTTTGAAATTAGGATCTGGGTCCTTTGTATGACCACACCTGGCATGGTGCCTTGCATATTGTGCTGTTGTTGCTCAGTCATTTCAGTTGCATCTGACTCTTTGTGATCCCATCTGAGGTTTTCTTGGTAAAGATACTAGAGTGGTTTGACATTTCCTTCTCCAGCTCATTTTACAGATAAGGAAACTGAGGCAAAAAGGCTGAAGTAACTTACCCAGGGTCATACAACTAGGGAATATCTGAGACCAGATGTAAACTCAGAAAGGGGAGTCTTCTTGACTCCAATCCTGGCACTCGAGCTGCCCTTAGATGTCCACCTTGCGTAGAGCAGGTGTTCATTAAACATCTGTTAAATTATTTCTCTTGAGTAGAGCCTATGAGTCTGGGGGTTTCTGTCAAGACAGCTCAAATCCCACCTTCTATGAAAGGTTTTTCCCAGTTCTCCCAGCCCCCACTGCTAGGGCCTTCCCTCTGATATTACCTTCCCCTTGCAAAGTACTATCTTATATGTATATCATCAGCACTTAGCACAAAGCATAGTGTATATAGTAGGGGCTTGATAAACAATAATTGACTGATTAACTGACTATATAGTTTTATGCATGTTGTTTCCACCATTAAAATGTGAGATGCTTGAGATCAAGGACTGTGTATCCCCAGTTTAGCATAGTGCCTAGCAAGCATGGGATTGGTTGACTTTAGTCACAGATGTCAACTTCCAAGCAGTGAAAGTCACCAAATAGATCTACTCCTGGACATAGGACCACAGTCTAAATTTTGGTCAATACAAAAATTACAAAGTCTAACCAGAGCTACAGAAATAGAGAATCAAGTGATCAAAAGGAAACCACTCAGAGTTTTTACATCATTTAGGACTTTCCTTTCATTAGTCTAGCTCCCAGAAGGCTGCTGCACTCATTACCACAGATTTAGGAGACTAGTCCCTGTAACCCTTGTTAATCCTAAATGAAGCAGCCCTGAGAGCCTGGAGGCTGCCCTTCCAAGGCTTCAGCACCTCAACTGAGCAAATAGCTCCCAAGCCTAAGGCAATTCCACACACAAAGGAGAAATGCTGTTAGAGGAAAGGTGGGTAGGAAAAGAGGGTGAGAGGGAGGATGAAGATCAGTGCCTGGGCACAAGACATTCCAAAAATGGGTTAGCAGAAGCTGTAAAAATGAATAAAGATCTATTTGGCAACACAGACCCAAGGCTTGTCACTGAAGCTACTTTGTGCCAAATCACGTTGTGCCAAATGTCATTTATGGCAAGAAAGAAAAAAATGAGTAAAATGTTCCCACATGGCATGAAAGAGTTAACACAGTCTACAAACAGAAGGAGTTTGTGCTCTAAGAGAATCTTGTTCCTTGAGTTTGATTCTACCCTATCAAACATAATCACAGTATCTGGAATGGGAAGGTATTGGTGAGATCATTTAATCCAACTTCCTTATGTTAGAGATGAGGAAATTAAAGCCCAGAGAAGTTGTGGCATGCCTTCTCTCCCCCCACTCTGTGTGTGTGTGTGTGTATGTGTGTGTATATGTGTGTTTGTGTGTGAGACAAGGGCTTTAAACTTAGTTAGACCAGAAGAATAGATTTTATCCCCCCTCTTCCTAATGAAGACAGATCATGTGTTCTCTCCTTGATAAGCTAGTCAGCTTGGCTTTGTTCCATGTGTACTTGACAGTGAACCCCCCTAACCTGCCAGGGTACATGTCCCCTTACACACACACACACACACACACACACACACACACACACACACACCATGGAGACAAAGCACATATGCCCAGCTCCATGCATGTTTTGGTTACATGGGAAGACAGACATGCTTAAGGTCAGATAACAAGATGAACCACCAGCAAGGACACCTTTCCCCTACCCCTTGGCTTTCCTGTGCTCCTCTCTCAAACCTAGGATCTCTGAGGCCAGGCAGGAAGAGGGACATGGTGATGCACACTACTTGGATAAACTGGGAGTCACCAGCTACAATTCTAGGGAGATGAAGAACCACCAACCTTACAGCATGATGTTGCATCCTAATGACCTCCAGGCCTTACTATCTGCCCTTTCTCTACACCTGCTATACCTCAGGCACTGCCATGTGACCTGTAGCACACCCCAAGGACCTCTGGACCTTCCAACTGCCCTGGTACTGAAGCTTTACTACTTCTCATTCTCTCTTCTACTAAACTCTCTTATATCTTTGCTGACTCCCCAAATGAGAGTATGGTCTCCTTAACAGCAGAGACTGTCTCACTTTTTTTCTGTTTGGTTACTCAATGCTTAGCACCGTTCTTAGCACATAATAAGCACTTAATAGATGTTTCTTTTTTTTATTTATTCAGATCAAGGACTTTCCCTGCAAATCCGTGTTACAAATGGATACAAAATGTACCCTCAGCCCTTGTTCAGAAACACCTTGTAAATATTTGTTGTGGGAGCTACAAATACCTGCTTGATAAAAGCCAGTTTGGCTCTTCCCTTTCTTTCTGTAGAGCTGTGAGAAGCAACTTAAAGTCATTTCAACAACCTGGCCTATCTCTCTTGGAAAATGAGGGAAAGGTAAACAGAAAGACAAGGTGTCTTTCTGAACTCTCCAAAGCCTTGGTGGTAGACAAACCATGAAAGTGTTAGAATAAAGAGAAGGCAAATGGGACTGACTCACCATGTGCCAACCTAGAGTGGAAAATAGACTTCTTGGAACTTTTAAGAAAAAGACATTTCCAAAACACCCTTTTGGAGGAGGGTGAGGTTAGTAGACATGAATACAAAACAACTGAAGGTTGAATTATCCCAAGAGCATTCTGGACCATGAGATTTGTAGGAGCAGTTACACTGTCAGTTAAGACTCCAGCATAATTTCTCCATATTGGAGCTCTTTGAAAGTTGGACCAAAGTCAAGGACAGATGAGTAAATAATAACAGCAAAGTAGAGAAAACAACTATGATTTCAGAGAGGATGACTCGAAGCATCTGTTAGACAAGTGTGGAACATCAGCACAGAAGCATAACCTCAAGCCCTTCCCTTTTGCTGGGACCCAACCCATGGTATTTCCATACATCTTTAGAACTGTAGATGTCCCAGTTGTAGATGGAGAGGGTGGCTCCACAGAAGAAGCATTTCTTGACCTTCTTAGGTTCAGATGCAGGTACTTTCTGAGGAATTTACTTTACTCAGTGTAAATAAAACTTCTATATTTGTGAATCTATGTGCTTGTAAAGGAAGTTGGTTGCCACTTTCAGAAAGTGTGATACTAAAGTTACCAGTTTCCACCTGAGAGGTAAGCAATGAACCATTTGAATCAATGGTCAATGATGCATACCCAGGCCCTTCCTGTCAGGAAGGAACTTCTAACACAAGAGTTACTATTTCCACAGTCATAAAAGGACCAGACAAGAGAGCATGGAAGGAGCAGGACAAATCTATCACCATCCTTGAGAAACAACTCAAGGGTTGTGGCTTACTGAGGGTTGATCAATGGTGCTATTTTTAAGTGTAAAGGACAAGCACAGTGTTTCTCTTCTTTCCCAGTGAAGTCAGTGGCAAGAAGAAAAAAGCTGCATCCAGCTTGAGGTAGAAGGGCACTGGAGCTGGCTGAGCCCATTGTTAAATTTTCAATGTCAACCTCAACACCTGAAAAATTTGCAAACTATAAATCAGGGCTTGATTTATTGGTTTGGTGATTGTGTAGACATCAATAAGAAAGTGATGGAGAAAATATTAATCACACAGATTAAATTTAAAAGTATACCTAGCTTACATTTATTTTTATTTCAGACAGTTGGTTGTTAAACATTTACTAACACATCCTGTCTTGAGGTAAGTACAACCTTTCTCCTAGAAGAGTTGTCCTCTATATCAGAGTTTAAATCGTGACCCCTTTTTGTCCAAGACATTTTTACGTGATCCTAGGTATAGAAGTATATGAAATAGGTATACAAATCAAACATTTACTGATAATAAATCATAAAGAAATTTATTTTTAAATAATTCTTGGGAATATAGATAATTTTATCATTTATTAAAGATGAAAGCAAATTTGCCTTCTAATGAGATGGATATTCTTGTTTATTTTTACATAAAGAATTGAATCTTGACAGAATATTTGAGACTGCAGGACATAGAGCATTTTCAATATTTTTCAGAGTCAATCAATATTTTGATTTTATAATTATCAATGCTGTATTCAGAACCACAGCTACAGTGAAGTCATGTGATGCATCAAGGACAGACACTGCCAGAAACACCCCATTACGTGTTTGATTTTGAGTTAATTTTTGGTCATTGTATGTTAAGAAACTTTTTACTGTTGCCAAATTTTTCTTGACCTCCACATTTAGCTATATAACCCCACAAGGGGTCACAACCCACAGTTTAAGAAGTGTTGCTCTATACCACCTGTGATGGGAAAGTATTATCCTACCTTTAGAATAGCTCCCTTCTCTTTCTCTCTGCCTTCTGGGTTTCTTATCTAAGCTAGGTAACCAAGAGTATTTTATACAGAAGAATGTAGATCCTATTCCGTGAAGATGGGAATAAAGAAAATCTCCCAGTTTCAGTCCCACCTCCTCTAAAGAGCCTTCCCTGAGCATCCCAGGCCACAGCAAAATGTTTTCTTCTTTTCTTTAACTTGGCATTTCTTGCTCCCCATTGATCTCAGTCAACACCAAAAACAAGACAACCCATGCTCTCAAGGAGCTTACATTCTATTGGGAGAAATTACATGTGCCCATAAAACTATATATAGGTAGATTAATTGTAATTTTAGAAGGATGGAAAACATCAACAGTTCTAGGTGATAAGGTAAGGCCTCATGTAGAAAGTAGTGGCTGAACTAGACTTGGAAGTGTCAAGTTTGTATAAAAACCAGATCAACAAGGTGATCAATGGGGGCAGGGTTAAGATGGCAGAGTAGAAGCAGGAATCTGCTTAAACTCTCCCCCCAAATCCCTCAAAAAACTGCAAAAAAATGACTCTAAACCAATTCTAGAGTAGCAGAAGAGCAAAATGACAGACTGAAGCAAAGTTCCATGCCAAGATAACCTGGAAGAACAACTGGAAGGGTCTATCACACCTGACTAGGAGCTGAGTGCGTTACCATAGATGGAGCTGGAGCAGGCCTTAGGGGATTGATTCTCTGGTGGTTGCAGGGGTTTCCAGACTTCTCAACCTACCATTGCCAAAGACAAATTTGATGTTCAGCGGAAAGGGTCTCTCACCAGGGTGAGAGGGGAGTGTAGTCTGGCTCCAGCCTCAGGGAGGCAGCAGTCACTGCCTAAGCAGCTGTTTCTGGAGTCCTCCACCTAACAGAGCTCAAAAGTCAAGTAATTGGCTGAGAAAATAAGCGAATAGGGGAAAAACAGACTATAGATTCTTAATTCTCAGTGAAAAGGTATTTTCTTATATCATTAGTGACAAGGAAGCTCAAAACATACAACCAGAAGACAACAAAGTCAATACTCCTCCATCCAAAGCCTCCAAGAAAATTATGAATTGGCCACAGGCCATGGAAGAGCTCAAAAAGTATTTTGAAAATCAAGTAAGAGAAGTAGAGGAAAAATTGGGAAGAGAAATGAGAGTGATGCAAGAAAATCATGAAAAACAAGTCAACAGCTTGCTAAAGGAAATCCCAAAAAATGCTGAAGAAAATAACACCTTTAAAATTAAACTAACCCATAAGGTAAAAGAAATTCAAAAAACCAATGAGGAGAAGAATGCTTTAAAAAGAAGAATGAGCCAAGTGCACAAAGAGGTCCAAAAGCTCACTGAAGAAAATAAATCCTTCAAAATTAGAATGGAGCACATGGAAGCTAATGATGTTATGAGAAATCAAGAAATTTTAAAATAAAACTAAAAGAATGAAAAAATAGAAGACAATGTGAAGTATTTCACTGGAAAAACAACTGACCTGGAAAATGGATCCAGGAGAGATAATTTTGGACTACGAAAACCATGATCAAAAAAAGAGCCTAAATATCATCTTTGAAGAAATTATCAAGGAAAACTGTCCTGATGTTCTCGAACCAGAGGGTAAAATAGAAACGGGAATCCACCATTCACCTGCTGAAATAAAAACTCCTAGGAATATTGTAGCCAAATTCCAGAGTTCTCAGGTCAAGTAGAAAATATTACAAGTAGCCAGAAAGAAGCAATTCAAGTATTGTGGAAACATAATTAAGATAACACAAGATTTAGCAGCTTCTACACTAGGGAATCAGAGGGCTTGGAATATGATATTCCAGAGGTCAAAGGATGTAGGATTAAAACCAAGAATCACCTACCTAGCAAAACTGAGTATAATATTTCAGGGGGAAAATGGAATTTCAATGCAATAGAGGACTTCCAAGAATTCTTGTTGAAAAGATCAGAGTTGAATAGGAAATTTGACTTTCAAACACAAAAATCAAGAGAAACATGAAAAAGCAAACAGGAAAGAGAAACCATAAGAGATTTATTAAAGTTGAACTGTTTACATTCCTACATGGAAAGATGATATTTGTAACTCATGAGACCTTTCCCAGTATTAGGGTAGTTGGAGGGAATGTACATACATACATACATACATACATACATACATACATACATACATGTGTATATGTATATATTGTGTATGTATATGTGTGCATGTATAGAAAGAGAGAGACACGGGGGGGCACAGGGTGAACTGAGTATGAAGGGATGATTTCTAAAAAATAAAATTAAGTTTTGAGAGGAATGTACTAGAAGAAAGAGAATGTGTGTGTGTTCGTCCTTCATTGCCAAAGAAGACCATGCCATCAGAGAAATAATGACATGACTTGCACTTAACTTTGTTTTGAGTGAGGGAGGACTGTGCAGGTCACCAGCCTCCCTTATCCTCCAGAGCCATCTGAATCCAGTGACCAAATATTCATCAGGATGACTGGAGATGACCCAAGATGAGGCAATTGGGGTTAAGTGATTTGCCCAAGGCCAGTGAGTGTCAAGTGTCTGAGGTGAGATTTGAACTCAGGTCCTCCTGACTCCTGCACTGGTGCTCTATCCACTGTACCACCTAGCTGGCCTGGAGAAAGAGACAGGGAGAGGTAGAACATAGTAAATCATCTCACATAAAAGAGACAAGAAAGAACTTTTACAATGGAGGGGAAGAGGGGGAAGGTGAGAGGGAATAAGTGAGCCTTACTTTCACTGGATTTGGTTTCAGGAGGGAATAACATAACACACTTATTTGCATGTGGAAGTCTATCTTACCTTACAGGGAAAGCAGGGTGGAAAGAGATAAGAGAAGGGGGCAATAGAAGGGATGGCAGATTGGTGGAAGGGCTAATCAGAAGCAAATACTTTGGTAGAAGGACAGGTCAAAGGAGAAAATAGAATAAATAGAAGGCAAGACAGGATAGAGGGAAATGGTTAGTCTTTTACAACATGACTGTTATGGAAGTGTTTTGCATGACTACATATATATATAACCTATATTGAATTGCTTGCCTTCTCATTGAGGATAGGTGGGGAGAGGGAAAGGCAGAGAATGTCAAACCCAAAGCTTTAAAAATGAATGTTAAAAATTGTTTTTTACATGCAACTAGGAAATAAGATATATAGACAATGGGGTATAGAAATCTATCTCACCCTACAGGAAAATAGAAGGGAAAGGGATGGGGGGGGGGGGGGTCTGGGGTGGTGATAGAAGGCAGAAGGGAGGGCAGATTGGAGGAAAGGGTAATCAGAATGCATGCTGTCCTGGGGTGAAGGTAGGAGGGGAGATGGGGAGCAAACTTTAAATTCAAAATTTTGTGGAAGTGAAAGTTGAAAATTGAAAACAAATTTAACTAAAACAACAACAAGGTGATCAACAAATAAAATAAGGCATTTATTCAAGGTCACAGAATTTCAGTCTAGCAATGCACTGTGTTATTCAAACAGGAAAGCTCAGTGAAGAGAGTTATGAAACTGAGGTTACGTATACTCAAGAGGGTAAGGTAGATAAATAAATGGAACAGCAGGTGGATCACAAGTTATTTATTTCAGGATGATAGCACCTTCCTGGGAAAAAAAAGCACAGCATGGTTTTAAGTCACTTCTGTCCAACAGAGGCAGGTCACTGACTGTGTCCCTAGCAGGAGTCACCTGTAGCATCATCAGAATAGCTGAACTAGAGGAAAGGAGGGGTTACAGAAGTACCTCTGGTGCTATCTCTGTCTGGGAATAGTAGAAAATGCTGGCCACAGCAGAGATTCCCAGGAGTTTATCCTGGGGGTAGAGGATGATTAGAAATCACTAGCCAGAACAGGGTAGGGATCCCAGAGTTTCCCAGGGATTGATGGAAGGAAGCTAAGGATTCTAAGAGCTAAAGAGGAGGAGGAAGTTCTTTCTAGGAATGGGGAAACAGCCTATTTGAAAGCTTGTGAGGAAAGAACAACAAGGCAAGTTTGAATGGACCACAGTATAGATTCTTTAAGTGCCTAACAGAGAAGTCTGTGGCATCTCTTGTACTGTTATTTAACTTTTTGTGTCCATTCAAATTAGGGAATGGCTGAACAAATTATGGTATATGGATATAATGTAATATTTTTGCCATGAGAAATGACAGAGGACACTTTCAGAGAAACCTGGGAAAACTTGTACACACTGATGCAGAATGAAATGTGTAGAACCAGGAGAGCAATTTATATAATAACAACAGCATTGTAAAGATGAACAATTTTGAAAGATTTAATAACTTTTCATTGCAATGACTGACCACAATTAAAAACAATTGATATTGAAGCTACCCATCTCCTGACAGAGTTGATAGATTAAAGGTGCAGAAGATAGGTATTTTCATACTTGGCCAACATGTGAAATAATTTGTGACTATGTTTATTTGTTACAGGGCACGATGTTTAACTTTTTTTACAATGAGGAGGGACATTAGAAGAGAGAAGAAGGATATTAATAATGTTGCCCCCCTCAAAAAAAGAAGAAAAGTGAGTCATTGAAGTTTTTAGAGAAAATTCACAGAATAGAGGTTCAGAAGGAAACACAGACCAGTAAGACAGCTTTGAAAGTAACATGTTGAATTCTATTAAACACTTATATTTAAAAATCAAACTATACATAATAGTCATGGGTTCATATGCAATTATCTTTTCATTTTATGGAAATGCTACATTTTTTTAATACTTGGCCTACTGCCTAGAACATAGTAGGTACTTAGTAAATGCTTGTTCACTTAACATTTTATGACTAAGTACAGAATTCTAAAAAGTTTTAAGAAAAGAAAGTTTTCATGTGTATCAATCTCGTCTTTGTCACCAGAGTGTAAGCCCCCAGAGGGCAGGCTACTTCTTTTATACTTCTTTTTATCCTCCAGAGTAATTAGCAAAGGAACCCAATAAATATTGATTGAATGAATGAATCTCCAAATTTGGTCACTTAAGGCTTCCCAAGATATCCCAAGATATTCCCAAGATATATTTTCCCCACACATGCAAGGTAGTTAATTCACTCTCTTAAGACTGGGATAACCACTATAATTGTGGTGAGTTGTCATCACATCTGGAACAGGGAGCTTTGTGGAATATCATATGATATCAAATTTCTTGTGGAATCAAAGTATGAGTCCACTGACAACTTCTCAAAGGACAGTCTTGACCATAACAGCCAACCAAAAAAGGGGGGATGCTCTTTTCCTAATGTAGCAGTGTAGAAGGTTTACAACCAAGCTACACTGGGTACAGGGAGCAAGAATGCAGACATAGTAAAGGCCCCTAGTTCCCCTACTCCAAGAGAACTCCTGGAGCCAGTGCAAATGGAACTTTTGAGCTGAATGTTTTTTTTTCATTGTGAGCATTTATACCTCTGAAATTGGCAAGCTACAAATTAGGATCTTTTGTTTTGTTGATTGACTAGACTCAAATGACAGAGAAGATGTTAATAATGAAGATTAAACTAAAAGTGTTTCCTTAGTACATCCCCCCACCCAAGATCTGGTTGTTAAACATTTATCCACGCACCACTGACTATGTCCCTAAGGGTCATACTAATACTTATCAAAACTTCAAGGTAATTTGCCTAACCTTGGCATTAGTTTCTAGGGGCATGGTAGAGTAGGAAAAAAATTACTTGCCCCTACCTAAAGATCAGAATGACTAGATATTCTATTAGGAGTAGGAAGGAGTTGACAAAAAAAAAGTTGACTTTTTTGTATCCTAATCAGACAGGGCTATAGATCAGACTAGAAAGGAGCAAATATGTACTAATCAGTCCTAGGAACGGTGGCAAATGATTTCATGAAAAAGCTTGTGCTAGTGAATGCTTTGGAACTCAAAAGAACTTAAATTTTGTCCAGAATTTCTACTTAATCTTTCCTTCAAATATAATTTTATCTCTCTTTCCTACTCTTGCTCTACCGCGTTCAGAGTTTATTGTCCAGGAAAAACACATTCTAGTGGCTAAGACCAACTGTCATCCAAACTAGGCCTTCTCTACCATGTATCTCCTATCTCCTAAAGGGATGACCCCTTGCATAGAGGCTGGAACCAGTAACCCCAGCAGCAGGAAGGCCCACTGCACAAGGGACCAGGATTCATTTCACACTAGTAAGGTAACCTGGATAGGATATATTACCTCACAGTTGAGGGAGCCCTTTGGACGGCCTGCTAACTTCCCTAACAGAGGCAGCTAGGCAGTTCAGAGGAGAGAGCTAGGCCTGGAGTTAGGAAGATCTGAGTTCAAATCTGACCTCAGACATATAGTAGCTGTGTGACCCTTGGCAAGCCACTTAACCTGTTTTCCTTAATCCACTGGAGAAGGAAATGACAAACTGTTCTAGTATCTTTGCCAAGAAAACCCCATGGACAGTATTAGCATGTTATGATTCACAGGGTCACAAAGAGTTAAACACAACTGAACAACAATAACAACTTCCCTGGCTCTGGGGGACAGGATTAGGAGTGAAACTTACATCCCCTTTTTGACTACGATTTCTTGTAAGGACCAAATGACAATGTATGCCAAGTGCTTTGCAAACTTTAAAGTGCTCTATACTTATGAGCATTATTATAATGTCAGCTTCTAATAATGGAGTGCTTTATAATTCACAAAGTCCTTTTCTTAGGTATGATTATACCCATTTTACAGATGAAGTAACTGAAAGTCACAAAGGTTAAAAAGATTAAAAAACCAGTCACACAACTAACAAATATGGGGGAAGGAATTCAAACCTGGACCAACCAGACTCCTGACACCAACCAGAGGACTTGTTCCATGTCAGCACGCTATCCCTTATGAATAATATTGTGTGTAAGCAACGTGAACCAGCAAAACTAGATACTGCTTTTTGAGGTATCCTTGACTACTCCTAAACATTTCTCCTTCAGCTTTTGGATGATGCCTGAAATTCTACTTTTAAAGATTCATTTCGTTGAGTAAAAATACTGCCCCTGTTAAAAAGGCAAATATTGGCATCCCCATTTTTCAGATAAGAATACTGAGGCTGTTGACAAGTGAAGTGACTGGTACATAATCAAACAGCCAGTAGTTCCTGAGGGAGTCAGAATTCAAATTCAGATCACAGACTCCAAATCCAGTACCCTTTCAGCTATACTATGTGCCTTCTTAACTATTTGGAATAATTTGTATTTCCACAGTATTTTTTTTTAGTTTATTGATTTTATTTTTAATTGATGGAATAAAAGAAGCATTTCCATAATATAGTATAACTTTTTAAGAAGATGATTACACATGAAACTACAAATCTATTACGTAAAACTTGCTATTCTTTTTAAATATGTAATAAAGTTATAATGTAAATTTCTTTTTTTCCCATAGTACTTTGAGCTCAACAAATCACTTTCCTTGTAATGATGCTACGAGTATTTTTATTCCCAAAAAGGCAAAGCGACTGTCCCAGAGTGACACAATTAGTAAGTACCAGTCTGGATTGGAACACAGGTCTCCAAAGCCAGCATTCTTTCTGCTATGTTGAGATGGTATGGCTAGGGTGAAGTATGTCATAAAGGAGTGGGAGCAGTCTGGGTTTTATGATGGCCTCGGGTGCCTTCAGGGGAGAGGAAGAGGGACCAGAGAGAGAAAGGTCAAGGGGGATGGGAAAGGGAGAGGACTGCAAAGAGAGATGAGAGCATCACAAGTCTGGCCAGAGCCAGCGCCGGCCAGGCATCTCTGCCCAAACCACTGAACTCTCTACTGAGTCGAAGGAAACAAATCTTTATAGGTGTCTGTATCTTACTTCTAGTGCACAATTTTTTTACAGGGATTTCCAGCAAAGCTGCAGTTCCTTCAGCTGACACACATGGTCATTAAAGCTCTGTAGATACTGAAGTAATTAAAAACGGTAATATAAGAACAAACCTAATATGAATAGACCACAAGGCAACCTTAGTGATGCCCAGATGTTTAAGAAGCCCCATGGAGATTTTGAATAATACCTTAACTTTGTTCTGCTGGAAGAATGTGTACTGATGCCTAAGATAATCATAGAAATGAGGACTCATACCGTTTACTCTTGTGATCTGATCTAGAAGTATTATTATGCACGCAAACTCAATACAACAGGTTTGGAGCCAAAAAAAAAAAAAAAAGACTTTAAAAGGAGAGCTGTGTCAGTGGTGATCAAATGAATAATACTACCCCAATTAAAAAGGCAAATATTGCTATCCCCATTTTTCAGATAAGAACATTGAGGCTATTGACAAGTAAAGTGACTGGTACATAGTCAAACAGCTAGTAGTACCTGAGGGAGTCAGAATTCAAATTCAGATCACAGACTTCAAATCCAGTACCCTTTCAGCTATACTATGTGCCTTCTTAACCATTTGGAACAAATTGCAGTGCCGCACATGAGCCACTTTGTTCTTAGCTTTGAAATAGATTTCTTCACTATAGCATTTCAGATAGAAATCTGTGTATAGCTTTTTGATTAAAATCACTGTCTTCTCTAAACAGGTATTTTTTCCCCTAGAAAGTTTTATATTATGCATCCAAATCCCTTTCTCTATGACTGCAGTTCTCTTGTGCAACTGAGGAATGGTTAAATGTTGTAGTACACAAATGTAATGGAATATTAGTGCACTTTGGGGTATGATGACATATTAACTGGTGCAAAGTAAAGTAAGAAGAACCAGGAAAACAATATACATAAGGATTACAATGTCAGTATAAAAATAACCCCCAAAATGAAATTCTTCTTTTAAAAAAAAAGTCTTTGTTGCAAGAAGTGGTTCTCTGGGAGAGGAAGCACATTGGGAAATGTAGAGGATTTTTTAAAAATCAATAAAAATTCACTTTCTAAAAAAAAAATGGCTTCCTGTCTACTAATATCAGATGAAACGGTGATCAACTCATCATTAAAGAAGTCTTAGAAGATCTGAGAATCAGAGCTAAAAATAGCAGTGTTTTAACATGGGACAGACACAATTTTGGGGAGAAAGGGAGCTGTAAGGAGATAGAGGTCAGTCAGACTTTTGGGGACATAGTCCAACCCTCACCCCCTCAGAGAAGGGAGACTCTGCAACAGTATCAACATAGCAAAAAGGTCATCTGACCCTTAATAAAACCCCACCCCGCCATCCCTTCCAAGAATAGCTGCTCCACAGTCTGAGCTAGTCACAAACATCAAGGTGAGTGAGATGGGGAAACTGACTGCAAGAGGAAGGAAGCTGTTGTAATTTGTCCCTTATTCTGGAAGAGGACCAATGACATCACGAGGGCAATGTTTTGGCTTGCCCATGAATTGGATTTAAGTGAGGCAGAACTACACAAGGTTGTCAGCCTCACCTTCTCAAAGGAAGTACATCCTCCTTAGAGGAAGGGGGCCCATCATCTAGGTATTGGTCTCCTTAGTACAAAGACCTCTTTATTTGTGCTAATTTCATCTCAAAACAGGAGGTTCCTCAAAAACATTAGACTGGGGAAAATGGTCCCATACTGATTGAATATTTTCTGTCTTTTTTCTGTACTCATATTTAGAAAAAAATGATGATGATGATGATGACTGACATTTTCTCTAGCCCAGATTACAAAAGTCTTTCCATATATAATCTCATTGCAAAGTGGAAACTTATAATGCTCTAATTATGCTTTGTATTTTTGGAAAACCAAAATTTAATTTTTCTGTACATGAAAGCGTAATTTCTTTGAAGTACTGTTTATTTCCACGGCTGGTCCTGGATGAGCTTACTGGGCTCGAGATTAGGCCTAAACAGGCTGTGCCTGCTGGAGGAAGAGAAATAAGAATTTCTTTTTCATTTCATCTTTTAAAATAATGATTAAAGAAAGCAAAACAGATTTTATGAATCTACTCTTGCTAAAAATATCAGGCTTTTTGAGTGTGGAGTGAGAGACCCTAGAATTTATGTGAATGAGTTTTTCTGGCTGTACATACATCATGTAATAGATGTGATTGTAACCCGGTTCTGAAGCATTCTGCCCAGAGTATATACGGAATCATTGACATTCTGTGTAAATTCGGGAGGCAACTGTGTGCTCCCCCACTGTGGGTATCCCACAGAGGTACATGGACTTGGGTTCTGGTTGATTATGGAAGGGGTCACTAGGTACAGGGCAGAGGTACAATTTGCATGTTCATTTTAATAGGAAGACATGTCTCCTTTTGCCAGTTCAATTAGACTATTAGAGAGCCCCCTTGCTGTGCATGACAGGGGACAATGAGGCCCGAAGCAGGCAGTCTCTCCTCCACATAATCAAAAAGATGAGCACCTCAGAGATAAATACTATCATTATTATTATTTCTATTTTACAGATGAGGAAACTGAGGCTCAGAAAGGCTAAGTTACTCACCTAGGGTTATGAAGTATTTGAAGGAGGTTTTTCTCCCAGTACAATTCAATAAATATTTGTTAAACATAATATACCTGCCAGGCCCTGTGCTAGTTACTGAAAATATCAGGACAAAGCTGAAGAGTCCCTGAGGTTGGAAGCTTACTTTCTCCTTGGAGGATAGCACACATACCCAAGTAAGGAGATACAAAGTAATTTCAAGAAGGAGAAGGCACTAGTAATTGAAGCTACAAAGTATCTCTGAGGGTAAGAACCACATAGGACTCACACCTTAGCCATTCCATTCCTCTTTCTCTTTTCTTGAGCCAGTAGCTTTTCACCAGTGACCTAGTACTTCATTCTTGAGGGAAGGCAGCATGGTGTAGAGGACAGGGCATGGGGGAGATCTGGTTTTAAATTCTTCCTCAGATGCTTAATAGTTTTGTGTGGCCTGGACAAGTCACTTAGGTTCTATGTGCCTCAGTATCCTTAGCTGTAAAATGAGGTGGTTGAACTAGATGATCTTTAGCTCTAAAATATATGACCCTCTGTCAGCCCTCTAGCATTTTATTTAATTTAATTTAATTTGTTGCTGTTCAGTTGTTTCAGATTCTCTGTCACCCCATTTGGGGCTTTCTTGGCAAAGACACTGGAGTAGTTTGTCATTTCCTTCTCCAGTTCATTTTAGAGATGCGGAAACTGAGGCAAACAGGGTGAAGTGACTTGCCCAGGGTCACACAGCTACTAAGCTCCAGGCCTGGTGCTCTATTCACTGCACCATCTAGCTGCCCCTAAGCTTTAATAACCAATAGAACAATAGCTAGCATTTTAATAACCAATAACATAATATATTTATCATATATTTAATAACAATAATATAATAATAGCTAGTATTTTTATAGTACTTCATTTTTTAAAAGAGAATGACTTCCTACCTGCTAATCTCAGATCAGACAGTAATCCTCTCATTGAAGTATGCACAGGACTTCACAGAAGACTCAATTTATCCTCAGGTAGACGCTAGTATTATCATCCTCATTTTACAGATGAAGACTGAAACAAATTGGTTAAGTGACTTGCCCATGGGGTCTGGAACCAGATTTGAACTCAGGTCTTCCTGATTCCAGGGCCAGTGCTCTAGCTCTAGTCTGGCGATTGTGCCAGACTGCCTCTCACATATGCCATCATGTGTTTATTATCCACAGAAAGCTCCCTTTCTATTTTAGTCAAGGACCCAAGTATTGGGAGTATATCACAGCTTCAACCCAGATCACCTGTCAGGTTTCCTGGTTAGAAGGGCTGTTGCTGGTCCCACTCCTCCATTAGCATTTGTTGGTGATTTCTACCTGCTCAGGAGGGATTCGTTTAACATCTGACTTCACTTCCCTAAAGCCAAAAGGGAACAACTTAACAAAATGATCTGATGTCAGTAATACTCTGTAACCAGAGCCGGGAGTCAACATTTCTGCTTTCTGAAGAAACAGAGCTCCTGGCTGCTGCTTTGACTCTTTCTCCAGCTCCCTGTGACATGTTCTTTGAAGTAGATCTCCATTTTGAGAATACAGAAAACTGGTAATTCAGTGGCATACAGGTTCAGCCAAGGTTTTCCTATCTGATTAACTCCATCAAAAAGTGACTAGACTGAAAGTTTCAACCCTTATCACAAAAGGATGAAATTAGGAATTCAGATTGCCTGAATTCAATTCCCAGGTTTCTGTTAGAGAATGTTTTTCTGATTTCCCACCTTCTTCCCTTTCAAAATTTGTTCATTTTTCATTAGTGTCCAATTCTATATGACCCCATTTGGGATTTTCTTGGCAAAGATATTGGAGTAATTTGTCATTTCCTTCTATAGCTTCTTCCTCATCCAGATGAGGAAACTGAGGCAAACAGCATTGTGACTTGCCCACATAGAAGTGTCTGAGGCCAGACTTAGGTTTTCCTCTGTCCAGAGCTGGTACTTTATACACTGAGCCACCTAGATGCTCATAACTCCAGATTTGGGATGCTATAATCCTTTGAGCCACAGTTAGTCATTTCTAAATTCAGGATCTCCAAAAATCTATGTCCTGTGTGAATTGGGAAAGATGAAGGAGAACCACTATGCACCCCAGTACCCAAAACACTCAGAACTTAGTTTGAGCTGAGTCTTTTACTATTTCTTTTCCATATCTCTCTTTAGCTTAGAGAAGAGATGGGTGGAGCTGGAGACAGACAGGCTAAGCCTTACAGCATGGGCTAAAGGATGAATAAATGACTGGTCAAGTTCCAGCTTCTATCCATCGATTTCTTTCTGGCCCCCAGCCTCCATAAAGCAGCTGCTTTGAACTGGAGGGGGCGGGGCAAAATCACCCAAACAATGGAGTCTGGCTCCTCTCCAAGCCTTTTCAGTACCCAGGAGAGCAGGGAAACATCCTTGGCAGCAGGCTGTCTTTTCTGTGTGCTCAGTGGCAGAAAAGAAAGAGTAGAATCCACCCCATTGTGCTTTGTCATTATGAGCCTTGAGCTGCACTACAGCTGTCCTCTGGTTGGCTCACACTCAGGCTGGAAAGCAATTAGACCAGAGAGGTCTGGGAAGCATCATGACGCAGGAGAGGAAACACAGGAGAGGAGGAACCTTCTAGGCCTGGTTCCCGAAGTCAAGACTAGGAGTTACAAGGCAGTCTCCCCATTCCTAGTCATAAGGAACTTAAAGGGAAAAGTTTCTCTTGTATCCCCCAGATGTTTTATACTGAACACCATAAAATAGTAAATAACTAACAAAATGGTCTCAGTGTAAATATGGATCTGGAGCTTGGTTCACTGATTTTCTATCTGTCCGTAGGCCCTTGGGATATACCACGTAAGGGCTCATATAAAGCCTAGGTTATAATTGTCAGCTGGAATATGGTACTAGAGAAAGACCAGTAGACCAGCATTGGACCTTTGTTGTAACCACTCCTGTGCCACTAGCTCAGTGTATGACTTATCAGGCCCCTTCTATTCTCTGAGCATCAGTTTCCTCATTTGTCAAATGGGGATTCAAGAAGCATTTTTTAAGTTCCTACAATGTAGCAGTGGGCTAGGTGCTAGGGATACGAGGAAGAAGATGATGATGGTGATGATGATGATGATGATGATGATGATGATGATGATGATGATGATGATGATGATGATGGTGCTGGTGGTGGTGGTTGTTGGTGATGATGATGACGATGACAACAGTTAACATTTGTATAAAAGCTTACTATGTAGTATGTATGTGACACTATGTGTATTATTAATGTATTTTTACTTAATTTGAAGATCTTTCCCATTAATAGGCCCATGTGACCTGCTTAAATCACTTGGAAGCCTAAGTCACATGTGGTCGGAGAAGCCTGCTGAATGGGTAGAGCAGGAAGGGGTGAGAGAGGACATAGGCAGGCAGGCAGCTAGGATTATGAGTTTTTGCTTGTGGGAAGGAGGGGAGGGGGAAAGGCTTGGGGATGGTGTTGTCCCCTAAGGTGCTAATATGCATCGACTTCTTGGTTATTATGATGATTTGGCTTTCTGGTTTGGGGATTTGGTTTTCTGGTATCTAAATAAATGTTTTTCTTCTGCCTTCTATGTGGAGAGTCTATTATACTTTGTGATTCAGAACTACGCTAGCATATTCATAGTCGCCATTGGTTCTGTGAATATTGCCTTGGTGATATGCTATGCTTTAAAATTATTCTCATTTGATACTCACAACAATCCTGGGAGATAAGTTTGGTTATTATTCCCTTTTTACTGATGAGAAAACTGAGGCAGACAGAGGTCATGTGATTTGCTAGTAAATGTCTGAGGTCAGATTTGAAATCAAGTCTTCCTGACTCCAGCTCTGACACTCTATCCACTCCCCCACCAAGATGCCCCTATAAAAATGAAAAAGGGTCATAACATCCATCCTACTTATTCACAGGGTTATTGTGAAGTCTCTAAAAGGACAATGCATGTGAACATGTGCTCTGAAAAGTATAAACCTCTATATGCATGTGAGGTATAAGGATGATGGAACTCCAGACTGATTGACAGAACTATCAAGCAGATTCATCACTCTGACATTTTCTATCTCTTTAAAGATTTGAATATGCAAAGCAATTCCTGTTGAAAGGCTATTTATTTCATTCTTGGCACTTTGCCATTAGGGTCTGCAGTCATCAAATGATGTGATACTTGGCCTAATACTTTGAATATATAGGTTTTCTAATGGCATAACTAAGAATATGATATTTTACTCAAATATACTGTCTCTGAAAAAAAGTCTATTAAAATGGATAAATACAAGTATTCACTGATATCTAAAATACTACTTAATCATATGACAGAATTTAGAGCAAGACTTACTGAAATAAAAATCCAGATACAGTAATTTTTATTTCCCCTTCATTATTAGTAGTCATTTATTAATTTAAATCTAATTATATCCTTAAAAGTGAGTAAAATTAATTCTCCTGAATTTTCTGACTTAGAATTGCACCCATCTGAGGCTTATACAGGATTTAAGTAGCTCTAATTTGGTTGGCACCAAAAACTTTCCCAGGTAGTTTTTTTTTTAGTCTATCAATGGTTCTTTCCATAATGAAAAACAATTTATTCATTCTGCTTAAGCTGGGGCATCCAAAGAAGGCCTGACTAAAATGTTCCTGCCAAGTTCCTGGTACTTGGGTGCTCCACTTATGTTAGGCTAGAAATAGCTTGGGAATCCATTCCCAATTATTATTCCCTAAACTCTGTGAGCTAGCTTCTTAGCCTCTCAAAGACAAGCCTTGTGATATTGCTAATTGTACAACAATAATGAAACATCAAATAAATCCTGGTTCCCTTAGCAATGACTCAAGCAGGTTCCTAGCTCGTTCACCAGACAGCTTCTGGATTAATCTGTTTTTAGCTACAATTTGAGTTTCCTAGGAGTTACGGTCTAAAATATATTAAAATACACCCTGGCAATAAAGTATTAAGCAGACCTGTCAAATGATTTCATCTCCAGATACCATTGTACATCCATACCACTTTATCAAAAGAGATGTTTGTTTACATATGCTCTGTAATTGACGGCACTACTTGTTCAATCTTGATCAGTTACAACCAAATACACTCAACTGTGAACTTGGCAGTGAACTAAATAACCCATAGAGCACACAGTACAGGAAATACCAAATAGTGACAAAACTATCTCATACCAGTGCTAAAAAAAAAGCTGTTGGAATGTATTGCATGAAACCCAGACCTTCCACACTTGCAGAAGAGTAATCATAACCTTCTGAGGTGTCACTAGACATGCTAGGAATCCACAAGCTTTTCAACCATAATGGCCACTTCTACCCAAAGCTCTGTACCTCAAACTTCCCAACTTGGACCCTAGGCAAGTCACTGAAAGTCTCTGAACCTCAACTTACTCCTCTACAAAAAGAGGAAAATAATATTCATATAATCTACTTCACATAGTTGTTATGAAGAATTTCATCAACCTCAATCTGCTATATTAATTATTTTCTCTCTCTTCAGTCTTTATTTATTCAATTTTAATATTTTATTTTTTCCCCAATTTAAAAACAAATTTAACCTTCATTTTTTACAATTTTGAATTCTAAATTCTCCCCCACTCTCTCTTCCCTCTCTCTCCTCATTGAGAAGGAAGTGATTTGATAAAGATTATACATGTGCAGTTGTGAAAACGTATTTCCATCTATATTGGTCATGTTGTAAAAAAAAAACACAGACAAAAGAAAAAGAAAGAAAGTAAAAAAAAAAAAAAAACAGTATGCTTCGATCTGCATTCAGATTCCAACCGTTCTTTCTCTGGAAGTGGGGATATGTTATATTAATGTTAATCACCAATAGTTGTCATTATTGCCTCATGGTCCTCAAGACTTATCTTTATAAGTACCCAGAGACCGTAAAAGGATTTATGCTTGGTTTTCATATATTACTGTTCAGTCAATATCTGTCTAAAATCTTTGAAGGAGTCAGAACTTGGAGTCAATAGGCAGCAAGTTATGATATGGTGGCTGTCATTCATAATCTCAACCTCACCACTCTTCACTCCTGATCTCCCCATTATCTTGTGTGATCTTCTGGTTGTTGAGGAAACTGGGCAATCAGTGGCCTACTGCTCCTGATTACATCCCCCCACTGAAAGGGACTGAGATTCCCTGAAAGACACCCTGAGTCTGTGACTGTGCAAAGAAAAGGGAGACTCGATTTCACACGTAAAGAACCCAACCAGAATAGTTTCTAGGTCACAGGAAGGTAACTGGCAGGCACGGAGAATTGATTACCTTCAGAAATGTCATTTTGCAAGTTAGCAATCAAAGGCTACTTTAATAGTCTTCTGAAATACAGTGCAGCATGGACTACATAAGTTGTCACTATAAAGAGTAAGACTTACAATAGAGCTTGTTTAAGGGGGAAATGGTCTCTTCCAACCATATAGGTTGTTATAAATATAGGCAAGCCCATCTTTGCTATTTGAAAGCCCTCAACCCCAAAATGTGCTGAGGGTCACCCTGAGTTCTTGTACTAGCTCTACTGCTAACCAGGTACATGATTTTGAGCAATTCATTTTGCCTCTTGGGCCTCAGTTTCCACATTTATAAAATGAAGATTTGAACTGGATGTTTTCTTTTCCTTTTCAGATTGACTGTCTTCTAAAGTTTCTTCCATCTGTAACATTATAAGATCCATTCACAGAACTCTAGAGGCAGTCACTTGTGTACCTCTAAGAGATGGTCCTTAGAGAATTTTCTGTTTCCACAGTCTGACAATATCATAAACTAGAAGGTCTTGGGGGCCTGTGAAAGACAAGCTCTGTCTTTTCAAATTAGCATTTTATTGATTTGGTTCTGTCAGGGCTTCAGGTTTATGTATTTTAATTAATCTTATTATTTGCTATTGTGCCCTGAGGTGATAGTACAGTGCAACTCCATAAATCTGGCATGTAGTCCAATGTTGGAGCCCTCTAGCTACCTATTATTTCATCAGAATTGGCTCCCCCAAATTAACAGAAACCCTTTAATGCTTTCTTTATAATCAAGTAATTCCACATAGACCCTGGGGCACCCTACTAACCTTTATAAAATTAAGGTATGTCTATCCATAATATCTTATATGAATATAATGCACCACAAGTTTAAAAAGCACTTTGTAAACTGATCTAAATCTAAATTGGTCTTCACAACACCCCTGTGACATGGGTGAGGTAAATACTATTAGCTTCATTTTACAGATGAGGAGATTGAGGCCTAAAGAGGTTAACAGACTTGCCCAAGGTCACAGAGCTGCACCAGGGCAGAGATGGAACTTGAACCTAGTTCTCTATAGACTCCTGATCCAATTTTGACCACCCCACATGGTTTCTTTGTATCTTTTAGCCCTACAGTGAAAAAATATTTCTGTCTAAAAAAAAAAATCAAAATTCTGGTTTCCAAAACAATGGCTTTAAAGCTTTTAGCAGCAGCAACCCTACAGAAAAAAAATCTAAATGCAGGGACAATTGGGGAATGTGATGTGGGATGAGGCAAGGAAATGTCCCGGGTCCAATAATTATGCCATATTCCAAACAGTGTAATTCAATCCAATTATTTCCCAGCCACCCAGATGTCCCATTGTTTTTCAATAAAACATTTTGGCTCATCTGAATCCAATTAATTCAAAATCCATTTCTTCAAATCCCTGGTCTTTTTGAACAAAGGCAGTTTTGTTTCACTGTGAGTGTATCTTATAGACAAAACCATGAAGCACACCCCAAAGATTTGATGCCCTCTCAGGAAGAATTACTTGCTGTAAATTTATGGCCCCTGTGACAAATTATATTGAGGCCGGGAGAAAATGAAGGAATGCAAATTCAGCATTAATCAAAGTAAAACCTGTGGTAAATGAGAACAAGTGGCGTGGAGATGAAGAAATCTATTCTACGTCTCTAGATATCTGTAGTTACCCTAAACACTGGGCTTGATCACCCCCAGAATTCAGTGGTATTCTTTGGTTCTCTGGAGATGTGGATGCAGCAAATCCTTTCATAAAGAGTGAACTTTGGCGCCACCTCCTGGCTAGCTCCCAAATCAACAAGAAATCAATAAACAAGCTTCATCTCTTACCAATTCCCCTGAGATGAATTTGAGATACCTGCTATTGCTTCCTTCCTGATACGAAAATCCACACTGAGACCAAAAGGCTCAATCTGTTTTCAGGTACTCAATCTTTATACCAAAGAGGTAAAAAATTAAAAAAAGGAAAAGGACCTATTTGTACAAAAATATTTATAGCAGTTCTTTTAATGGTGGAAAAGAATTGGAAATTGAGGTGGTGTCCATCAGCTGCTGAACAAGTTGGATATAATTGCCATGGAATACTATATTCTTATGCTATAAGAAACGATAAGCCCAGTGATCTCAAAAAAAACTTGGAATTGATCCCAAGTGAAATGAACAGAACCAGGAGAATATTGTACACAGTAGCAGAAATTTTGCATGAAGATTAACTGTGAATAATTTAGCTTTCTCAGCAATACAATGATCCAAGGCAATTCTGAAGGACTCATGATGAAAGGCACTGTCCATTTCCAAGAGAAAGATCTGGTGGAGCCTGAACGCAGACTGAAAATACTTTTTCTTTGTTTTATGTTTCTTGGGGGTTTTCATCTGTGTTTTCTTTCACAGCATGACTTACATGTAAATGTGTTTTGCATGAGTAGACATGTAGAACCTATGTCAAATTTCTTTCTCAATGAGGGGAAGGAAAGGGAGGAAGAGAATTTGAAACTCAAAATTTGAAAAAAAAAAGAATGCTAAAATTATTTTTACATGTAATTGGAGAACAATAAAATATTAAATGAAAAGTCCTGTTATCGAATGCTCAGTACTTGAGGTTTTGTGGAGACCCTCAAGTCTCCTCTAGTACAGGAGATAAATTAAGCCCCAATGGTCTTCATCCTCATTCTGCCTTGAAAGGTTGTAGTGGATAGAGTGAAGGATTTAGAGTCAGGAAAACCTAGGTTCAGAGTCAACCTTTGACACTTCCATGTGACATGGGACTTGCTTCATATTAAGCACTTGCTACGTACCAAGCATTGTGATGAGTGCTGAGGATATAAAGACAAGAAATGATATCAATTGTGATGCACCTACTGTATACAGAACAGTGTGGTAAGGGCGGGGTGGGGTGTGGGGGGTCCATGCTACATGTTTATGTTGTTTCGCTGGAGAGCAAAAGTCGAGGGCCAATTTATGGTCTGACTGTATCTCTGGGAAGAATGTCCACCTCTTGCTAACACAAACCCTTTCCATGGTCTTTGGTAGGAGCTAGTGTCTACCTTAGCTATATTATCAGAAGCTGGATGATTAACACAGCTGTAGCAACTTCATTCTCCCCCATAAAGCCAGGAAGAATTTCCTGGAGAATGGAGAAAGAAAGTGAATCCCTTTAGTCCAGGGATGGGAAAGCTGCAGCCTCGAGGCCACATGTAGCTTTGGTCCATTTCCGGGCACTTGCCACTGAATGGAAACAAATTAAGGTTAGCATGAGAAATAGAGATAGCATCTTATGATTTTGAATGCTAATGGCTCCTTCAGGGTGCTATCCAGAGCAATTCAGGACTCCAGGACTTCAGGGTTGGCCCAAAACACCCCTACACTTAATAGGGGGAAGGCAATTCTCTACAGAAGAGTTTCTTCCCTCTAGTTCAGAGGTTCTTAATATTTTTTGTGTCATGGACCCCTTCAGTAGTCTGGTGGAGCCCTTTTCAAAACCATGTTTTTAAATGCACAAAATAAAATGCATAGAAATGTAAAGAGAAAAATTATATCAAAATATGGTTATCACAATATTTTTCAAAACAAGTTCATGAACACCAGATTAAGAATCCTTGTTTTAATTAGAGATGCAAAATGTGTATGGCATTGAAACAGATGACTGATGAAAGAGGGCCCTTGCAGTCCTGCAATTCTGCAGGTTTCTATTAGCACGGAACTGGATGCTTTGGCATCATTTACATACTTAACATTAATCCTTCTTGGACACCAACTAAAAGTACACATTTTTTCATACATTTAGCCCTTCTAAATACAAAGGAAGTTAGAGATAGACCCACCCTTCAGTCACTAATCAACCTTAAGCTACCCTAAATAATTCACTTATACCCTTCCAAGTCTGAGATTTGATTTCCCATAGTTATTTGCACAAGCACAACTACAAACGCTTCTAACAGGTGATAAAAATTAACCAACTTTTCTAAAATTATGTCCCAGTTCTGACCTCCTTCCTTAATGACCAGTATGGTCTCTGGGAATCCCCTGGTACAGAAAATGCTACAGAAGAAAACATTTACTTTAGTACAAAAAGACAAAACAGTCTACCAAATTTTACTCTTTGTCAAATTCCCAGGATACTGGAAACTAGTGTGAAAGTAAAGTGGAGAGCATCCATTGATTAAGAACCATGGTAAGAGCATGTCTAGTTAAGTTAGTAACATTAAAGTTGGTAGAGAAGTCCAGCTCTTCCACATAAACCCAAGCAAATATTTGAAAATACTCCAAGGAACAATAATGATGAAGAAAACTGAAAAGAAAGAGGTGTAAATTTCATTGTCTAATCAAAGAAGATCACCAGAGATCATTGGTTATGGGTTAAGGGTGACCCAGGAAGGGAAAGTAAGCTCAGGTAAACATGATGGAAGCCAAAAGAGGGGAGAAAAGGAATCACTCCAGGAAAGCCAACACAAACCCCTACAATGACAGCTAGAGCTCTGATCAGGGAAGTCACAAGCCAATACAAACTCTAATAAATAGGGAACTGAAATCAGATCATAACTGGCTTGTCAAAACAAAAGAGACAAGATCCACCCCTAGATTATTGGTGATGCAACAGGGCACACACATGTTCCTCTCACAGCACTGGGAGGCACAGTGTGAAATTGGAGCAATCTAGTTCTGGGGGCATACCAGTTCCTAGTAGGTCATACAGGAAGTATGAAACCAGGATACTCCCCAAAATCCCACTAGGAATGATCAAGGCTACAGAAAATGAGGACCCACTTGTGAGTGGGGATCATACAAGAAGGAGACAGATATAGAACAATGCCAGAACCCATAAAAGATCCCCTGAGTCCACTGAAAGACTGAGACAAAGGCCAAAAATTAAGGTGCAAATACGAGTAACCTCTTTTGGACTGGTAGTGGAAGTAGCATCCAGACTACTTAGGAGACATGGTCAAACAAGACCTACTCAACTTACCCAACAGCACCAGAGGGGCGCATCCCCCACCCCAAGTACAAAATCCCGATCCAGGAAGTGAGACTGAAAATATAAATAAGCAAAAGAAAACACCAAGCACAATTAGGAAATACTGTGGGTTAAGAGAAGTCAGAGGTAAACCATAAGAAAAGAGTAACCTTACATAATCTACAAGCACAGCCTCAGAGAGCCACAAATACAGAGATTATGCTCCCCCCCCCCATAATGAACAACACAAGAATAAAAACAATTAAAGTTTAGAAGGGGAAAATGGAAAGAATAGCTTAGAAAAACAGCTTGCTGAAATATTAGATTCCTTGAAAAATAGAATGAAATGAACCCATCTCAGTGATTTCATGGGACAACAAGAAATATTAGAATAAACTCAAAGTATTGAGAAAAGCTGTTTATGTGTGTGAGGGTGGGGACTTAAAGAATCTACTATTGAAAACTAACTTGGAAAAATCAAAGAAATAATTTTTAAATCAGGCCCTTTGAAAAACATGACTAAACAAAATACATTGACACTATATTTCAAGAAATCATGAAGAAATTTACCCAGATCTATTAGTACCAGATGAAAAAGTGAAAATAAAATTCACTGGTCATGAAGGAAACCCCAAGTTGAAAACATCTAAGAACATCATGATCAAAATTCAATACTTTCAGGACAAAGGAAAAAATGCTTCAAGCAGATAAAAAGAGTTCAAGTACCAAGGAACCATAATCAGAACATACAGGACTTGGCCTAAAGGAGAAAAAAATTTGAATATGAAATTCCAAAAAGCAAACAACAAATTCTTACAAACAAGAATGATATACCATGCCAAACTTAAAGGGGGGAGTAAAGAGAATGAACCTTTACTATAATATAGGACTTTCAAATACTCCTCCTGAAAAGGCCAGATCTGAGCAGAAACTTTGAAATGTAGACACAGGAGTCAAGAGAAAGAAAAGTAAATACATTTGAGCAATTATAAGGGATTTAATGATGATAATTTACTTAAATTCTTATAGAAGAAGATTAAATAAAGTTCCTTCATAATCCTGCTTTATAGAATTAAAGGAAAAAATAATAAAATTCACATTGAAGAACAAAAGATAAAGAACCTCAAGGGAAATGGGAAGTGGGAGGGAAGAAAACCTAAAAGAACCAGATCTCAAATTGCACTACAAATCAGTAGTCAAAACAATTTGGTAGTGGTTAAATCAGAAAGTCAAAGCAAAGCTTATGGCTTTTCTAGTAGTAATATATAACTGTGAAAACTGGACTATAAGGAAAGCTGAGTGGCACAGAATTGACACTTTTGAATTGTGGTGCTGGAAAAGGCTTTTGAAAGTCCCATAGACAGTAAGGAGATCAGTCAATACTTAAAATAAATAAATTCAGATTACTTAATGGAAGGACAGATACTGAAGCTAATGCTTTGAATATTTTGGCCACATAATGAAAAGACAGGATTCATTGGAAAAGACCCTGATGTTGGGAAGACTGAAGGCAAAAGGAGAAGGGGACAGCAGAGGATGAGATGGATAGTATCATAGAAGCAACAAACATGAGCATGGACAGACTTCAGGAGATAGCAAAGGATAGAAGGTCCTGGCATGCTATGGTCCATGGGGTCACAAAGAGTTGGACACAACTGAATGAATGAACACCAACAACAAACAGAAAAGTTCATTAGAGAAACCAAAAAGGTACACAAGATCCAGAAGCAATCAACCTTTGTTGCACAATATTTGATAAACCTGAAGACTCCAACTACTGAAGTAGGGACTCACTGTTCAATTAAAAAATGCTGGAAAATCTGGAAAGAAAGCTGGCAAAAATTAGAAAGAGGACAAAATCTCATGTTGTATGCCACAATTAACTCTAAATAGAATTGTTGCTCAGTCATTTCAGTTGTGTCTGACTCTTTGTAACCTCATTTGGGATTTTCCTAGCAAAGATACTGAAATTTTGCCATTTCCTTCTCCAGCTAATTTTACAGATGAGGAAACTGAGGTAAACAGGGTGAAGTGACTTGCCCAGGGTCATACAGCTAGTAAGTGTCTGAGGCCAAATTTGAATACAGGTCTTCCCAACTCTAGACACAGCACTCTATTCACTGAGCCACCTAGTTACCCTTCTAAATTGACACATAAAATATGTCATTATAGACAAATTAGAAGAACTAATGAGACATCTTTCCCAACTACGGATAAAGGAGGCATCCTTGAAGAGATAAGATACCAAAAGAATTACAAGAGATCAAATGAACAATCTTGATTATATAAATTAGAATTTTGTGTAAACAAAATCAATGCAGTTGGAATTGGGAGAGAGGAAGTTGCATGGGGAGGGGGAGAATCTTTACATCAAATTTCTCTGATAAAGATTTCTCATCTAAGATAAGAGATGGATGCAAATATTTGAAAATTTCTTCTAAAAATAAGAGAAATGAGCTGTCAACAACAATTTTAGAAAAAATGGTCCAAATCAGTGATAATAAGCAAAATGCAAATTAACCCACTTTGGTATTCTCTCACATTCTCATCAGTTGGGCAAAGAGGACAAAAAAGAAAAATGATAATTGTTACTGGGAATATGGGAGAATGAGCACACTAATACACTGCTGGTGGTATTGTGAAGTGGTCCAATGATTCTGAAAGCAATTTGGAACTATACCCTCAAAACTCAATCACCTGGATATATCCTTTGATCCAGAAATGCCACCATGAGGCTTATACTCCAACAAAACCAAAGAATAAAAGGACTCACATACAAACAAATATTCATAGCAGCATGTTTTGTTATAGCACATACTGGAAACAAAGCAATTGGAGAATGGGTGAGCAAGTTAGGTAATGTGCATATAATAGAATCAGATTTCTCTATAAGAAATTGTGAAAAAGATATATTTTCAAAGAAATCTGAGAAGACTCGTATGAACCAATGTAGAATGGGCAAGACCAGAACAGCAACTTATATGATAACTACAACTTTTTAAAGTCAACTTGTTGTAAAAGATTTAAGAACTATGATAAATATTAGACCAAACATGACTCCAGAAGACTGATGGATGAATCAAGCTTCCTAACTCCTGGCAGAGAGGCAAAGGACTAAAGATGAAGAATGAGACACACATTTTTCAAATACAACCAATGAGCATATTTCTTTTGTGCTACTTATGCTCATTTTTTTTACAAGGGGGACATTTTGAAGAAAAAGAAAAGCTGGGGGGAGTGAGGGGAATGATAGTGATGCTACAGGTATAAAAGAGTATCAACCAATCAAGTTTAAAAACAGAATTGTGCAGAAGAAAATTGAGAAGGGGACACAAACAAGTAAGGCAAAGTTAGAACTATATATTAAATTTGAAATACACAAAAAAGCCATATGGAATGGGCATTCAGGGTGTCATACGTGATTCTCTTTTTCTGTTCTTTGTATAAACAAATGAGGCAGCTAGGGGGTGCCAGGCCTAGAGTGAGGAAGACCTAAGTGTACATGTGACCTCAGACACTTACTTTCTGGGTGATATTGGGTAGGTCACTTAACTTCTGTTCACTTTAGTTTCCTCTATAAAAGTGGGATAATAATAGCACCTGCCTCCCAGAATGGTGAGGATAAAATGATATATTAGTAAAGCATTTAGCACAGTGCCTGGCATACAATCAGAGCTATAACAAATGTTAGCTATCATCTTCATCATTATTTGTGAAACATTTAGCACAGTGTCTGGCACACAGTAGGTGCTACATAAATGTTCAATTTTTGTTCAATCATTTTCAGTCATGTCTGACTCTTCATGATGTCATTTGGGGTTTTCTTGGCAAAGATACAAAAACAGTTTGTCATTTCCTTCTCCAGCTCAGATACAGATGAGGAAACAGACAAACAGGGTTAAATGATTTGCCCAGGGTCACACAGCTAATAAGAGTGCCAGATTTGAACTTAGGAACACGAATCTTCCTGACTCTAGACTAAATGCACTCTATCCAACACACCACCTAGCTGCTCCTAAATGTTAGCTATTATTAAATATTCATGTCTGTAGTTTTTGTGAGGCTCATAAAAATAAAAAGGAAAAACATTAAAGAACTATGGTAAGCTTTCAGAATATATGAGTCTGCAAACCTTAATGAAGACATCTCCATTTTCCCAAGTAATATTGCATTTTCTCTTAAAAGAGAAAGTCAACAAATATTTATTAAGCAACCAAAAAATGTGCCCAGAATTGGACCAGGTGTCCTTCGGAATATAAATATAGAATATAAAAGGAGAAAAAAATAATCCCTGCCTTCAAGGCCCTTCAAGGATTGTTGGGGAAGCAGACACACTGAATAAAACAGAGAGCATAATGCAAACAGGATGGGCTCAATAGTGAGGTGCTGTGGTGGAAGTGATGGCATTCAGAGCATGGAGAGATGATGGCAAAGATCACTGGATGTGGAGACAGAGGACCTTGATCGTATCCTGCCTCTTCCACTCAGGAGCTGCGAGGCTCTGAGCACATCACGTCAACTACCCAAACAAGTATTTATTAAGAATCTGCAATGTGCAATGCCACGTGGTGGGGGCTGGAAAGACAAAGACAAGACTCAAATAGTCTCTGCTCTCTCAATAAACTCTCTGAGATTCTGTTAACTCACATGGAAAATTAGAACGCGATTGTAGCATCATTATATAATGTTATGTATTATTGTTTCATTGAATAAGTGGCATAAAAACAATTATACCAGAAACATATTGTGAGGGTAGTACTTCATTGTGCTATAAAAACTGTGATGTCCTTTTATTATTTCAAGACCACAGAATGTTAGAAGATGAAAAGAACCTTAGAGATCATCTTGTCTCACCCTCCCATTTGTGGAAAGACACAAATTAATATTATCTCTGATTTCTGCTCTATGGATTTTAATATTTATTTGATTTTATGCTGTATTGATATTGGCATCTGTCCAAACTCATCTCACTCAAAAAACAAGTCTCTCCTGGACTGAATGGGCTTAAAGGATGGATTGAAAGGAAGTGTTGCTGTCATTCATCAGCTAGTTCTTGAGACACCCGTTTGTTGTTTGTAAAACCCAACCAGATTAACTTGGTGTCATTCCCTCAAAAGACAAGTCCTTGCCTGTTCCTATACAGTTATGGGTGATTTGATCTCCCCCAAGGGGATTAACCGGGTGGTTCTGATTTTCGAGCCGAGATTTCAAGAGACAGATGAATACCATAAAACAATTAACATTTCTTAATTGTCAGAGAAGGTCTAATCAACCACACCTGAATACCAAGTCACTTTCCCCAGTGTAGCCAATGACAATGTTCCCCAACTTCCCAGACCCCTTCTCTCCTGTGTGTCAATACAAAGGGCCTCTCCTTCTCATAGGGGTCATTGGCCTTACTGAGTTGGCCAGTCGGAAGTGCTTTGTTAACATTATGTGTGTCATTGTTAATAAAATGACTGTGCTCGGAGAACTATTTCAGCTTTTCTTCATTGCATTTTACTCACCACATTTTATAGATAAAGAAGATGAGGCCCAGAGAAGATAAATAACTTATCCAAAATCACTCTATCTGGTCCTTTGATTCCAAATCTGACTTTCACCATACCACACTGCTTCTCAGTGAAGGAATCCTGGCAGTGTCACTTACCTGACTTTGCACAAATGACTTCACCTCCCTGGGATTCTGTTTTCTGAATAGAAATAAGAGGGTAGGATGAGAAGGATCACTAAAGCCTATGATAGCTCTATAATTCTATGAGGTAGAACTTGAGCTAGACATCAGTGAATAGGTAGGATTCAAAATGGCAGAAAGAGGCACCTATACATTTCAACTTCATTGAGAAGGAAGGAAAGAAAGAAGGCAGGAAGGAAGGAAGAAAGGAAGGAAGGAGAAAAGAAAAATGAGTTTTAAAAGAACGACTAGTGAAGGAGGAGTGCTAGATTGCCCATAGGTCACCTTAGGTTCTATAAAGTAATGACTATGATGTGAAAATAAAATGGTGACCAGAGAAGTACAGTGACTCTGAGGGAACAAGTATTCAGTTGGTGACCAAAGAGTATAGGAAAGGAGGTTCAAGCTCCCAGTGGTCATGAACACATCACACTTGCCTTTGTACTCTTTCTCTCTTTCATACCAACCCAGAAATAAATTCTCAATCCACTCTACCCTATTCCCTTCCCAAGGATTTCCTTCCCCACCTTCCTTTCTAGACAGACTGGTTTCTTTCCTACTGTTTCTCCACAAGTCATGATCCTTCCCCACCCCACAGTGAAGATAAATCATGATCCAGATGCTGCCTTCTCTCCTTTCCTGTGCAGAAGGGCATGTTGAAGAAACTTCTTTGAGGCCCCAAATCCTAGGAGTTGGTGACAACCTCTGAGATTTTTGAGATTCTAAAATTCTTTCCCGGAAGCCACTAAGGGAACTAATTCTCCCTGTTGCCCAACTGAATTCATCTTAATTACTTCTAACATTATTTTCATGAATTGTAAAGTTGATTTGAGGCCACATTTCACGCTGCTTGCCCACTTGGTGCTGTTTGCCCCCTGGCGGCAATTGCCTTAGGTTCTGAAATTAGTTGTTTCTGATGGGTACTAATGACAGAATAATCCAAGCTAATGTGTTTTTACTCTCAGGCAACACAATCCTTTAACACAAAGTGCATGTGTCTCCAGATGGTACGAAGAAAGTGACTAACGTTAGGAATTTCAAATATCATAGCAGTCAGATAGGGGTAACAAGACTTCAAACTTAAATGTTGTAGCAAATAAAAGTTCTAATAAGAGATATAATTAAGGCAAGGGAACCAAGGCTTTGACTCAGGACGCCAAACTGGTCACCACATTAAGAAGGCAATCCTTTGGCAGCATATAAACAACACTTGACTTAACAAGAATACTCAGTAAAAATAGAAGGCTATTGGATGGTAGACTAAAATGAGCTCTTGCCACCTCCCCTGAGCCAGATCTCACTCTTCCCCAACTAAATGCACAGTTTTCCGTACTTGAGCAGGAATTCTTAAATACAGCTTTAGATCTCATCCCAGTTCTGGTTCCTCAGATTTTGCTTAGAAGAAATGTAATGGGTAGTTCTGGATCAGTTCAGCTCCCTGGTAGTTTAGGTTTGGTGTTAAAAATTAAATGAAATATTCATAGTTTCTTTTTTTAAAATAAATTTTTATTAGTCTTTTTAAAAAATATCTCCATAGTCTCCCAAATTATCCTTTCTTTTACCCTTTCCAGAGAGCCATCCCATATAATAAATAGTATTTTAAGATGAGAGGGAGAGAAGAAGAAGAAGGAAAAAGTCAGCATAAGTGATTCACATATCAAAAAGTCTGAAAATATGTGCAAAATACAATAATTATAGACCTCCTTCCTCTGCAAAGGGATGGACTTTGGCACTCATAGTTTCATTCAACACTTAATGGAAGGTTTACTGAGCCATAGCACAGAAAGGATATTCAACAAGGCTGCTACAGCATCTTGGGTACATGCACCCCATCTGCCCCACCCTTTCTCTCCCTTTCCTCCGTGTGGAAATTATTCTGGTCAGCAGAGCAGAGTATGGTGACATCTCAGGACATCCACCAGAACTGAAGGGCCCATACTCCATATGGATGTGCCTTTTCATTCCATTAGTTGCCCAGGAAGCCATCTTAATATGGCCAGAGTATACCAAGAAGCCATGGCAAGAAAGGTGAAGCTTGACTCTTGGTCACCTGAGCCACTCAAGTCTTGGGGACCAGCAGCCTATGTCATTTCAACTGTAATTCAAGTTGTTACTTGAGGTTGGAAATTTTTTTTTTACCTTTTAATCATCTTATTCAGAGATGTCCACCCAAGTGCTGCCTGGGAGGAGAGAGAGAGAGAGAGAGAGAGAGAGAGAGAGAGAGAGAGAGAGAGAGAGAGAGAGAGAGAGAGAGAGAGAAAATTATTTCTATTTTTGTTGTTCAGTCATTTCAACTCTGTCTGATTCTTCATGATCTCATTTGGAGTTGTTCTTGGCTAGGATACTGGAGTACTTTGCCATTTCCCTCTCCAGCTCATTTTATGGAAGAGAAAACTGAGACAAAAAGCATTAAGTGATTTGCCCAGGGTCACACAACTAGTAAGTGTTGGAGGCCAGAGCTGAATTCAGGTCTATCCTGATACAAGGCCCAGCACTCTATCTACCGTATTTCCTTATATTTTAGGTATCTTTAATAATTTCTGAGGTCCTTGAATACAAAACTCCTACAAAGAGTCTTGACCCTCCCTGGGTATCACTAGGAGAGAATATGGGTCAAGACATGCTAGAGGAAGATAGCATTGGTGATCCCAGTGACCAGAGCACTGTGAAAAACAATCCAGACCATGCTTGTAAAGTCTTAGAGCTTTCAGGGGTGGCTATAAATAAAGAGATCAAAGTATGAGAGAGGTAGTCTTCTTTTTCCTTTACCAAGTGGATATTCAGAAATACTGCCCTTCTAGATGCCTTGCTTTTAAAAGAACTAAGTGTTAGTTCATCTTGAAGTGGACTCAAGAAAAAACAATTACCTGCAGAGATACAACTGTCTACACAGAAAGCAGACTCTTCATTTGTCAAAACAAAACAGAAACCTGAAATATACTTGAGAGGGGATAAAACTCCTTTCCCCAATCCATACTTCCTTCAGCTCTAAATGCTCGATACTGTTAGCATTCTGAGGGTCTGACTTTAAAGGAAAGCCTCCTTCCTTCCAAGTAATGTTAGAAATAATGACAAGCCTTTGCAGTATTGACAGAGACATCTGGTCTCAGCAGAGTCTAGACATTTCAGTAGGGTAATGCTGCCATTCAGTGGGAGCTCCTGAAATAGCAGTAAGAAAAATTCTGTCTGTGACTTTGACTTAAAAGAAAGGAAACTTAAAAGATCTGAGATCATCAGACCCTTTATAGTGAGGAAGATTCATTGCTCAAAAATAAGTTCCTCTAACACACACACACACACACACACACACACACACACACATGCACACGATGACTAAGTCTACTTCATTGACTGAGGTGATCCTATATGAATTCTTAATATTTCCCATACTTCTAGGAACTGTCATCTACTCCCCATTCCTTTCCTTCCTTTTTTTCTTCCTTCCTTTCTTCCTTCCTTATTTCCGTCCTTCCTTTCCTTTCCTCAGTTCTATAGTCTTGATATTGACCCTCTCAATGCTCCACCTCTGGGAATTTGTCCCTCCCTCTCTCATGCATCATCAGTTTATCCCACTTTTCCTATTTATCAGTTTGTCCTGCTTTTCCTATCTGTTTACAAATAAGTTCATGTCTCTTCAATCCCAAAAAACCTTCCCTTGGACTGTCTACTTCCTATAGCAATTGTCTCATCTGCCTTCACTTCCTCACTATTAAATTTCTGGAAAAAAGCTGTGTGATGCCCCTTTTGGATTTGCTCATCCAATTCACACTGCCACTGGCTGGTTAAGATCCCTATAGGAGAAACCATTTCTATTTCCAGAGTTCTAGGGTAGGGTGTGGCCTTAAGGCCATATGTGGCCTTCTAGGTCCTTAAGTGTGGCTTTTTGACTGAATCCAAATTTTACAGAACAAATCCTCTTAATAAAAGAAAGATTCTCCACTGGAGAATACAGAAGACTGTCACTTACTCTATTCTTTCAAGGACTTGAACCACAGTGAATAGAAAAAAAATTGTGCTACAAAAAAAAGAAGAAGAAAAACCAACATATGTTATGTATTCTACAACAAGTCAATTTCAGCTACCTCGGGTCCCCTACAGATCTCACAGCATTTCATAGAGTCAATAAGAATACCAAGATGAGGAAAGTCTTCACACAGGGACTTTCTGTGAGCAATGTCCCAGCAGCCCCCACCCTCTGGGAGCAGAGCTCACCGTCATTGCTCTGCCTTCACAGAGTCTTCCAATGGCTTGGGTCCCCATGGTGGGTTGTACTGACTTCAGGTATCTTCTCAGCTGTATCTTCTCCATCATCAAGATGCCCCACAGGCCATCTTCATCATGAACTTAGACCTAGAAAGGATTATAGTGTGAGAGCTGGAAGGGACCCTAGAGGTCATAGAATCCAACCCCTAATTTAATAGATAATTCACCCAAGGTCACACAGCTAGTTAGCAGCCTACAGGGAAATTCAAACCCAGTTCCTTAGACTCCACATTGGATTCTTTCCACCACAATACATTGATTCCCCTCAGCAACTTACAAGTATGAGGACCATGGTTCCAGCACAAATGCCGTTAGTACAAAATCCAAAGTTCTCTTTCTGGTTTTCAAAGGTCTTCACAACTTGACCACAACCTACTTTTCCAAATTTATTACACATTACCCCTCTTTATACACTACAGTCCAGCCATACTGGACTATTGGTTGTTCCTCATGCAGAACAATTCAATTCCTGTTCCCATGCACAAGTTGTCCCACATGACTGAAATAATCTTCCTCCTCATGTCTACCCCCTTGGAAGCCTTAGCTCCCTTCAAAGTTCAGTTCAAGTGTCTCCTCTTCTAGGAGGCCTTTCCTCCCCAGTTGTGTCTTCTATCCCCTCCAAGTTCTTTTCTATATCTCTTGTATTTGTTCATTATTTTACCTGATAAAATATAAGCTTTCTGAGGTCAAGTACTATCACTTTTGGCTTTGGTTTCCCCAGTGCCTATCATAGTGTCTGTTGCACTTATAAATGCTTGTTAGTTAATTGAGAATTTGCAAAAGGAATATTCTTTGTCAGACCCTGTGTATTAAATTCCAGCCGGAAAATACTGATTCCACTCCTTATCCAACCCATTGTAACTAGCTTTACTATAGGTCTGCAGCTGTAGCAAGGAGACTTCAGATCAGGACTACTTTTGAAACTTAGTCTTCTGTTCTCTTCCCTCATAGGAATGAGGTGCCAGTCCCATCTCCCTGAGTACTCAACTTTTTCCTTGGTGATTCTATTTACAAATGCAGTGACTGAAACTTCCCCTCTCCTTGTCCAGTTCTGGCATCCTTTCTATTTCTTAATAACTGGAGGACTGGGCATTAATTTCTTGAACTTTAGGTTTTTAAACTAGGGTTCATGAGCCCTCAAGACTTCAGTGGATAGAATTCAGGAGGTCTGAGGATTTGGATGGGAAAAAAATTACATCCTTATTTTAATATAATTTATTTCCTTTTGCAATCCTATTTATTTTATTTTGGGCATTAAAAATATTATTTTGAGAAGGGATCCATCAAGTTCACCAGACTAACAAAGAGGGCCATGACAAAAAGTAGGTGAAGAAACTTTGATTCAGAGTGATCCTCTAACATTCCTGGGTGGTTGGCAAGAGAATTCATTTGTCCTTGTTTGCTTTCTTTAGGTTCTTGGATGAACTTAATCCTCCAGCTATAGGACACTAGGCTGTTATTTGCAGTTTTCTGCATGTGCATCTTGGGGGACATCTCTTTTATCCATCTAGAGATCCAAGAGAGCTCAGAGCCCATAAACCCTATATCAAGACCATTTAGCTAACCTTGCAATGAGGTCTTATTTTTAAAAATCCAAAAGTCAAAGCTGTAAGTCTAAAATGCAAGTTGATGTTATTCTTTTTTTTAACCTCCCTCTCCTCTCTTTAACCTAAATTATAACAATAAACCCTTGGTGCCCTAGAGAGTCTTTACAGAATATGGGAATAAAATCCTAGCTGTGAAGGAAAAGTAGAACCTCTGAATTCACTTTTTACCAAGGAGCTCTGGAGTGTCCATGAGGCAGAAGTAATTTAAATAATTATATATAAACCAAAGTACAGATTTTATGGTCCATCTCTTCTCTTTCATTTTGCTTTTGTCTTTTGTTGTTTCTTTTTCTCTTCCATTCTTACTTTCACTCTCCCTAACAAATAGCTTCGGGCCCAATCTCCTGCCTTTCCCTCACCCCTGCTCCAGATCCTTTACAGGTCAAATTTCTCCTTTGTACAAAATGTATAGGGGGGAAGCAGCAAAACAAAAAAAATGCCATTTAATTTATAGAACCTCTGGGACTTTTGCCATCTCCATCTTTTATCCCCTGAAGTCCCATACCTAGAAATATGGTGGTGCACTCTCTCTGATATTGTAAGGGTTTCCTGTGCTTTGCTTCTTGCCATCTGGCTTTGATCCCTCTGTCTAGGAGTCTTACCATGTGTATGATGTCTTACATGTGTGTATTACCCCTTGGGCAGTCATCCAGTTTGAATGACAACACTCCCAGTTTCCCTTCCCCCTTGGGATTTCTGTTTCTTCCTACAGAGAGATTGGTGCAAACCAACCCAATCTAAACATTTCCAAACTGTTTCCTTCAGTTTACTGGTCCAGTCTCCAAAAACTGCATTACTCCTCTGTTTAGCATCAGCCAGGTTAGGTAAGTTTTGTTGTGTGTTGTTGTATTAGTTACTTCAATTTCTCTTATCAAGCTAGTCCCAGTTCCATGATTTCTTTGGTTTAAGGGGGATGTGTCCACAGCCAGTGGAATGCTTGGAGTTAATCCCCTAATTATTCTGTAATTGGGTTGAGTAGCTGCTGATGTTTCTCACAGACCAAACATTGAGGTGGTAGCAGAATATCTTATTCTAAGTTGTGCTAATTATTCTCCCATCAACACTTGCTCAGACTTCAAAGAACTGGGAAGATCTGCTGACTTCAGCTTGTTAGCATTTGTTAGTGCACTCACTTGGAGGAGAAGCTGATTAGGCTGATAGAGGGTGGGAGAGAATAGGAGTGTTTTCAAATGACTTGTTCAGTCTCTCTCTTTCTAGGTGTCCTGTATTGTGTATTTGCCCATTAAGAGCTATTTGGAAGGGCAATCTGTCAAGGATCATTCATATTTCTAATGATTATGTGGAGCCAGATACTGGAAAAATCAAACAAAAAGGAAAACAGTTCCTGTCCTCAAGTAGCTTATGTTCTGTCTGGGGAAACAGTATGCACACATGCAATTATTTATAAAATATAAACATACAAATATGTAAAATACATGAATATATACAAACATATAAAATATATACAAATTCAAATATATAAAAATATACAGGTACAAATAGATAAAATACATACAAATGCAAATATATAAAATGGATACAAATATATTCAATATATATACATTCAAATATATAAAATAGACACAAATACGTAAAATAGATAAAATACATACAAGTACAAATAGATAAAACAGATACAAATACAAATATATATACATTCAAATATATAAAATAGACACAAATACAAATGTATAAAATATATACAAACACAAAATTAAAAGGTAATCAGGGAGAGGAGAAGACAGTAAATAGCAGAGGGGAGGATCAGGAAAAGCCTCGTTGAAGGTGACACTTGGGCAGCTAGGGAATCTGCAAGTCAGAGCCAGGAACAATGGAAGGAGCAATGAATTTTGAGACAGAAGATCTAAGTTCTAATCCAATTCTACTTTTAAGCACTTATATAACCTTAAACAAGTCATTTCAGCTCTAGGACTCAGTTTCCTCATTTGTAAAATGAGGTAGTCTATCCAGATATTGTGGTATGAAATCACTAGTTAGTCAATCAACTGGCATTTATTAAGAGCCTATTATATATCAGGCACGGCCTATAAAAACTACTAGAAAATAGTCTGGCTAACATTTCACACCACATACTTGTTGTCTCAATCATTTCTGTCAAATCTGACTCTTTGTAATCCCATATGGGGTTTTCTTGGGCAAAGATACTGATGTGGTTTGCCATTTCCTTCTTTAGCTCATTTGGCAGATGAGGAGCTGAGGCAAGCAGGGTTACATAGCTAGTAAATACCTGAGGCCGGATTTGAACTGAGGTCTTTCTGACTCCTGACCCAGCATGCTAGTCACTGTGCCACCTGCCTGCCCATATACTAAGTTATATCAAATGGTTACATGATTTAGTTACAAAAGGACGCATTATAAACAAATCAGAGCAGGGGGTTGTAACATTTATTGTGTCCCAAACACCTTTGGCATTCTGACGAAAACTATGGACCCCTTATTAAAATAATATTTTAAATGAACAAAATAAAAGGATTACAAAAGAAACCAATTACCAAGATTAGGAGGGAAGCAGAAAACTGGGAAAGAATTTTTACAACTAATGTCTGTGATAAAGGCCTCATTTCTAAAATATGTAGAGAACTGAGTCAAATTTACAAAAATACAAGTCATTCCTCAATTGATAAATGGTAAAAGGATATGAAAAGGCAGTTTTCAGAGGAAGAAATTAAAACTATCTATAGTCGTATGACAAAATGCTCTAAATCACTATTGATTAGAGAGATGCACATCAAAACAATTCCGAGGTACCACATCACACCTATCAGATTGGCTAACATAACAAAACAAGAAGATGATAAATGTTGGAGAAGATGAGGGAGAATTGGAACACTAATTCATTAGTGGTGGAGCTGCAAGGTGATCCAACCATTCTGGAGATCAATTTGGAACTATGCTCAAAGGGCTACAAAATGTGCATACCCTTTGACCCAGCAATACCTCTTCTAAGGCTATATGCCAAAGAGATCATAAAAATGGGAAAAGGTCCTACATGTACAAAAGTATTTACAGCAGCTCTCCTTGTGGTGACCAAGAACTGGAAATCAAGGGAATGCCCATCCACAAGTTGTGGTACACGAATGTAATGGGATACTGTTGTCCCATAAGAAATGGTGAAAGATACTGTCTCAGAGAAACCTGGACTTATATGAACTGATACGAGTGACATGAGCAGAACCAAGGAAACAATGTATCCAATAGCAACAACATTATTAAAGAAAAACAGCTTTGAAAGTCCTAAGAACTCTAATCAATGTGATGATCAACCATGACTGTGGAGGACCTGTTATCCATCTCTTGACAAAGATGCTGAATGAGTTATACATTTTTGGATGTAGCAAATATGGGAATTTGTTTTGCTTGACTATTCATATTTGTTCAAAGATTTTACTTGTTTTTCAACGGAGTGGTGGGAGAGAAAATCAAGCTTGTCAATTAAAAAAGAATAAAAAATTGTTAATGTGATAATAACGTAAAAGGTTTTTTCTAATAATTTGCCTCTAAAGTCCCTTTCAGATTTAAATGTAATGATTCTATTTCACAGAACCATAGACTCACTATGATGAAGTATCCTCTGCCCCCAAATCTTATTTCAAATTTCTATCATAACAGTTGTGTTATTCTTCCCTTTTTTTCAGTTTTCCTAATAGAGCTCTAGTGATATACAGGAAAAGATTGCTCCAGAATTGAATTCAGGTAATCATCCCAAAATTAGAGCCTTCAGTTTTGTGTGCGTTGCTAACCTCATCCTCCTAAGTGAATTGATCTAGGGACAGGTATAGGATCACCATAATAGAAAGGGTCTTCTCTCTGGGATAGTTTAGTATGGGGGAAAGAGTTCTGGATTTAGGAGTGAAGAAACTGGGTTCACCTCCCTGGTTCAATATTGGATGGTTCATTTGACTATGGGCAAATCAGTTAACCTCTCTGTGCCTCAGTTTTCTCATCTGTCAAATGAAAAGGATTATACTTGTACTACTTACTATACAGCGAAAGGAAAGCATTTCATAAATTTTAAAGCTATTAATATTATTACATCAAAGTCTAATACATAGACAAAAATAATTTTCCATTGAAATATAATAATTCTTCAGTCACAGTCTGACTACTTTTTGGTAGACTGAATGAAAGTTTTCCCTTCATGTTATTCCAAGTGTAAGAGGAAAATGGGGTGAAGGATGCCTCAAGTCTTCCAGAATTCCCTTTATTGCCAAGCTTAGTTGAAGCACAGTGGGTTGAGTGTCAGACCTAGAGTCAGAAAGACTCATCTTCTGAGTTCAGATTTGGCCTCAGACACGTACTATTTGTGTGACCCTGTTTACCCTTGTTTACCTCAGTTTCCTCATCTGTAAAATGATCTGGAGAAGGAAACAGCCAACCACTCTAGGATCTTTGCTAAGAAAGCCCAAATGGGGTCACAACAAGTCAGATATGACTGAAATGACTGAACAACAATGCCCAAAGACAAAACAATAACTCTGCATAGTACCAAAAGAACTAGTTCATTTCTTCAATTTAGTGGGGGGAGGGGGAAGGAAGGATTCAAACCAGTTTGATTAAACTGTCTAAATGTCTGATTAACTGTCTATTTAAATCATTGGTACCATACTTTCCAGTAGCCCTGTATAGAAGTAGTCTCACTTCAACAAGTGTAGAATGTTTTATGTGTCAAGTGAGTCTTGAGGGCTTAGAATTAAGTTGACTTATCCTCCTTCCACCTCCTTGGAATCCAAATGCAAGTTTTCTGGTGCCCATCATGACCTGCTTTTACTAGGCATAGTTTCCAGCACTTACTATACCATTTTCACTCTAGTCAATTCAGATCAATTGAACTGAATTCAAGGAACATTTATTAAGTGTCTACTGTGGGCCAGTGAGACAATCAAAGGTAGTGAGACAGTGTAGTGATGTAGTATAGTGGCTAGAGGGCCAGTCTTGAACCAAGAAAGACCTGAGTTCAAGTCCTACAACTGATACATACTATCTATATGACAGTGGGCAAGTTCTTTAACCTTTCAGTTTTTGTTTTCAGTCATTTCAGTTGCATCTGGCTCAAACCCCATTTGAGATTTTCTTTGCAAAGATTCTGGAGTAATTTTTCATTTCCTTCTCCATCTTATTTTGTGAATGAGGAAACTGAGACAGGTTAAGTGATTTGCCCAGGGTCACACGGTTAATAAGTGTCCTACCTTTCCCATTCAATTTTAAGCTCTTGAGGGCTACAACTGTTTTCTTCAGAATCTCTGCTTAGCACCTGGAACAGTACCCAACCTCTCTGTGCCCCCCAAACAACTCTCTAAAAGACTCTGAGTTGCTGATCTAAATTGGTAGATTGTTTCCCCACTGAAACTTCTCTACATGAATGAATTAACAAGTCGATCCCACCCAATCTCTTCTTCTAATCTCCCCTCTCTCCCCAAACCCCAAATAGTGCAGAGATGCTAAGGAATAAACAAAGGCAGTCAAAAATAGATCAGTCCCTAAACATGAGGGAATGTCCCTCTGCATTTATTCTCAGATTGCTTCATAAATTTCCTTAAAGTTATCATTAGTTCAAAATAAACCTTAAAGAGGTGCCAAAAATAGACACAGACCATGTTTTTCATATGTATTTCCTACCTTTTCCATTCAATTTTAAGCTCTTGAGGGTTACAATTCCCGTTTCTTCAGGATCTCTGTTCAGCACTTAGAACAGCTCCCAGAACCCTGACTCTTCCATACCTCTTATATTCTGGTCCCCTGTGAGTCTCAACAGCACAAAAAGCCAAGTCAGTGTAAATGGCACAGGATGAATGAGATGTGTGAACAATAAAGGGGCCAATTAAAGTGCTCAGAAATAGGAACCAAATTTATAATTAGAAGATTGCTGTTTTAAATTTCCAACAGCACTCCTGGAGAACACATCATGATGTGCAGTGTTCCACTTTGACCATAGATGTCAGTCTAGGACTATTGTTTCTTTGACATATTGAGAGATGTTTTATTTTGTTTTTTTTTTTCATTTTATTAAAGGCCAGAAAGACACTATTAAAGCCAGTTGTTTCTTTCAGAGCTAATATACTAGTGGGCTCTCTCTTCTCCAGCACAGCCAAGGTCAGTTTCAAGTTTCTTATGACCTAAACATAAGGTTTCCCTAGGTCAATGAAACATCTACTTGTTTCTTAGTTCTTCCTAAACAGATGAATTCAAATCTGGTCTCAGATATTTATTAGCTGTGTAACTCTGGTCAAGTCACTTAACCCTGTTTGCCTCAGTTTCCTCATCTGTAAAAAAGATGAGCTAGAGAAGGAAATGACAAGCCACTCCAGTGTCTTTGCCAAGAAAACCCCAAATAGAGTCATGAAAAGTCAGACACAACTGACAAAATGACAGAACAACAACTAAATGATTGGAATAACTTGGAAATAACAATAATTACTGTTGCAGAAATTACCAGGCCAAAGAATTGCCAATATATTCCTGTGATTCTGTAGGTAGCGATCCAGATAGAGGTGGAAGAATAAAACCAAGAGGAAGATCTGTTAGGTTAAGACCACATAACTCCCATGGTACACAGACCCCCCCCCTTCATATGAGAGCTACTTTTTATTCCTCATACACAGAGACTGGGTTGTGTCCATTCTCATCCAATGCTCTCCTCACCTAGAATGTCATGCATGATTCCTCGATGACTTTCTACAATGGCTCCCCACTCCTGTACAAAACTGATATTATAATCACAGACAAACAAAGATGAAGCACACTCCCCACTCCCTGGAAGAGAGACGATGGACCTCTCTAGAAGAAGGAGGCGCACAATTTTTGGATATGGTCAACGTGGGAGTTTGTTTTATTTGACTATGTATATTTATTACAATTGCTGTGCTTTGTTTCTCCAAGTGGAAGGAAAGGAGAGAGGGAGAGAAAATAGATTTTTATTCATGAAAAAAATTAAGTCACAGGATATCCCACTTAGAATCAAGCAAGAGGGAAGGTAGGCAGGGCATCTAGACATATTTAGAACTGAAAGGGACTATAGTAGCTGTCAAGTCCAGCCCTCTCATTTGATAGATAAGGAAAGTAAGGCACAGAGAGGTTAAAGGACTTGCCACAATCCACAACTGGTAGATATTTGAGAGAGTATTTAAACTCAGTATTTAAACTACTATATCCACTATTCCAAACTCCTACATCCAAAAAAGAAACTAGGCTTAAGAAAGTTAAGTGACTTACTCAGGACTGTATACTAGTAAAGTGGGATTTGAATTCAGGGAATTTGAATCAACACTCTATTTACTACTCCAAAAACCTGCATCAAAAGGGGAAAGTGAGGCTCAACTAGGTTAAGTGACTTGCTCAAGGTCACAAAGGTACTGTCAAATATTGTTGTTCAGTCTCTCTGTGACTCCATGGACAGTATGGTCTATGGGGTTTTCTTGGCAAAGATACTGAAGTGGTTGGCCATTTCCTTCTCCAGTGAATTAAGACAAACAGAGGTTAGATGACTTGCCCAGGGTCACACGGCTATAAGTGTCTGAGGTCAGATTTGAACTCAGGTCTTCCTGTCTCCAGCCCCAGTGCTCTATCCACTGAGCAATCAAGCTGCCTCTTACTGTCAGATGGGAATTTGCCATTTTAGTGCTAAATAGTGACTTACTTCACAATGTTAGTAATCTAACCAATTTTCAAAAAAAAAAAATATACATATTTACTGGCTTAATCCAAATTGAGTATGTATCCAATTTAGCTCTATGCTTGATATAGATGCTGTTTAAGTGCCACCTGACAATATTAGTCACCATGTTCACAAAGCCACATGCTTCATATTTCCCTCACCCAATAAGCTGCTCAATAAAAGGAAACTGATTTTTTTAAATATCTGCAGTCAATTTGGGTATAAAGGACATATGAAAGAAGATGCTATCTGCATCCCCCACAGAAAGAGTTGATAAATAGAAGTATGTATAGAACAGTTTTACATATTATATATGTATTGTGTGTATTTGTGTGTATATGTGTATACACATACGCATACTTGTGTCTGTAGCCATTTCTTGAGGGGAAGGAAGAAAAAAAGGGAAAAAAAAGAAAGTTATATGATAATTTTATCATATGTTTTAAAAGAATCTCAACTTCTACATAATAAATTTGCAGTTTTATATACAGTCATCTTTTTCTGTTCTACTGTGTTATGGAAATGTTTATTTCTTAAGTTCAGAATAAAATAAATTTTAAAAATAGCTGCAGTCAAAAATGCCTTTTGAGTCTCTACCACATGAGAAGCACTATACTGTAGGGACTGCACTGTAGGGAGATGCAAAAATAAATAATACTCAAGGAAGAGTGGTATGATAGTGTGCTGCCTGTGGACTTGGACTCTAAGCCCACTTTTGTCATTTATTGTGTGATCATGGCTAAGTCACTTACCCCTCAGTCTCAGTTTCCCCATCTGTCAAATGGGAATCATAGTACTCATCTCAGAGGGTTGTTGTGAGGGTCAACCGAGAGAATGTATAGAAAGGGCATCACAACCTTCAAAGTGATGAATAAATGTCAGTTATTATACTGTAGTGGTAAATAGTTGCCAGGATTCTAGAATGAAGGAAACACTGACCTCCTAAGGTGGAGGAATCATTCATGGCCCCTGACATGACCCCCACCTTGGGCTACTGTAACCAGAACACAAAGTAAAGACAGCAGATCCAAAATAGGATGCAAAGTGACCTCTGACTAGCCCACAGCTATACTAGGAAAGAAATCACCCGTAAATCACCAGCGAAGAGACTTCTCAAATCCACATACTCATCATGCTTCTCCGATAACCCTGTCTCCTACTATGATTCTCTTTTTTCAGTGTCCAGTAGAGAACTGGAGTGAGGACTTTCTAATACCTGTTATTTCTCCTAGAATATTTTAGGAAGTAGCCCTATTGAATTCCTCCAAGCTACTGATGGAGGAATGATAGACAATTAGTGAAAGAACAAGGTGCTGCTCTGAGCCTCAAGATCCAAATGGAATGCTGACAGGGGAGGGAGGTACACTGGTATAACAATTAAATTATGGTAAACTGAGGCCCAAAGTTCCAAGCATGATCAATTTATTAGAAAAGTACAGGTTTACCAATAAACAGGACCTCAGCTTCCTCAGCAATGCTAAGACTGAATAAGAGGGACAGCTCCCTTTTTGAGTATTTATTTGGCAAATACAGAACAAAGAACAGGATTTTGTAGGCAAGGAACAAGTTATGATCAGTTACAAGAGCTCAACATCATGAATGCTGAAATCAATATGATTGTTTACAAAGCTGAGGCATAGGAGACAATATGATTGGTTGGGAATTGGGAATAAGGATCTAGCAATAACTCCCTCCTTCTTCCCTCCAGGGACTAAGAAATGATCATTGTCTGATTCTACCCACAAGGTCAGAGACAGTGGACCAGACTTCTTTGATAACAAACTAGACATAACTTGGTGGTGTAGACACTAGATCAGACTCCCTAGTGTCTACCTCATTCCCCAAGGATAATAGATGTCCTTCAGTCAAGAATAGGAGTGTGGTTAGCAGGAGAACTGGATTTCTAAATTTAACTCATTACAGGCCAGCTGAATTCCTGAACTAAGTTCAGAGACAAAGACCCATGACTTAGGCAGTTACAGGACAAAAATAAGTTAACTATAAAAGGATCGATTTTTTAAAAGACATAGAATCATCTAATCATTTCATTGTCTTGGTATTCCAGAGGGAAAAAAAACCTGTAATGTCACTACTGAACAATATGGAATTGAGGTGAGAGATTTGCTTGTAAAGACAAGGGAAAATAATTTCTCTAGTTTTAGGAGACCTTTTCTTGAGCGTAAGACTCAGAGCCACCAGGTGTACATTACAGTACAAGAGAAGGCTCCAGAATAGAGGCAGACTATCACAGGTGGAAGGGTTTGAACTCAAATAGCCTGTCCCCTACAAAACAGAGTGACCGCCTTTTGTCAGGGGCTGAGGACAATTTCAGGAAGCATGGACGATATGCAGAATAACATGTAGAGTAGAAGAGCTCATGGGGCAGCTAGGGGGTACCAGAGTGCACAGAATGCCAGGCCTGAAGTCAGAAAGACTCGACATCCTGAGTTCAAATCTGACCTCAGACACTTACTAGCTGTGTAACCCAGTTTGCTCAGTTTCCTCATCTGTACAACAAGCTGGAGAAGGAAATGGCAAATCTCTCCAGTATCTTTGCCATGAAAACTTCAATGGGGTCACAAAGATTTGGAAACAACTGAACAAACAACAAAGAACTCAATGGAGAGCAGTAACTGGTACTACCTACTGGGAGCTACTACTATCACTCACTTCCAGTTCTTTGGTGGCCAAATAAGAAAGCATGGGTAACTGACTAAAGTTATTTTAGAAGACTGGTTTTCAAGTAATTTTAGTCCAGCTGTTGAAAAATATTGCAAGGACAATGGTATCAAGCATTTAAAATGATAATGATTTTATGTAGTGCCCCAGAACATCCAACTATACTTGGTTCATTTTGTGAAAATGTGAGGATGCAGATTCACTGAACCATGGCTAAAACCCTCTTCATGTACCAGCATAATTATAACCAGATAAAATCGTATGCCATTATTTAAAGAGAAAGGCAGTTCAGTCTATGCTATTAAAATATTCAAGTAACAAAAATGACATTTTCCTCATAATGATTTAGGCTCATCTTTAAGTTGGATTTCAGTGATTTTTTTTATATTTTGCTTTCTATAACACTCTATCACTTTGTAGGAAATTTGAATTAGAACTTCACTTGTCTAATCTTTTTCAGCTACATTTCATTAATAAACAGATTAAAACTTATTTTTAAGTTTTTTCATTGCCTATATCCATTGGGCTGGAATCAATTCCCACAGCTTACATAAGATTATCACTTCAAATAGTATGAACTCCAATAATGCAATGTCCACTTAGTGGACCTTATTATTTACTTTAATTCTGGTCCTGGTTATACTCTGAAAGAGAGACCATGAGAAACAACAGCTGGTAACATTTGCAAGATCTGCCAGAGGCATGAGCTAGGGGAGAAACAGCAGCATCTGGAGAAGTCACAAAGGGCATCATCAATGTGGAGGAGCAGCTCCCAGCATCCCTCCTGCAGGAGCCCTCCTGGGGGTGGGGGGGGACTGTAAGTAGTTATATAGGGTTTTGTGGAAGATTCATTGCTCACTGATGGGTATTGGCATTTTAGGGGCTCTGATATGAGTCCTCTGTTTTTCCTGACCTCAGAATAAACCTGTTTTGTCTGTCTGTGTGCTCCTAAAGAGAGTTGGTGAATATGCCTCCTGTAAAGGAGTATTAGTTACTGAAGTTCCCAGATTATCCAGATGGAAAGAATGGATCAAAGGAGTGAGAAATCCCCAAATGTACTTGTGCTCTTCTTATCAGGGTGGAGTCTCTGACATATGGGGTACACTGAGAATATCAAGACCATCTATTAGGAATTTCCTCAGTTTACCTCCTCACCACTCCAATATTTCTCTATATGCATCTTCAGTTTTTTTCTGACTCTTTTAATGCACTCCCACACCGTTCATTAATTCAGCACTCATTTAGTTAACAAACATTCATTAAATGCCCATTCATTAAATTAAATAAAGGAGCTTGGATTCATTTTTGCTTCATGAGGATCAGGGCATAAATTTTAAACTCCAGAGAAATGACTTCCATGATGATTTCCCTGAAAATGTTCATCAATGGTCAACAAAATCTCAAGGTACCCCAGAGTCAATCTAGTTCAAGAATCCTATCTAAACAATCTCAGACAGGTGATCACTCAGTACAGATCAGACCATGTTACTCTGATCAAAAACCTTCAGTGGCTCCCTAAGATTGTCTGTGATTTGCTAGTACCTACAGTGTATCTAGAGGATATATTATGTTATGTTACATTATATTACATTTACTATGTAATCTATTATATTGCAATATAATACACTGTATCACATCATATATCATTTGCTGTACTTACATTATATAGTTCTATCATATGTTGTATTATATTATTATGCTATTATATGCATACATATTTTTGAAGTCATGCCAACATTTGCTCTCTCATGCAGAGAAACATCTGGAGATAGAAAAAGCCTAGAGACTTGCCAGCAGCTCCTCTAATTAGTGTATAAAGTCCTTTTGATGTATATCTATGTCTATTTGGAGCAAGTTAAATCAGATGAGACTGTAAAATTTGGTTCATTAATATTACCAGAGGACTGCTTAATAGTGTTTCTGATGTCTACCACACAATTGTCCACTGAGAAGTGCCACAGCATTATTGTTACTTGCCAACTTGACTGTCATTTTATAAAAGCAAACTTTCTCAGGAAGAAAAATTCCATTCATTTTTTAGAGATATATAAGGTATATTCAATTTAATTGTAATGTAAAATAGTCAATAAGATAATTTTCTCTTTAAATTTTTTTCCCTTAAATAACCTTAATAAATAGGTTCTTCTGCCACTCAGAGATACAAATTATACTTGGAAGGTATATACTATACTTTTTAAAGCAGTGATTGATTTGTCTGCTTTTCCAGACTAGCCATGTAGCAATATCTGAAAACTGAAGGATTGGTATGGTTACTTTATTTAATTAAAGCTAATTGAATAAGATACCCATGAAGTCAATGGGATGCTAACCATTTCCAATTTAGCAAGCTCATTATGTTCATTTAAGGGGTCTCCTTGCAAACTTATGTTAAGAAGAAACATGAAACTATAAAAATCCGAAGCGCTTAAATTGGTTTTTTTAACTAAAGTAACAAGTTTGTGCTCTAGATATTTACTTTTACAAGAAATACATGTAACTATTTAAACAAGCATACATATCTTGAAAATTATTTTGGTTAAATGTAAAGTATTTTTAAAAGAGAATTTATTACAACTAGGTTAGCCTAAGAAATTTTAAATATTAGGTTGCGTATTTTTTCTTCCTTAACCCCTCAGTTTGTTCATTGACTAAGGGGGAAAGAGGAAATGAGCTTTTTTACTTTTCATTTCATAAACAGTGTCTCAGTTTGAAATGAGATTAGTTCAGAGGATGAGAATGATTTAAGGGGAAAAAATCCACTCATTGTAGAATGACCTCTCTATCCCTTTTAAGAAAGTTAGTACTTGGAATACTATTGTACTATAAGAAATCACAAGCGAGATGATTTCAGAAAAAACAGGAAAGACTTACATAAACTGATGCAAAGTGAAATGAGCAGAACCAGGAGAACATTGTACACAGTAACAGCAACATTGTACAATGATCAGCTGTGAAAGATTTAGCTATTCTCAGTAATGTAATGATCCAACACAGTTTCAAAGGACTCATAATGAAAAAAGCTATCCACTTCCAGAGAAAGAACTGATGGAGTCTAAATACAGAGTGAAGTATACAATGTTTCACTTTATTTTTTGTGATTTTTTCAGTCTGTTTTTTTTTCACAATCTGACTAATATGGAAATGTGTTCTGCATGATTGTGCATGTATAACTTATGTCAAATTGCTTATTATCACAGGGAAGGGGGAAGAGAGGAAGAGAATTTAGAACTCAATTTTTTAAAAAAGAACTTTAAATTGTTTTTAGATGTAATTGGAAAAGATAATAAAATATTATTTAAAAGAAGAAGAAAGCTATCACTGCAAAAAGCTGGAAGCCATTTAAGTAATTTCTAAGCCTAGTAATTAAGTGAGAAGTTACCTACATACCCTACCCTCCCACTTTGTGTAGTTTTCTTTAAAATTTTATGTTAGCACTTCCTGTTTAGCCATGAGCCCTGAAAGAGGACTGGATTTGAAAAAAGATCTGGGTTTGAATTTCAGCTCTGTTACTGATGAGCTGTGTGACCTTGGACAAATGACTCAGTTTCCTTATCCTCATATGTCAAATGTAGATGCTAGACTAAATGGACTCTGGGGTCCCTTCCAGCTCTAAATCTATACTCCCTTGATCCAATTGCCTCTTGGACAAGATACAAATTCCTCAACACAACATTCAAAGCCCTCTGTGATCTAGCTTCCCCCTACCTTTCCAGACTTATTTCATTTTGCTCCCATTCTTACCCTTCACATTGTAGTCAACCTGGTCTCCTAAGTGCTCCCCAAACTAGACACTTTGCCTCCTTTGGTATTAGTTGTTGTTATTCATTCTCAGGGAGGACCAAAGTGACATCAGTATGTTGGAGTCAATGTAAAGTGTGTCTACTTGTGGCTGATCAGACCAATGGGAGCTTAGAAGGCCCTAGCACAGATCTGGCCAAAATAGTCCATATCAGTATTTGGAGTGGAGACGTCTCCAAATTTGCGCATTTAGTGGTTCTTTTGAGCTATTGCAATTCTTCACTCAGAGCACAGTGCCTTCTTTAATGTGGGTGCCACATACTGGGCAGTCCTTTGCCAGCATCTCCCATGTCACACAATCAATCCCAGAGTTCTTCCAAGAGACTTTGAGAATGTCCTTGTATCGCTTCTTCTGACTTCCATCTAATAAGAATCCCTTGTATGAGAATCCATCTCCTATCTCTTTCCACAATTTCTCCACCCCACATAGGACTCCCTTCTCCACTCTACTACTTAGAATCCCTAGCTTCCTTTGAAGTTTAAGTCAAGCCCCACCACTTGCAGGAAGACCAGCAAGATCTCCAGGAGAATTACTTCCGTTTCCTCCCACAAGTTATCTTGTATTTATTTATCTGTACACTACTTAGTAGTTACATTGTATATATTTTGTATTTACCTAGATGTGTATGAGTTACTCTCTACCTCAGCACTCCCCTCTCAATAGAAGGTAAGCTCCTTGCGGGTAGGGATTTTCTTTGTGTTTTTGTATGTATAGGCCCACTCAGAACCTGCCTCCATAAGGCTTATAGTAAATGTTTCTTAACTGATTATCCTCCCATTTGAATATAAACTGTAAGGGCAGAAAAGATTTATGTTTTGTTTTTCTGTCTCTAATACCCATAGTAGACACCAGTAAGTGTTTATTGAATTGAATTGATTTGAATTGAACCCTCTCCCTTTAAAAGGAAATCACTGTCACCTAACACAGCCCCTTTCACTTTTAAATGCCAATGTATCAAGAAACTTTTTCCTTATGTGGAGCCCAAATCTGTCACTCTACAACTTTCTGTTTTTGTTCCAGTTGGGCAGAACAAGCTTAATTATTCTTTCATATGCTAGCCTGTAGCGGGCTGAAAAGCTCTTTTGTGGCTCTAGTTAGGGTCTGGGATTTTGGTTTTTGATTTGCTGGGACATTTTTTTTTTTTGACTCACTAAGAGAGAGAAAGCCAAGTCTAACCAGTACACACCTCCAACCTATCCCACACAATTACCAGGATAATCTCCCAAAATCACAGTTCTTATCATGACAGTCTTCTATTTAAAAACCTTCATTGGTCCCCAATTATCAGTTCAGCTCACCTTCTGACAGCCTAGTATGGGATTTCCTCAATAGGACACAAATCAAATGAAAGAACAAAAGATACTGAAGATACATCCCTGCTATGCTGAGTCTTAATATTGGTTCTGTACCAATTGGTTCGGATGCAGTACCAGTTGTAGTCCTGGGCAACCAACCTTGCCCAGAATATTTCATTCTGGGCCTGAGTGGCCCCAGAAACAAGACAATCTGAGTCCTTTTATACCCCAATGTAGGTAAGAAAACCCTAGTGGCCTTTGAATATATTCATTAGGAATAGTTGAGTTTAGCATAAAAACATGGGTTGAGGGAGCCAAGATGGCGGAGTAGAAAGACGCACGTACACATAGCTCCAAACCCACAACCCACAGAACAGCTAGAGGGGACCAACTCATGGTGAATTCTGCACCCAGAGGCCATGGAATATTGGAGCAAGGGAAATTTCTGTTCCAGAGAGACCTGCAAACCTCTCGCGGGGGGTCCTTCGCGCCGGGACTGGGAGCAGAGGGCAGCCGTGCAGCAGCCGCGGCACCAAGAGGAAAAGATCCAAGGGGGCTACGGGGACGGGATCTCCAGCGGCCACGCGGGTCCCTCCACCCACAGAGGGACCTGCAAACCTCTCGCAAAAGGTCTGTGGCTCTGCAGACCCAGAGGCCAGCCCAGACCTGCGGCGGCCGCGGCTCCGAGAGGTACAGATCCGAGCAGGCTTCAGGGACGGGATCTCCAGAGGCGGCACAAGCCCCTCCACCCACAGGTGACGGGGGTTGGTGAGAGAGTCTCTTTGGCGGGTCGAGAGGGGAGTGGGGTGCCCCCATGGCTCGGGCCCCCCCAGGAGATAGAAGCTGAGAGGCGGCTGCAGACAGGGGCTCCCCAAGCAGGCGGGAGCCTGGATCCATTGTGGAAGGTCTGTGCATAAACCCCCTGAGGGAACTGAGCCTGAGGGGCGGCCCTGCCCCGACCTCACCACCTGAACTTAATTCTCACACTGAATAGCAGCCCTGCCCCCACCAAAAGCCCTAAGGCGGGAAGCAGCATTTGAATCTCAGTCCCCAAACGCTGGCTGGGAGGACCAGGAGGCGAGGTGGGTGTGAGGAGAATATTCAGAGGTCAAGTCACTGGCTGGGGAGAATGCCCAGAAAACGGAAAAGAAATAAAACTATTGAAGGCTACTTTCTTGGAGAACAGACATTTCCTCCCTTCCTTTCTGATGAGGAAGAACAATGCTTACCATCAGGCAAAGACACAGAAATCAAGGATTCTGTGTCCCAGCCCACCCAATGGGCTCAGGCCATGGAAGAGCTCAAAAAGAATTTTGAAAATCAAATTAGAGAGGTGGAGGAAAAACTGGGAAGAGAAATGAGAGGGATGAAAGAGAAGCATGAAAAGCAGATCAGCTCCCTCCTAAAGGAGAACCAAAAAAATGTTGAAGAAATTAACACCCTGAAAACTAGCCTAACTCAATTGGCAAAAGAGGTTCAAAAAGCCAATGAGGAGAAGAATGCTTTCAAAAGCAGAATTAGCCAAATGGAAAAGGAGATTCAAAAGCTCACTGAAGAAAATAGTTCTTTCAAAACTAGAATGGCACAGATGGACGCTAAGGACTTTGTGAGAAAGACAGATATCACAGAACATAGCGAGAAGATTGGAAAAATGGAAGATAATGTGAAATATCTTATTGGAAAAACAACTGACCTGGAAAATAGATTCAGGAGAGACAATGTAAAAATTCTGGGACTACCTGAAAACCATGATCAAAAGAAGAGCCTAGACATCATCTTCCATGAAATTATCCAGGAAAACTGCCCTGAGATTCTAGAACCAGAGGGCAAAATAAATATTCAAGGAATCCACAGAACACCGCCTGAAAGAGATCCAAAAAGAGAAACTCCTAGGAACATTGTGGCCAAATTCCAGAATTCCCAGGTGAAAGAGAAAATATTGCAAGCAGCTAGAAAGAAACAATTCAAGTATTGTGGAAATACAATCAGGATAACACAAGATCTAGCACCCTCTACATTAAGGGATCGAAGGAAATGGAATGGGACATTCCAGAAGTCAAAGGAACTAGGACTAAAACCAAGAATCACCTACCCAGAAAAACTGAGTATAATACTTCAGGAGAAAAAATTGTCTTTCAATGAAATAGAGGATTTTCAAATTTTCTTGATGAAAAGACCAGAGCTGAAAAGAAAATTTGACTTTCAAACACAAGAATGAAGAGAACCATGAAAAGGTGAACAGCAAAGAGAAGTCATAAGGGACTTACTAAAGTTGAACTGTTTACATTCCTACATGGAAAGACAATATTTGTAACTCTTGAAACATTTCAGTATCTGGGTACCGGGTGGGAGTACACACACACACATGCACACACGCACACATACATAGAGACAGAGTGCACAGAGTGAATTGAAGAGGATGGGATCATATCTTAAAAAAAAAAATGAAATCAAGCAGTGAGAGAGAAATATTGGGAGGAGAAAGGGAGAAATTGAATGGGGCAAATTATTTCTCATAAAAGAGGCAAGCAAAAGACTTATTAGTGGAGGGATAAAGAGGGGAAGCAAGAGAAAAACATGAGGTCTACTCTCATCACATTCCACTAAAGGAAAAAATAAAATGCACACTCATTTTGATAGGAAAACCTATCTCACAATACAGGAGAGTGGGGGACAAGGGCACAAGCAGGGTGGGGGGGAGGATAGAGGGGAGGGCATGGGGAGGAGAATGCAATCCGAGGTCGACACTTATGGGGAGGGAAAGGTTCATAAGAGAATAGAAGTAATGGGGGACAGGATAGGATGGAGGGAAATATAGTTAGTCCTATACAACACAACTAGTATGGAAATCATTTGCAAAACTACACAGATTTGGCCTATATTGAATTGCTTGTCTTCCAAAGGGAAGGGGTGGAGAGGGAGGGAGCTAAAGAAGTTGGAACTCAAAGTGTTAGGATCAACTGTAATGTTCTTACCACTAGGAAATAAGAAATACAGGTTAAGGGGTAAAGAAAGCTATCTGGCCCTACAGGACAAAAGAGAAGACGGAGACAAGGGCAGAGAGGGAGGATAGAAGAGAGAGCAGATTGGTCACAGGGGCAATTAGAATGCTTGGGTTTGGGGGGGGAGGGGATAAAAGGGGAGAAAATTTGTAACCCAAAATTTTGTGAAAATAAATGTTAAAAGTTAAATTAAAAAAAAAAAAAAACATGGGTTGATAAAATTTGTTTGGCGGCAGCAGCTCTGCTGCCAAACCCATCCGTACTTCTGGCCTCTTTTCCATTTTTAAATGCAATAACATTTTTAAAAATTTTTCAGAATAATTCCATCATTTTCTCCACTGTCTACTTCTTTACCCTCCTCTGTATGGGAGGTGGAGTCCAGTCTAACTAGTCTGCATCATGCCTACTTTGTGCCAAGGACTGTGCTATGTACTGGGGTTTCAAAGACAAAAACTATGTCTTGTTTTAAAAGAGTTTGCATCGTACTAGACGCTATGACATTATATTTTATTGTTCCTCAGCTGCTTTGCAAGTCATGTCTGACACTTTGTGACCTTATTTTGCGTTTTCTTGATAGAGATACTGGACTGTTGGGGTTGGAAGCTCAATTCCGTGTGGACAGTCTCGGGCGGGTAAAGGTGGGAACTTCTAAATCTTAGAGCTCTCCCGAGACCCCCCCAGGAAATGGCTGGGAATCGAGGTGAACCGAGCTATCTCGTGTATTTCCGCCTCTTCCCGTGAGAAACGTGATGGGAGAGAGATCTCCCCGCCCTCGAGATTGTCCCGGATCTGGGCACACTATTGTTATCTAACAGCACGGTATTTAGATGCAAACTATGCGACTGGAGAGTTAAGTAGGATCAGGGAAGCCTGAAAGCTCTCTTAGCACGTGAGGAGCCAAAGAGGACACAAGGCTCCGCTTTTCCTCTTCTCCTTCTCTCCCCTCCCCCTCTCTCCCCGCTTGTACTTCTACTTCCAATCTCTTATTGTAAGATCTTTGCCTCCTTGGGAGATTCTTCTTTCTCTCCTAAGGAAGAATTCCCCTGCACTTGTAACTAGACCCTGAAATAAAGCTCAACCCTTGTTCGACTCTGGAACATCCTTTCTCTCATACGAGCATCCGGTTTGGCCAACCGAAGACCTCGGGAGGTGAGGTAAGAAGACTCGGGTAGCCCTCAGGCCTCTAGGCCTGGCACTGGACTGCTTTGCCATTTCCTTCTACAGCACATTTTACAGATGAGGAGATGGACACAAGCAGGGCTAAGTGACTTGCCCAAGATTTACCCAAATAGGGTCTGAGTCCAGATTTGAACCCGTAAAGAACAATTTTCCTGCTTCTACGTCTAGTGTTCTACCCATTGGCTCCATCTAGCTGCCCTAGTGCATTACTGACTAATCTCCCACAGCTCTCCTTCATGCATCCAAAGCTCCAGTCAAACTAGGCTTCTTTCTGGGCATGTCATACACTTGTTTCTGCTTCTAGTTCAGCTATTTTGTCTGACCGAAGTGCCCTCCCCATCTCCCACTCCTGCCTGTGGCTATAAAAATCCTACCTATTCTTCAAGGCCCGATTCAAACCCCACTAGACACATGAAGTCTTCCTTATTCCGATGGTAGAGAAGCCCAGAGGTGGAGCCCAGCAGTAACAAGATTTGCAGAGCCATTCATGGTTCTAATGCTGGCTCAGAAAGGCTGCGGGGAGCTAGGGAATCTCACTGAAGACTTGATTGTTGTATCATAATATTTAGAGAAGGGAAAAACTAAGTTTTTTATTATTTACAAGTTGTTTTCATTGTTTTCATTTATATTTTAAGATGAAAAATTTAACATAAGTCATTAATGGTGCTTTTTTATTTTAAAGATGTAACAACTATTTTTAAAGTTGTAAAAGAAAAACCAGATTCAGAAAATATAAAAATTCTGTCATCTGCACATCTAATGGAAATATAACAAGTACAAAATCAAAGAAAAGCATTTGAAAAAAGTTGACATTCAATGAAATTTTTAAAAGAGTCACCAGTTTTTTAAGCCAAATTACACAGTTTAGAATAGAGGAAAAGGTTAGGAGTCAGGGAGATGTTGCACTTGTGGTCCCAGGCGGGTAATACTGGGCAAGCCACTAACCTCTATATGCCTCAGGTGTCTCCTAGGACTTATCTACTCTATGACACACCAGGACACATTCCCTACACTGAATAATGATTTTAACATATTTAGAAATCCAAGAATAACGGTCTCACATATTAACCATAGCCAATTCTCCATCCTCATTGTAACCTCCATGGCTTCCAACATCATTGATCCCCAAGCCATTGGCCATTGGCCCTGCACTGGAAGATGCAATGTTGTATTTCAGGAAGAGGAAGGAGCCCAGAGTCACTGGATAGAAGAGAATGTAAAGGGGAAGAAGGTGTAAGAAAACTGCAAAGGTAGGAAGCATCTAGCTTACAAAGGGCTTTAAAAAGCAAACAGAGGATTTTCTTTTTGATCCTGGATTTGAGGGAGCCACTGGAGTTTATCAGGTTTGGGGGTGATATGATGTAATGCCAATTAACATAGCACACCTGAGGGCCATTACTGTGAATACATATTTATTTTAAGAGGTCGGCTCACAAAGTATAATAAGTGTTCTATTTATTCAAAACTAAACCTTATTCAAGAAACTAAAGCATTCACAATTCCTAACAACATAACAACTTATTACCAGGATGGTCACATGGCTTTAAACAATCACAAAAGTGTATAACATTCAAAATACTTATTTACACAATCAGGGGATCCCAGGCCAAAGTCTTTCCTTACATAGCACATCCCCAGGGGTCGCAGAAAACACAATACCCTCCACCCCTAGGTCGCAGTAAGTTATAATCCCCCCCCATCCAAAATAAGTGTCCAAATAAAATCCTCTTGGGGGTTTGTCCTTCTTCCCACTCTGCTGTTGCAGGCTCCCATGTGGCACTCTCAAATACATGCATGCTCAAATGAGCCAAAGAATCCAAGTTTTTAACACTTAACACTTAAGCCCCTCCTTCCAGTCCTGAGGGGCAACTGGCCACAAAGTTAACAGGGTGGATCCCCGGGAACCACAGTACTTGCCCTATTCTACCATAGACAACTCCACCCCCTGGGTCTCAACCCATCCCAGGGGGAGGCAACAGGAAAGCACTCCCACTGCTCCTCCCTTTCTACAAAGCCTTCCTCTCAGCCTGGGGCAGAGTCCCAATCTCCAGGGTTCCTCCTCGTGCAGGGGCCAAGCCCTCCTGGCTCCTGCCTGGGTTCACATGCTGGTAGTTCTCCGCTCTTGCTCTGTGACTCACCTCACAGGGAAGGGACTGCTCCATCCCAAGCTTTCTCTGCTCCTGCCTCAGTCCAGGCACAGCAGGGTCCAAGGGTTCATGCCTCCAACCTCTGCCTCTGGCCCACACCACCCCAACTCTGGGGCAGCTCATCCTCCCCCAGCCTTACATGGGGAGAAGCCCTATGATCTGGCCTCTGGGCACAGCACAACAATGCAATAATTGGAAAACAACAGACAACTATCTCAGTCTCACTAAGCCCCATATTTTCCTTTGGTGTTTTATTCTAGTCCAGTGTTCCAATGTTTTCACTAGGGCTGGTATCAGAGGTCTCCTCTCTCTGTCAGAGGTCTCCTTTTAGAACACCAACAGCTAGGTTAGCCAGAGGACCTCTTGATAATGGCTAAACACCCTTCATGAGTGAACCCCAAGGCAGTATCTTACGTCAGAATATATAGACACTTTTGACTAATAGTCTCAGAGACAGAAAGCACCAAACCTACATGACTCAGCACAGTTGTGCATTACCAGGGTTCAAGGAAGATGGATCCTTCAGATGTTTACAATTTAGCACTGAACACCAAGAAAAAAAAAATCTCACCTTGCTTATGTTTACATATGGTCAGCCCTGAAGATCCATTTAATAATAGAGTACAGGGTGAACTGTAATGGGAATAGGCAAGGTAGGGAAAGCAAACAGAAGGCTATTGCAATAGTCCAGGAGCAAAGTGATGAAGGTCTATGCTAGGGTGGTGGTGACAGTATCAGAAGAGAGAAAGGAGCATATTCAAGAGATACTTTGAAGGCAAAATCAATAGACCTTAACAACAGATTAAATATAGGGGAAAGAAAGGGGAAAGAAAAAATTAGAGAAAAACTTCTTAATAGAATTGTGCAAAACTAAATTAGATAGATAGAGAATTGGTTTCCCATTGATACATATCTTCAAGTCAAAGCTGTGTGGCCTTCTGGTGAAGGTATAGAAAGGGTTTCTATTCCAGCACTGGCTATAGTAGCTAAACTCTGACAATCCTCCCAATTCAGAGATTCTGTGTTTCTCTGAGTTAGTTGCATCCCAAGGATCGCTTCTAATGTAATCAATTCTCCTGCTTCCTAATTGATGATTCAGCTCCGTTTTGCCAGGAAAGTGACTAAGCCAAAAGGCTTATTTCTTAAGTAGATCAGATATTCTTTTTCTTTCTGCATCTTCTAAACACAATTGAACAAAATAAATGAGACTTTTGACAAAAATCTGCAGCAGTTTCCTTGCAGTAAACGAATATCGTTTTTTCTCCTGAACACGTGATCGATCACATTGGAAATTCTATGAAGAGTGATCCTCTGATCATGGGAAGTAAAATGGATAATTTTGATTACATTAAATTTTAAAAGTTTTGCACAGCCAAGAAATACAGGGAATTGAGTCATTCTCCAATCAATAAATGGTCAAAGGAAGAAGAAGAATGGATAAAGAAGAAATCAGAACTCCCTATAATCATGTGCAAACAATGCTTTAAATCATTATTGATTACAAAAATTAAAGTTAAAACAACTTCAATGCACCACATTATACCCATCAGAGGGCTAACATGACAAAACAGGAAAATGTTAAATACCAGTGAAGATGTAGGAAAATTGGAGCACTAAGACTTTTTTTGGTGCAGTTGTGAACTGATCCAGCCATTCTGGAAATCAATTTGGAACTATGCCCAAAGGGCCATAAAATTCTGTGAGGCAATACTAGTACTAGGTCTGTATCCCAAAGAGATATAAAAAAGGGAGAAGGATCCATATGTAGAAAAATATCTATAGCAGCTCTTTTTGCTGTGGTAAAGAACTGGAAATTGAGGGGACCCCCATCAACTGGAGAATGGCTGTACAAGTTGTGGTATACAAATGTAGTGGAAGACCATTGTTCTATAAGAAATGATGAGCAGGCAGATTGCAGAAAAACATGAAGGGACTTGCATGAACTGATGCTGAGTGAAGTGAGCAGAACCAGGAGAACATGGTATTCAGTAACAGCAATATTGTGTGATGATCAACTTGGATAGACTTATTTCTTCTCATCAATCCAATGGAAAAAACCATCTACATCCGGAGAAAGAACTACCAAGTCTGAATGCAGATCAAAGCATGCTCTTTTCCGTCTTTTGTGTGTGTGTTTTTTTTTCTTTCTCACAGTTTTTTCCCTTTTGGTCTAATTCTTCTTTCACAACATGACTGATGTGGGAATATATTTAACATGATTGCACATGTATAGCCTATATCAGATTGCATGCCATCTTAGGGAAGGGGGAAAGAAGGGAGAGGGAAAATTTGGAACTCAAAATCTTATAAAAGTGAATGATGAAAACTAAAAATAAATAAGTAAATGTGGTTTAAAATAAATAAATAAATGGTTGCAAATAATTAAATAATGAATTTTTTAAAAAAGGGATAATGCTCTTGTAACACCAGCTAGTGAACCACAAATTGCCCTGTGTAGGAGGAGGCTGAGATCCAGTCTCAAGGAAACCACAGTTAGAGAGGAGAGAGTCAGGAAGTGAGTGATAAGAAAAATAATGGGGAAAAAAGACTGAAAGTACTAAAGATTTCAGGAAGAAGAAAAGTTGAAGACTTTGAAAATAAACATGAATCAACAGAAATGGAAAACAGTAACAACAGAAGAAAAAATATGACCTCCAAATCTAGTAAACAAGTTCAGGAATCTATGAATAAATGCTGCAAAATAAAGGAAAATTATGCAACACCAGATAAGACAGAAGATCTTGTAGAATCTGAGAACGTAGAACCACAGCATACTATTCCTGAATGGTTTAAAAGAGAAATGAGAATAATGAAAGAATAATATCTGTCCTGCACAGCAAAAAATGATGAGCAGAATAGAAAAACTTGAATCTGCAATGACAAGTCTCACCAAAGAAACCAGAGATAGATTGGGAATACAAATCCACAGAAGTGGACAATCTAGAAGAAGAGAATTTAAAAAAATTAAAAGAAAATATGCTCACTATGAAACAAACTGATCTTGAAGACAGGATGTACAGAGACCACCTAAGGATCATAGACCTCCTAGAAGAACACAACAGGACAGAAAACTTTTAACACCAGAATGAAGGAAATAATAGAACAGAACTGCACAGAATCTCTGATCATAGAAAATGAAATAGAAATCATCTCCAGGAAACAAAACAAAACTAAGAGTGATCCCCTACAAACATTAGCCTATGGAGTGGTAGACTGAAACCACAGGAATGGGCGTTTTATCCTCACCAGAGACAGTGCTCATAGGACTGCCCTCTAGATTCCCACCTGTCAGAGTTGGGACAACTTCTCCTCTCCAATCCTTAGCACAATCTCTGCAGAAGCCAATTAAATTAATCAAGTCATCTCTATCCTCATTTAAGGTTCCCAGATATCTTAATAAAGTAAGAGCAAGTCTTAATCACCCAATCAAACATTTTAATCAGGTATAATGGTAAAAATCACTTATATAGCGAGAACCTGTTCTAGCTGCCTCCATCACATCCCTGAATTTAGATTAAAGATTAAAAGTCTTTGGATCAGCTGAATTGTCTGAGAACATTTAAGCACACCCTGTGAATCATCTATAGAATAAAACAAAAATAGTTCAGAATGCAAGTGATTTGAGCAGTGGCTCAGATTCCAGGTGACTGAGAATGAAAAATGAGCTCTCGGGCTGAACCCCTGGGAAGTACTTACCTGGATGGGAGAGAAGGGACCTAGCAGCTAGGCTATGGAGACCCTGCTCATCAAGGAGAACGGGTGTTGAGATAAGCTCCTCGGGCATGTTACATTCATATATACGTTGCCCCATTCAGTGGTCAAGTGAAATTTTTCCTAGTCAGTCTTCCTTTAGTTTTGAACAAGAGATGTGCAGATCTTCCCACCAAACAAAGCAAACAGAGGTTGTATTTACAAAAGGCTTTTTATAAACACTTGATTCTGTTTTGTTTCCAAAAATTAAGTCCTTTTCAAAGCACAAAATCCTCTCACTCTTTCAATCCACTGTCCCCACATGGCTCCAAATGTGACATAGACCCTGAAGGTAATTCTCAAAGAAAAGCTCCAAAAACATGTGAAATAATGGCAGCATCACGTTGATGTTTGAGATGCTGGGGACTGATGCTAAGAACTTCCTAACAAGTTGATCTATCTGAAAATGGAATGGGTTGACTGGAGCGGGTGTGGCAGTTGGTTAATGAAGCCCCATCTCCTCCAGAAAGCTTCAAACAGAGGCTGGCTCACTACTTGGTGAGGATGTCATAGAAAGGACTCCTTCCTAGCACTGAAATCTTCCATATTTCCCTTTCTTACCTTGGGGGGGGGGGGGGGGGCGGAATATGGCTAGGCAGAGCAGCATATCTATCTCAATCACAAAGCAACAGAAAAAAATCAAATACTAATTCAGGAAATATGAGAACTATTACCTCTGTCCCCCAATAATAATCTTTTTACAAGAATGTGGCAAAATCGATTTGCTCCTGCTTTCCCTCCCACTCAACCTGTCACCTCTCAGGTTTCTCCCTGCCATAATGATCCCACCAGTGAATAAACAAAGATTATTAGTGAGTTTCATATTCCAAGAAGAGCCAGCTCTGCCTCCACCCTAGATGAATAAGGAACTGGCAGACCACAAAGTATCCACGCCTCCTAGTTAGCAATAATTTGGTGAACTTTTTTTAATGAAAATATCTTCCAATGGAAATAAACATAAGACTTCACAAGTCTCCCAGTAATTATAGGATCCTTTTGATCCTCATAGATGAAAGGAGAAAAGGGATGAAATTAATCCAGACTCATGGGTATTTATTTCCCTGTGGTCTAATAAGGTATCATTTCTGGCCTACTGAGGCAGGGCAAGACATCTCCTGCTTTTCAGAGACTAGCCTTCAACCGGTTGCCAGGATGATTAAATTCTCAGCTGACATTAATTAGACTTTTTAGACAGCAGAATGACAGAATCTCTGTCTCCAGCCTGTTCAGCATTTCTCACACAGTCTCCCCACAATCCAAGGTAAAAATTAAAAATAAATCAGATATTTTTGCCACCTCCCAGAAAGTGTGCCCAGTTTACCACAAGTCAATCTTTGATCTACCTTCAAGCCCTAGGATATGCTGATTGCTTTATTGGAGGGTTTAGGGCATGGATTCATTACAGCAGCAATTTTCAAATTGTGGTCTGTGAGTCATTGGGGATCCCAAAGATTCTTTTCAGGGGGTCTGTAAGGTCAAAATTGTTTACATAACAATACTAAGATATTATTTGCCTATTAAAATACTTCTCCCTTCTTCAAACTGAATATCAAGTGAGGCCAAATTTGCTTCCTATACTTCAACCAAAAGAGCATCTCACAACAGATTGAATGTCTAAGGACACAGAGGTTGTCAAACCCTTTACCTTGCTATCATCCACAAATATTCCATGAACTCTAAATTTTATCCAGTTATCATCCTTGGTCATCTTCTCTTTCCCTACACCTTAAGACCCTTAATGTTGTTCTTTGTCCTCACTGTGACCTTCCTTATCTCCACTGCTTAGCTCTTCCCAGGTCATCCCAGCTGCACCAGCAACATCCTTTCTTCCCTTCTCTAGCTTTGTGAACCAATTCAACTCTCCACTCCCTTCTACTATAAAGTCCCTTAACACCACTTTCTACTGTGAATCACTTCTTGCTAAATCCCAGCCCTAGATTAACTCCCCATCCACTTCCCTCTATTCTATTCATATATTGATGAATGGTGCGAGAGGAAATCACAAAACCATGCTGTCTGTCCAATATAAACTTATGTCATCTAATCTTCATTTAAACCCTCACTGCAGCAAGGCAATCCTTCTAACCCTCCCCAATTTATTTGCTATCCCATTCTCCATAGCAGCTGTTCCAGACCTTTCCATCTCTACTCAAACCTCCTATAGTGTCCCCTCCCCCAAACTCGTTCAGCCTAAGGATCTTGCTTCACTGAAAAAGAAACTGAAGCTGAGAACTTCCTCTTCTCCCTCCTCCCCTCCCCCACCTCCTCATTTGATATCATTCAGATATCATCCTGTCCTTTCTGCTCATCCACTGCCATCTTGGTTGAAAAGGGAGCTCTTTCCTTTGCCAAGGCCGGCTCCTCTACGAGTGCCCTTGATTCCATCTCTTCCCATATTCTCGAGAGAGTTTTCTCCACCCTTATCCTTTCTCTCTCTCTCTCTCTCTCCTTCTTTTCTTCTCTTCTATTTCTCTCTCTCCTTTCTTTTTCTCTTTTCTTTCTCTCTTCTCTTTCTCTCCTCTCCTCTTCTCCCCTCCCCTCCACTCCCCTTCCCTTTCCTTTTCTTCTCTCTCTATCCCTCCCTCCCTCCCTCTCTCTCTATCTATCTCTGTCTCTCTCTCTCTGTCTCTCTGTATCTCTCTGTCTCTCTCTGTCTCTGTCTCTCTCTGTCTGTCTGTCTCTCTCTGTCTCTCTCTCTCTCTCTCTCTCTCTCTCTCTCTCTCTCTCTCTCTCTCTCTCTCTCTCTCTCTCTCTCTCTGTCTCTCTCAGTTCCCTCTTATCAATGTCCATTTCCTGGCTCCTTTCCTGACTACAGGTATTTCTCCTCCATCCTTAAGAATATTAAAAACATTGATTCTATCATCACCATCACCTATCATTCTATCTTCTCCTTCAGTTACCAATAACCCAGTTACCAAATCTAACGGCCATTTCTCAGACATTCTTCTTCTTGACCTCACTGAAGCATTTGACATTTTGATCAGACTCTCCTTCTAGATACTCTCCTCTGGGTTTTCCTGACACTTCTTTCTTCTGGTTCTTCTACATCTCTGAACAACTCGTTCACAATCTCCTTTGCTAGTTCTTCATCCTTGTCATGCTCACTATCAGTGAATATCCCCTAAGGCTCTTTCCTAGGGCCTCTTCTCTTTTCCCTCTAGGATATCTAATTTGGTGATCTCAGAAACTCCCATGGGTTCAATTATCAACTCCATGTAAATGATCCTGATCAATATGTTTCTCCCTCATCTCTTTCCCGCCTTACAGTCTCACTTCACCAGCTCTCTTTTGGGTATCCTAAATAGGACATTCCATAAACAACTCAAACTGAGCATGTCCAAAAGAGGTTCATTTTTCACCCTAAACCCTTCCTTCTTTTCAATTTTCCCATTATTGTTGAGAGTAACATCATCTTCCCAGCCCAGGTTCACTACTTTGGTGCCATTCCTGAAGCCCCACTTGCACTTACTCCATGAATCCAGTCTGTTATAAAATCATGTTGTTTCTGCCTTTACATCTCTCATGTAGATATAGTTTCTTTCATTCACACAACCACCATAATATAATCTATATTATATTATGTTATAGTACATTAAATTAATCATATAACGTTTGTTGTATTACATTTATTGTATTATATACTATTATGTTGTGTTATGTTGCTATGCCATGTCACATCACATCGCATCATGTTCCGTTTTGTTACATTACATTACTTCATATTATATTATGCTATATCATTTTCTATTATAGTCCCTCGTCACTTCTTTTCTGGACTCTAAAAATAACCTTCCAATTAGTACACCTACCTCAAGTCTCACCCTATTCCAATCCTTCCTCAACCTAGCTGCCAAATGACTTTCCTAAACCACATATCTGGCCATGTCATCCCTCACCTCAACAAACTGCATTGGCTCCCTATTGCCTCAAGGACAAAATATAGTGTGCTTTTTGGCATTTAAAGCCCTTTATAACCAGGCATCTTCTTACATTTTACTCCCTGTCATGGACTCTATGAGAGGGCTACGCTGTCCTACTTGCATCTCCTCATATACAACACTCTGTCTCTAGGTGCCATACTTTGTACTGACTGTCCTCTTTTCCTGCAATACATTCCCTCTTCATTTCCACCTTTTAAATTCCCCATCTTCCTTCAGAATTTGCCTCCAATTCCATGTGCTCCAGGAGGCATTTCCCAATTACCCTAGTGACTAGTCTCATCCACTTCCTTCCAAGATTACCTTCCTCTAGACTATAAAAATCATGTATGTGTCCTGTTATTTACAGATTGTCTCCCCAGTTAGAATGTAAACTCCCTAAGGACTGGGATTGGGTTTGGGCTTTTTGGTTTGTTTGTTTTAGTTTCTTTGTGTGTTTTGCCTGAAAGTTCTCCCAGATGTCAGCAAGTTATCTGGCACACAGCAGTGCTTATTAAGTGCTTGCAGTCTGAGTGAAGTGACAAACACAAAGTAGTTACACCAGTGGCTCCCATTTCTTTATTGCTCTCCACTTCAGTAAGCAGTGAAAGCGTTATCTAATTTTACAACTAAGGAAACTGAGCTTCAGAGATGCCGAGTTTGTCTCAGGACATAAGACAACTGAGTGGCAGAGCCAGCACTGAAGCCCAGGTCTCTCAGAGTGGCCCAGTGGATAGGACTCTGCATCTATCATCCCAGGACTTGATCTGCTACTTATTATTTTTGCGTTGTTTAGCCATTTTAGTCTGACCCTTCACGACCCTATTTGAGGTTTTCTTGGTAAAGAGTGGTTTGCCATTTCCTTTTCCAGCTTATTCTACAGATGAGGAAACTGAAACATACAGAGTTAGATGACTTGAGGCTGGATTTGAACTCAGGTCTTTCTGATTCCAGGTCTGGTGATCCATCCACTGCACCACCTAGCTGCCCACTAGCTTCTTACAACCTTGTACAAAACATTTTATTTTTTTGGGCCTCATCTGTAAAATAATGGAATTGGACCATAAACTAACTGATATCTAGAGTCCTTTCCAGTTCTAATTCAATTACCCTTGAATCTTTCTACTACACATACCTCAAAATGTACTATATGTAGCACTTTATCTCAAGGCAGTTAGAAGGGAAACTCCAATGCAGACACTGTTACACAGTGCCATATATACTAAGGAAGGCTATGGTAACACATCCCTCACTCAACAATTTTCTCGTCCTGGCAGCACTACATATTGCCCTGTTTTCCCCCTCTGCCTAGGGTCCAAGACATCTTTTCTCCAATTGTTAGCTAAACCAATCTACAAACTTCATTTTACCCTAAAATGTTCCTCTTGTTTTGACCATTTATAGATTCCAGCCACATACTGCATCAGCATGGCGCCTGACTTTCCACCCAGGCCACAGTATATTTCCACCTGGGCTCTTTTATTATGCTCTAGAGAGCCTGTCCCAGATGAATGATGATAGTAAAGAAAGAGAGGAAGAAAGAAGCTTTTTTCATAAGCTTCAGGATGTGATTTTCCATTCGATGTTTAAATCTTGCTTCTAGGGCTTATTTTTCAAAGAGCTCTTTGGTGAGTGTTCAATCTCTCTATTGGAAAGGGAGGATTTGTGGAGTAGAGTTATTCTATATAGAATTTTGTGGAGTTATTCCATGGAGAATGTTGTCATGCTACTTGATTTAATAACTTAAGCAAAGCCATAGCAACAGCTACAGACAGCAGAGCTTCCAGGCTAAAATCAATATTGGTCCCAAAAGGCCAGGCTTGGCTATTCTCAGCATGATCAAAATGGGTAGGAAACCTGTGTGACATCAACAATGGCCAGATCCAAAGAACACCTTGGATGCATCAGTATCTGAGTATCACTGATATGATCATGATTTATTCTTATTCTCCTTCCTAAAACAAAGATCCTGAACCTCATTGGCAAAGTTATTGGCTTTTAGAGAAAATTTTGGCTAGTTTGTATGTGGATGCATACATCTTTCAAGTTTATCATCTGGATAGCTATGTTTATAACTTTTAAATTACGTTAGAAAGCAAATGCTATTGATTTCAGATATGTGTTGTTCACATCTATGTAAAAAGATGCACATTTCTACCTCTTCTATTAATAGCTACCATGTCTAGAGTGCTTTATGATTTTGAAAGCACTTTTCTTACAATCCTCTGAGGTAGTTATTTGAACTATCTCCATTTTTCGTATGAGAAAACAGACTCAGAGAACTTGCCCAAGATGACAAAGTTAGCCATTTTCACAGCTGGTGTTTGAACATAGACTGCTTCTGATTTCAAATGAGGGATTCTTCTCACAATTGCAGACTACTACATTGTGACCACCCAAATTAGCCTAAATCTTTTGACTTGTTTCCAAGGAATTCCTCAAACTCACCTTTTTTGCATAAGGCCAGACTCTTTGGAAGGTTCCATTGTTCTGTTTTCTCTTCCTATTTTCTACATTCTTCCCAGGGACTATCTCCAGTCATCCTGATCTATATCTGGCCAAGGAACCCAGATGCTCCAGAGGAGAAAGTGAGGTTGGTGACTTTGCACAGCCCTCCCTCACTTAAATCCAATTCACTTGCAAATCATGGCACCACCTTCCTGATGTCATGGTCTTCTTGAAGAACAAAGTACAACAATATCCCTATAGATTTCACATCCTTTCTTAGAATCCAACAAAAAGGAAATTGAAGTGTGTCATTTCACAGTATCATTCTAAAAAAGTAAACATGGCAATGGAAAATCGAAACCAGGATAAAAGTGAAGAACTTTCTTCTTTGCAATACATGAGACCAGACCTGGGAGACCACTCTGCATGAGGTCTAACTTTCACCTCAGCCAAGGACTAATTTGGCAGCCATGCACAGGAAGGAGAGAAGAAAGCGAAACAGGAAGTATGGAGACTAGTAAGGAATCTATTACAGAAGTCCAAGTGAACATTGAGGAGAATATGAAATAAGAATGGTGGCCATGGGAGTAAAGAGAAAGAATAAAAAAGTTATCCATCTCCAGATAGTGGAGTGCAGATGGAAGCTTTTCTCTTTCTTGCTTTTTAAAAACATGGATAATATGGAAATTTGTCTTGCATGACTTCATCTTTGTAATGGGTTTTATATTTCTTGCCTTCTCAGTGAATAGGGGAGTGGTGGGGAGAGGAAAAAAATTGAAGCACAAATAAAATAAAATTGAATTTTAAAAAAACATGAGGGATATTTCAGAAGCATATCAATGTCTTTCCTAAAATATGGTGCCCAGAAATAAACATAATATCCCAGCTATTGTCTTACAGAATGGGACACTCCCTTGTTCTGGACATTACGCTTAATGTAATGCCACCTAAAATCTCCTTAGCTTTTTCTGCCCCCATGTCGCATTGTTGGTTCAATACAGATTTTTGTAATTTCATAAAGCCCTTGTGTCTTTTTCACATGAACTATTGTGTTACAATGTTTCTCATGCTGTTATTGTTCAGCTGATTCTTTTAAGCTAAGTGTGACATTTATCCTTAGTCAATTTTATTTGATTATATTTGGCCCATTGTTCCAGTCTATCAAGATCTATTTGGATCCCATCTCTATCACCCATTGTTTGTTGTTCATCCTTCGTTCCTGGAGACCAGTGACATCATAAGAATGATATCTTGCCTTGCAAGTGAATTGGATTTAAGTGAGGCACAGCTTTGCAAAGTCATCAGCCTCAGCGTCACTCTCTCCTCCAGAGTTATCAGAGTCCACTGGCAAGAAATAAGTCAAGACAACTGAGGATGGCCCAGGATAAAGTGGGACAGCTTGGGCTTTTCAAGTTAGGGTCTCTCCCAGATATCAGTTTGCCTGAGAAAATCCCCATTCAGTAATTAAAGGCAAGGTAAGAATTGAGACAAAAATGGCTTACTTTATCTTCAGAAAAGAATCCGTCTGGAAGGGGAAGACTCTCAGAGTTTCTGGCCAGGACAGAAGCAATAGCTATTTATACTCATTCTGAGCCATCAAAACTCAAACAATGAGGCTTGGGTTGGGACCTCTTATTGGCCAATCAATAAAGCCAGTGTATCACCCATCCCTTTAGTTATCCCTTTAGTTATCACTCCCTACTTCATACAGTCCACAAAGCTACTGGGGCCTCTTGCTTTTGAGACTGGAAAACAAAAAAGATCAAATCCCTGCAAACAAAACAGATGCTTCAAGCTCATCTCTCAAGATGGCAGAGCTCCAAACCCCCCCAAATCAGCAGCATGCTCTTGGGCTGGTTAGATGAAAAAAGTGGTGACCTGAAGGATTCTTTCCCCAAACAAAACAAATCTGAAGAGTGACATGGGGGAACATACCTGCAGCTACAAACGTTTGTATACTAATGTACAAAGTATGGCCGATGAGCCAAGTGAATTTGACATTTTACCATTCTAAAATTAATGTAGCCTTTCACTCTCCCCACGTGGAACGGGGCTCAAAACTGGAATGTAGCAATGCCTTATTTAAGAGAAATGGACTTAAATTAAGGAGCAGATGCTTAATATTCTATTTCTAAACAACATGGAAATTCAGAAACTGAAGAGTGAAACACTTGAGAGTATTTGGAGAAAGAGAAAAGAGAAAAAATAATGGTAACATTTGGTTAGTGCAAATAATGAATCCCGTGAAGTAGTCATATTATCTAAATTCACATAGCATATTTTCACTGAGAGGGAACCAATTACCATTTTTACATAAGTACAACTTCAAATATTATGAACTCAAATATATATAGCCACTTTACAGGATTCATTATTCACACTAATTAAGACCTAGCTATAGAAAGGATCTGTTTGTGGGAGTATACCACAATTCAAACATATAAAAGATGCTTTATTTCTTAACATCGATCACCAAACTCGCCCAATGGCAAGTAGAGTGACCTTGAGTGACCTTGGTTATCCAGATATCTGTTAGAAGTCTCATTTTGAGAAAAGTAGAGCATTTAATCAATGTTCACCTCTTGACAATTTCATCTTAAAAGCAAAATTCTGACTGACAACACAATCACAAATCTTAATCAGCAGAAAAGGGGGAGGGAGTCACTAAAGAAGCCCCTGAAGTATACAGGAAGCAGCTTAATGAGCTCAGATTTTTAAATGGCATATATGTGACAAAAAATTGCTCGTGTAATTGTTAACATGATGACAGAAACTGTTAATGCCAAACGTAAAATGGACTGCCACTCCCTTCAATGATCTTTGTAATGTCAGAATTTCAGTAATGTCCTTACTTTCCAACTCTTAAGATATTTACTCTTGATTAGGTGGAGCTGAACCACACCCTAGTTCCCCCCTCCCAGAGATGTGGCTTTATGGGGAGCCCAGCTCAAGCTGCATCTCAGCTTCTAGCATCCTTGCCCTCTTCCATTGGGATTCATGGCATGAAGGGCAAAACAGCCAGAATGGAATGGTTTCCCTTGCCCAAATTGCCAAGGGCCACTAGGGTCTCATGACCAGGCCTTTCTATCTCATACTACCTCCTCCTCCACTCCCTGTAAAGGTATAAAAAGCTTTTGCATGAGTATTGGAGTTGAGAAATCTACTGGACATCTCCCTCCCTCCACCCCTGTGGCAGGTTTGTTCATTGTTATCTCAATTAAAGATGTTTTATTCCTTGGCTCATGGCTTTGATCTATTTCAAGACTTGAAATATGAAAGATAGAAGGAGGCACACCTAACCATGGTAAAAAAAATAAAAAGAATGGCATGAAAAATACTGTCAAGAGAAGCCTAAAACCCAGATAAGTTGGGGCTTGTGAGGAGAAAAAGACAATAACAAAAGAGGGAGCAGGCTTTTTAAAAGCTGTAATGAAAACAAGAAGAGCTGGGCAGAACAGAGCATCACTTGATGTAATCCAAATAAATGAATGATGGCAAAGGGGCAAAGAGCAAACTTGCCGAACTCTTGTTTTTCTTACATTTTCTCTATCCCGGGAAAATGACTTTGATATTGAAAAGGGCAGAACAAGAATTGCTAAGAGAATTGATACCAAGATCAGCAAAGCCAGGCTAACAAATCATTTAGAGGAGTTCAGGTTTTCTGGCCCAGAGAAAGTACATACCAGGATATTGAAGAGCTAGGCTGTAAAGCAGAGCACTCGCATCAGGAGCCCCTAGTGATTTAGGAAGCACTGTAACAGAATGCTAAAGAGAGGCAAACATCCCACTTTGGAAAAGAAAGAAAACTACCTCAAGTCAACACCTAACCAAAGTTTAGGGTGGAATGTGAAATGGATGGATGGTGAAATGCTTTAGAAATGGAAACCTTGATCAACTAGGAAGAAGCTAATTTGGACTCACTAAAAACAAGTCATGTGCCTGACTGACCTCATTTCTTTTTTTAATAGGGCAGCTAAATTGGTAAGGTTAAGTAATTTCATAGGCATTTGTTGTTTAGTCCTTCAGTTGTGTCTGACTCTACCTGACCCCATAGACTTTGTCCATGGAGTATTCTTGGCAAAGATACTGGAGTAGTTTGCCATTTTCTTCTCAAGTATGTCCCCATTTTACAGATGAGAAACTGAGGCAAATAGAGTCACACAAATTGGAGTCACACACCTAGAAAGTGTTGAAGGTCAAATTTGAATTCAGATCTTCCTGACTCCCAGTCCTCAAAGCAAGATGGCAAAAAGTTACTGTAACTATATTTATGTACAAGATAGAAATGTAGTTGACCTGAGAATGCAGTAAACTAGATTTGTGACCATAATCAATCAATCAAGGAACATTTATTAATCACTTACTATGTTCCAGGCATGTGTGGGATGCTTGGATATGTAAGGAAGAATGCCCCACATGTGTAGAGAGACTGAACAAAGTAGTCCTTGCTCTATTCTATTGGTTGAGACGTACACACATATAAAGTAAATAGATACAAAATATATTAAGTGAATACAGTTAATTTCTGGGTGAGGGAAAGGGGAAAGCACTCACAGTTCTGAGGATCCAGAATGGTCAACCTAAATCCCCTCAAGAGGAAATTAGAGACGAATGGAAAGTCTTGCATGTGATACTTCGGTAGATTCAACTGTGCAAAAAGCTTTTATTAAGTTCTTACTATGCCCCATGCATTATGCTATAAATAGTATGATATAAATACAAAAACTTGCCCATAAAGAGTTTAGACACATATGACTATCCCTCTACTTCTCATTCTGGGCATTTCTTAATCAATTCTTTTTGGTGTTACAAGTAGGGAAAGGTTACAGTGAAAATTTAAAATAAGATTCAGACACAAGCAGTGACCAATGTTTACCGAAAGCTCATGGTTATAGAACCCAGCTTTGGAATGCTGGTTAATCACTGTTCTTTCTAAAGTCCCTTCTAGAGTGAAAATTACAATACTGATAATAAAATTTAAACAGTACTTTAATGTTTGCAAAGGGCTTTATAAATAACATTTCATTTGGTCCTGACAACAACCCCAGGAGCTGGCTGCTACATTATCCCCATTTTTAAAAAGAGGAAACTGAGGCAAAAAAGGTAGTTTGCACAGGGTCCCACCACTAGTAAGTGTCTGAGGCAGAATTTGAACCCAGGTGCACCTGAGTCCAGATCCAGAACTCTCTCTCTCTCCACATAACTGATATAACAGATAATTTAAACTAATTCATTACTATATATAATCAGAGTATTTATATTACTTCAGTTTTCCAAAATGACACCATAATTTCCTTTCCCTTTTTTTAAACAATACGCCAGTTACTCATAATTTGCTCTTTGTTTCATGAACTTGTTTGTTAGTCAGAAAACCATAATAAATATCTTCACTGGTTGCTGTGAAAATAACCCCGAACTGCAGACAAATTTTCTCAAGCTGCTAATTACATGCTGATATAGCTTGCTTAGATCAGCCTTTTTGCCCAGAAGGGCAGGAAGGATATGCCGAGTTAAAGACAGCTAGAGTGACTGATGAATATCCATGAGTACATGCTCTGACTCCAAAGGAATCCTACCAAACCCTCCAATTAGGTTTATCTGCATTGTTAAGAAGCTCCAGTTCCCTTCGTCTAATTTAGCATAAATTAACTGTACAGCCCTTAGAACCAGGGAGTCGTCAGGCTGCGGTATGGAAACATCTGACTTTCTAGAAGTTACAGTCTTATTTTCCCAGGTCAGAAAAATCCTGGGACTTAAAGAAGAGTCCAGACATGTGTTCCTGCCTTTCGAATCATCCTTGTGTGAATGAGCATATCCATTTGATTTGTACAGCATTCAATAAATCCTACACATAGATCAATTTAATGTGAAGCTTTGTACCATTCCGTTGCCTTAGTGAAGACAACATCCTCTTAGTGCAAAAGAAACCTAAGGAATGTACTGAGCTGGTATGAATCCTAGGTTGGAGAGACCCTGATCTGTTGTTAGCACAATTGCTTAGCCTCTTCTATGGTGTTATCTTCCTCTCCCTCAATAATCCCAAGGAAAGAGAATTCCCAGACAAGGTGTTAAGAGTGGGGTTATAGCACAGCCTGATCAAGGGTGGGGCACCTGGGGCCTCAAGTGGCCCTCGAAGGCCTTGAGTGCAACCTTTCCTTTTGACTAAATCCAGATTTTACAGAACAAACCCTTTTATTAAGAGGATTTGCTCTGCGAAGTTTAGATTCAGTCAAAGGACCTCACTTGAGGACCTAGAGGGCCACATATGGGCTCAAAGCTGCAGGTTCCCCACCCCTGACTCATCATTCTGACTTGGGCAGGCCTGAGGAAAGAATATGACTCCTTTCTCTCCCCAAACATAAGAACCACATATGATGAGGGCCTCATACGGAGCCACCAAGTTTAGTCCTGTTCCCAAGATGTTAGTTACAAAGGGCTCCCAATAAAGATGTTGGAAACATTTAGAGAGCTGTGCTAGACATGCCAAAGCTCCCGAGGAAAGTTCCCTAGGAACAGAGATGCATAGATTTAGACCTTAAAGGGACTGAGAGGCTATCGAATTCCACCCCTTCATTTTGCGGATGAGGAAACTGAAAACAGGGAGGTTATATGACTTGCCCAAGGTCACACAAGTAGGAAATGAAAGAGTCTGAATGTGAATAATAGTAGCTAGCATTTCTATAGCACTTTAAGGTTTGCAAAGTGCTTTATAAAAACTATCTTGTTTTACCATGACAACAACTCTGGAAGGTAAAAGCCATTATGGCCCTCATTTTATAGATGAGGAACCTGAAGCAAACAAAGGATAAAGGACTTGACTAGGGTCACACAGCTAGTAAGTTTCTGAGGGAGGATTTGAACTCAAGACTTCCTAACTTCAGATCCAGCACTCTGTCAGAAGCACCAACTAGCTGATTTGAACCAGGTCCTCTGACTCCAAATACTTTCCACAGAAACACACTGCCATCACTTCTCAGTACCTGCATTATATTTCATCTTTATTGTTAATACTATAGATTTATAGCTGGATGGAACCTAAGAAGATAGTAAGTCCAACTCTTCTCTCCCTGTTTCATTGATAAACTGAGAGATTAAGGAAATTGTCCAAGATCACACTAATATTAAGTAGTAGAGGTGCCTTCTGAATCCAAGAGCTCAGACTCCAAAGCCAACATCCTTTACCCTGCACCATGGAGCAAACTCTAGCCTAGTTGACATATTATTTTTTTTCAAGTTGTTTATTTTTAAGGTTTTGTTGTTCTTCAGTCATGTCCAACTCTTTGTGACCCCACGTGGGGTTTTCTTGGCAGAGATTTGGGAGTGGTTTGTCATTTCCCTCGCCAGCTCATTTTACAGATGAAGAAACTAAGGAAAACAAGGTTAGGTAACTTTGAACTCATGCCTTCCTCACTCTAGACCTGTGCTCTCTCCACTGTGCCACCATGCTGCCCTTTTCCCAAAAGAGTGTAAACAAAGGTTCCTGAAGTCTTTGGCAGTTTCCTTTAACCTTTTCTATTTGGGATTTAATTGCCTTTAGAAAGGAAAGGAAGGAAATAATCATTTATATTGCACCTACTATGTGCCAAGCACTGTGCCAAGCATGGTGTTATTTCATTTCACCCTTACAACAAACCTAAGAGGTGGGTGCTATTATTACCCTCATTTTACAGTTGAGAAAATTGAGGCAGCGCTTAAGCAACTTTCCCTAGATCTCACAGCTAGTAAGTGTCAGAGACTGGATTTGAACTCAGGCCCTCTTGACTCCAGACTTGGGGCTCTGTGCCATCTACATTTTAGTAATGGAGGCTCTACCCCCTGCCCCATGGAGACTGGTTCCAGACCCACTAAAAGACAACATCTCCATTAGTGGGAACTGATCAATATTCTGACAGAGTTCTCTCGGAAGCTCTCCGGTGCTATGACTCCCACTTCTACGTCTGCAGGCTCTGGTTCAAAGGCATGCCTGCCACAGTGATGTCCATTGATTTATTTATGAAATATGATCTGACTCCACAAATCACCTGAAGCAATAAGAGGCAGGCAGGCTTTGGGGTGTTTTTTTTTTAACTTCTTACCAGTGGAATGCCATTAGCATAGTGATCTCTGATGAAAGGCAGTCAATGCAGGCTGAGGTAATTATTAAGGATTTAAATCATCCAGAGGGCTGACAGCCCACTCAGTGGGATGGCGCTTAGTGACACCAAAAAAAAAAAAAAAAGTACTCTAGAGAACAGACAGGGTAGACTGGGAAAAAGAGTCAAGCAGCCTAGTGAGGCAGGGCAGTGTGTCTACCTCCAGACAGTGGCATCTTCACAAAGGTTTGTTTGATTTTTCCCCAGAACTCTTATGACCTCAAAGCATTGGGGTTGGGGAAGGGGTTAAGGGGAGAGAAGAAGAAAGGGAGAAGGAGGGTAGGATAATAGCAACAACCTAGAGTCTGATTTATGGAATCCCTGATTAATACGATCAATTATTTAACTGAATCCAACAGGAAGATCAAATCTACTTGGACATTATTACAAAGTCACTAATGGAGGCATTTACTAGCTGGGTGACCCTGGGGCACGTCATTTAACCCTGTTTGCCTGAGTTTTTTCATCTGTAAAATGAGCTGGAGAAGAAAACAGCAAACCACTTCAGTATTTTTGCCAAGAAAGCCCTAAATGGGATAAAAAGAGTCAGACATCACTAAACACCAGTAACAACAATGGTAGAATCCTGATTTTTCAGTTGTGAAAAGGAAGGCACTGTAATACATTAGAAAGAGCATCAGTTCTGAAATCAAAGAGCCAGGGTTCAAATCCCACATATGATGCTTACCACCTTTGTGACCTTGGGCAACCTGCCTATCCTCCCTGGGCCTCAATTTTCTTATCTGCAAAATTAGGGGGATGGGTTAGCTGACTTCTGAGGGCTCTTCCAGTTCTAGCACTCCAGCCCTATAACAACAAGTTTACAGAGCAGCTATGTGGAAAAGTGGATAAGAACTCCAGGTGGGGAGTCAGGAAGACCTGAGTTCAAATCCAACCTTGGAAACTTATTAACTGTGTGATCCTGGGCAAGTTATTTGACACTGTTGGCCTCAGTTTCCTCCTCTGTAAAATGAGCTGGAGAAGGAAGGTCAAACCACTCTAATATCTTTGCCAAGAAAACCACACATACGGTCACGAAGAAGCTGGTCACAAAGAAGCTGGCCACGACTGAAATGATTGAACAACAGAAGGAGCGCACAACAGCCTACCTACCCAGAGAACGGAGTTGTATTTGTGATCTCCCTCAGACCTGCCCCTTCTCCCAAATTAAATGCAGCTCCTCATTGACAAAACCCCAGTGTTAGCTTGATGATTCCCTCTCCTTCACCACCTCCCACATCAAATCAATTGCCATGTCCTGTTGATTTTTCCTCTGTACTACCTCTCACTCTCATCCCCTCTCTCCACTCATATGGTCATCACCCTTAGTCCAGATTCACATCACCTTTCACTTGGACCCTTGTAACAGCTTCCTCACCAATCTTCCTAAAGCCCCCCCTTACCCTGGCCCCTTCCATCCTTTCCAGTATTCTTATACTTTACACCTCCCCTCTCCTCCATGTACTCTCTGATCCAGTCACTTAAACACAACACTCCATCACCAACTCCAGGTATTTTCCCTGGCTGGTCCTGGTGCTTAGAATTCTCTCTCTCCTCATCTTCACTTCCTGGCTTCCTTGGCTTCCTCGAAGTCTCAGCTAAAAATGTCACCTTTTGCAAGATTCTCCTGATTCCCTGTATTGCTAGAGCCTTCCCTCTATGGATTATCTCCAATTCATCCTGTGAATAGCTTACTTTTACATAGTTGTCTGCATATTGTCTTCTCCATTAGATTATAAAGTCCTTAAGAGTAGGGATTGCTTTTTACTTTTCTATGTGTCCCTGGTATAGGACCAAGCAGATAGTAGGCACTTAATAAATTTCTCTGGGCATTAGCCTATAGGTTATCCTTGCCAGTTTCATTCATTCTCCCCAAATGCTAATTGTACAAAACCATCTCAAACAGAGAATAAGTAGGCCCATTTATTCAAGTAGATAGCAGACAGATAAAGTTATACAAATTAGAACATGCCAGAAAATGTGTCAGAAAAGACAAGCTTTTTGATGGAGATAAAATGAGATCTCAGCTCAATCAAGAGAAAGGTTCAAGAGGATTTGGATTTCACTCAACAGGAAATTCCCTGAATTCTATAGTGAGGCAAGCCGGATATCAAGGATATATTAGTAAGTCAGCTTCTTGTACATGTCTACAACTTCCAGAATCTTCACTCTGTCTCCCCTTGAATTAGTCCATAGTATGTCTGAAAGAAAATGAATGTCTTCTCTTTACCAACTCCTTCCCTCATGTAGGTTTGTGGTCTTATGTCAGCATTTTCCCCATGAATCTACTCACATCGGAGCACTAGTACAGAAAATTCCTCAGGCTTGAAAACCTGTGTCACAAACATATAAAAACATAAAAGATACATGCCAAATAATACACAAACACAGGATAATTTGAGAGAGAGAAGTATCAGCATATGGGGAAATAAAGGGAAAGTCTCAAGTAGAAGGTGATGCTTAACACAAACTCTAAAGAGAAGTAGAGATCCCAAGAGGCAGAAGAGAGGAGAAAATTCAGTTGAGTCATGGAGTATAGCCTGTGCTAAAGTCCAGAGATAGGGAACAAAATGTCATCCCTGAAGAACATCAAGAAAGCCAAGTTGGCTGGACTATAAAGTGTGTGAAGGGAAGTAATGCATCATAAGACTGGAAAAGTCAACTGGTTTGGTCTATGTTCCCTAATCCCACTGAAGAGTTGGCATTTAAACCTAGAAGCATGGGAGCCATTGAAATGTGTTGAATAGTGTAGTGACAGTCAGATCCGTGTTTAGAAACACTACTTTACGAGTTGGAGGGAAGAAGGATTGGAAAGGGTGGGACGCAAAGCAAGGAGACCAATTAGGACACTGTTGCAATAATCCAGATGAGAGACAATGAGGGTCTAAATTAGAATGGAGACAAAGTAGAGATGACTTACATATATGTGAAGGATGCTGTGAAAGAAGAAGCAACAAGCAATTAACTGGAGATATGGAAGAGAAAGGAGTCAAGGATAATGCAAATTCAGCTAGAGATTATACTGAAAGGAATCTTAAAGCTCACCAGGGTGGTTGCTGCCAATTATTTTTTTCAAATGAATCATCCCATTAGCTGAACCAAATCATGATTATGAGAGAAATAATTATTTCTTCTTAGATTAATAACTCAGTTTTTCCCCTTTTCTAATTTCTTAACTAGGAATCAATCAGTGTGGTAAATCTCTCTCAAAATCTTACCCAGACTAAAGATCTAATGAAAAAAACAGTAAAAGAAATTCTAAGTTTAAACAAATGGGTGGATTTCTGCTCATTGTGCTTCCTGGCAGGTCTTGGAAAATGATGATTCTCCTTTTTGTCAGACAGGTGATATGGAAATGAATAAGTCTCTTTGCCCAAAACTTTGGGTACCCCAAGACCCCCATTAGAATTAGCCCACATCTTATTATAATATTCATCCTCAAATTGTTAGCCAATCAGAGTTGATTGACACCCTCAAGAACACCCACTATTCCAAGGGTATATAAATGTAAGTCCACCATCATGAGAGTGCCACTGATCTCTTTTTATTAATAAATATCCTAGCCTGGGGAGGAGCCAAGATGGCAGAGTAGAAAGATGGACCTGCTCTAGGTCTCCCCCCATAGCCCATAAAATACCTGTAAAAATGATTCTAAACAAATTCTAGAGCAGCATAAGCCACAAAACGACTGAGTGAAAGAGATTTACAGCCGAACACAGCCTGGAAGGCTGACAGGAAAGGTCTATTGCTCTGGTCTAGTAGTGGAGCACAACTCAGCCTGGGACATGTGGCAAGGACAGGACTGGAGCAGGCTTCAGGGTGCAAAATCACGGTAGCTGCTGTGGTTCCCAGACTTCTCAACCCACAAACACCAAAGACAGCTTCAAAGATTAGTGAGAAAGCTCTTTCACCTGGGTAAGAGGGGAGCTCAATCTGGCCCCAGCCCTGGGCTCAGGGCAGCAGCAACCACTGCAGCAGCAGTGTCCACTTTGGGAGCCCTCAGCCTAAAGTCTCTGGGGGAATTAAGCTGCCGATCTGGGTCTCAGTCCTTAGTGGAAATTCTCTGGTGAAGAGGAGCACTGTCGTGGTGGAGATGGTGGAGGCTCTGGAGAGGGAATCCTACTTGCAGATCCTGAGCAGAAAAGAGTGTTTGTGGTTGCTCCCAGACCAGAGGGCAGGCCAGAAGAGGAGTAAACTCCTCTCCCTTGATTGTGCCACCATGGAGGAACTGGGAACTTACAGGTCTCTAGACTATACTTTCCACTTGAAAAAGGACTCAAAATTCAAGTAACTGGCTGGGAAAATGCCCAAAAAGGGGGGAAAAAATAAGACTATAGAAGGTTACTTTCTTGGTGAAAAGGTATTTTCTTCCATCCTTTCAGGAAGAACAAAGCATACCATCAGAGGAAGACATAAAAGTCAAGGCTTCTACATCCAAAACCTCCAAAAAATATGCAATGGTCTCAGGCCATGGAAGAGCTCAAAAAGGATTTTGAAAATCAAGTAAGAGAGGTGGAGAAAAAATTGGAAAGAGAAATGAGAGCTATGCAAGAAAATCATGAAAAGTGAATCAAAAGCTTACTAAAGGAGACCCAAAAAAATGCTGAAGAAAATAATACCTTTAAAAATAGACTGACCAAAATGACAAAAGAGGTCCAAAAAGTCAATGAGGAGAAGAATGCTTTAAAAAACAGAATTAGCCAAATATAAAAGGAGGTTCAAAAGCTCACTGAAGAAAATAGTTCTTTAAAAATTAGAATGGAGCAGATGGAAGCTAATGACTTTATGAGAAACCAAGAAATTATAAAACAAAACCAAAAGAATGAAAAAAATAGAAGATAATGTGAAATATCTCATTGGAAAAACAACTGACCTGGAAAAATAGATACAGGAGAGATAATTTAAAAATTATTCATCTACCTGAAAACCATGATCAAAAAAAGAACCTAGACATCATCTTCCAAGAAATTATCAAGGAAAACTGCCCTGATATCCTAGAACCACAGGGTAAAATAGAAATGGAAAGAATTTACTGATCACCTCCTGAAAGAGATTCCAAAAGGAAAACTGCTAGGAATATTGTAGTCAAATTTCAGAGTTTTCAGGTCAAGGAGAAAATATTACAAGCATCCAGAAAGAAAAAATTCAAGTATTGTGGAAGTACAATCAGGATAACATAGGATGTAGCAGCTTCTACATTAAGGGATAGAAGGACTTGGAATATGATATTCCAGAAGTCTAAGGAAATAAGATTAAAAACCAAGAATCACCTAACCAGCAAAACTGAGTATAATACTTCAGGGGGAAAAAAATGGAATTTCAATGAAATAGAGGACTTCCAAGCATTCTTGTTGAAAAGACCAGAGCTAAATAGACAATTTGACTTTCAAATACAAGAATTAAGAGAAACATGCAAACATAAACAGGAAAGAGAAGCTTTAAGGAACTCATTAAAGTTAAACTGTTTACATTCCTACATGGAAAGATCTTATTTGTAACTCATGAGACCTTTTTCAATTTTAGAGTAGTTAGAGGGAATATATATATGTAGGTGTGTATGGGTATGTATGTGTATAGTATATATGTGTATGTATGTATATGTATGTATGTGTGTGCATATACACATACACGCACACACACATACACATACATGGAGGGCACAGGGTGAGCTGAATATGAAGGGAGAATACCTAAAAAAATAAAATTTACTGTTGAATGGAATGTACTAGGAGTAAGAGAAAAGGAGAGGTAGAATGTAGCAAATCATCTCACATACAAGAGGGAAGAAAGAGCTTCTACAATGGAGGTGAAGAGGTGGGAGATGAAAGGAAATAATTGAGCCTTACTCTCATGGGATTTGGCTTAAGGAGAAAATAACACTCACTCAATTGTATATGGAAATCTATTTTACCCTGCAGGAAGTCAAAGGCAAAGGGGATAGAAGAGGGAAGATGATAGAAGGGACAGCAAATTAGGGAAAGAGATAATCAGAAGCAAACTCTATTGTGGGAGGACAGGTATAAATGAAGGGCAGGGTAGGACAGGGGAAAATGTGGTTAGTGGAAGTGCTTTGCATTGTTACACATGTATTGAATTGCTTGTTTTCTCAGTAAAGGTGAGTAAGGAGAGAGGGAGAGAATATGGAATTCAAAGCTTTAAGAATGAATATTAAAAATTGTTTTATCATGCCACTGGAAATTAACCTATACAGACAATAGAGTATAGAAATCTATTTTGCCCTACAGGAAAATAGAGGGGAAGGGGGATAGAAGAAGGGTGGGTAATAGACTGGAAGAGCAGGGGAGGGGGGGGGTGCATGCTGTCCGGGGGTGGGGCTGGGGAGAGATGGGGAGAAAATTTTGAATTCAAATTCTGGTGGAAGTGAATGTTAAGAACTGAAAAAAATAAATAAATTATATATTAAACATTAAATAAATAAATATCCTAGCCTTATTAACAAAATGATTAAATTACCCAGAAACTATGTCTCTTGAACTTTTCAAACATCATCATTACAATTAGTGGAATCCACTGCAGTCATAGAAATACCATAACCACAAAGGCTGTATATCCTTTAAGAGTAACAGTGTGGTCTAATAGTTAGGGCACCAGACTTGAAATTATAAAGCAGTAATGATGTTCTCCTATATAAAAATCACTTAACCTCACTGAGACTCAACTCCCTAGTCTATAAAATGGAATTAAAAAATACTTTTTTCATCTATCTCATGGGGTTATTATGAAGAAAGTTCTTTTTAACTTTAAAATATGAAATAAATATGATATGATATGAATATGATAATAAGGTATCATTATCATCCATCAGTCATTTCTCCTATGTGCCCTATTGGTCACAAGGAGCAGGTACCAGAGGAGAAAGAAGGAATAAATCTGTCCTAACCCTTAATGTCTACTGGATGGAAAGCTCCAAGTGTGCACCCTGCAGCATCTTCTTCCAACACAACGTACACATATTTGTATATATACATATATACATATGTGTGTAAAATATTTACATACACACCACATCATAATAGTTACAAAAAGACCTCCTTTTTTTTCACATTGCTCTCCATTTGACAAAAGTGCCAAAGACTGAAGGATCTGGCAAAGGGGGCTTAAAAAAATGGGAGAGGAAAGTGGAGCCCAGTATTAGCTGCAGGAGCATGCAAAGGTAGACAATGGTACCAGTCCATAAGGAAAATGAGCCATGGTGAGGAAAAAAAATCCAGAGGCAGAGGATTGGTATGGGGAGCTCCCGAGCTGGAACTTCAATTCATGGAACATACTGACCACTCATCCATAACTCAGGATATTAGATAGTTACCTGATTAGGGTAATTAGATGGTATAGTGGATAGAGCACCAGTGCAGGAGTCAGGAGGACCTGAGTTCAAATCTCACCTCACATACTTGACATTCACCAGCTGTGTAACATTAGGCAAGTCACTTAACCCCAATTGCCTCCTCCTGGGTCATCTCCAGTCATCCTGATGAATATCTGGTCACTGGATTCAGATGGCTCTGGAGGAAAAGTGAGGCTGGTGACCTGCACAGCCCTTCCTCACTCAAAACAAAGTCAAGTGCAAGTCATGACATTATTTCTCTGATGGCAGGGTCTTCTTTGGCAACAAAGGACAAACACACACAGTAACGAAAAGTTGAGTAACTTGCTCAAGTTTGCACAATTAACATGGGTATTAACAGGTATTACACAAAGGTCTTCCTGATGCCAAGGCTTTTAGTTCATAGTAAATTCCATAGCCCTGCAATCTGAGACTCATAGCTTTCCCTAGCAATGTAGCTCTCAATCCCACAAACATGAATGAGTTGACTTAGGTTCCTCCAACTGCTTCAATTTAATTCAGTTCAGTTCAATTTAACAAGCATGCATTTGGTCCCTTCTATCAGCTACTGTGCTAATTTCTAGGGATACAAAAACAGTAAGAAAATACTAAACTTCCTGAGAAAGAAGAGGAAATGACTTATTTAGAGACTGGTGGATGACTACAACACAGATCTCTATCTGATGACATCTATGTAGTAGACCTCTTTATTTTTTTTTATATGCAGGTGGCTCTGTGGGAGGGGGTGGGATACACTGGGAAATAAAGGTGATGTAAAGCCCAAGAAAATCAACAAATGAACAAAAACAGTAACTTTCTCCTCAAGAAGTTTACATTCTACCAAGCGATGTAACTTGAAAACTAATAAGTAAATATAAGATAATTTGAGCAGAAAGGGAACACTAACTGGAAGGATAAGGAAACAATTTGTGGAGGAGGTGGCAGCTGAGCCAAGCTTTATTTAAAAATTCTAAGAGGCAGAAGTGAGCAGACATATGCACATTATACACGACAGATAACTTGTACAAAGGTGTGGTGGTGGGAAATGGAATACTGAGTTTAGGAACAACTCCTGTCTAGCCTTGATTAAAACACAGAAGGTGGACTTCACCTGTATGCTCAATAACAAGTTGCTCACCTTCTCAAGAAGTGAGCTGGAAAGAGAGAAAGGGAGACAATTTAGAGCTCAATTTTTTGAAATGAATATTTTAAAATTTTTACGTGTAATTGAGGAAAAAAGTAAAGAAGAGAAAAAAAAGAAAAGAAAATAGAATGTGTGAAAGAAAATAACATGAAATAAACCTAGAAACAGAGATTGGGGGTGGAGAGGAATAAAATTTTTGGGACAGTGACAAGGCTAGAACTGTGCTTTAGGAACAGTCTTTTAACTGCTGTGTGGAAAATGAATTAGAAAGGGGAGAGACTAGAAGAAGAGAAGCCAATTAAGAGATGACTGCAATGACTCAGGCAAAAGATGATGAATCTAAACTAGGACAGAAGCTGCAAAGAACACTGATATTAGAGATACCGTGCAGAGAGAATTGAGAAGATTTGAGAATAGATGGAATTGGTGGGAAAGACGAAGAAGCAAGGATCTGAAATGACTCTGAGGTTGCAGAGTCACCCGGTGACTAGGAAGTTAGCGCTGCCGACAAAATAAATTACAAAACTTGGAGGAGGGCTGAGTTTCAGTGGAATGATTTCCTTTTCCTTTGGATACGTTGAGTTTGAAATGCTGGTGAAACATCCAGGTAGAAATGTTTAGCAAGCAGCAGGCAGTGCAGAATTGGAGTCCAGGAGCTAGATTAAAACTGGATATGTGGATTTAAATTTATCATCTATATGGAGAGGATAACCAAGACCACAGTATCTGATGAGAGGCCAAAAGAATGAATAGAAGTAGAGGAGGGAAGGGAGAGGAAGGGATCCAATAATAGAGCCTTACAACTGATGAACTAGATAGATAGATAGATAGATAGATAGATAGATAGATAGATAGATAGATAGATAGATAGATAGTCAGACAGATAGACAGAGTGAGTGAGTGAGTGAGTGAGTGAGTGAGTGAAAGAGTGAATAAATGAGCATTTATTAAGCACTTACCATATGCCAGACACTAGGCTAAGCAGATATATAGACAAGATCATTCTTACCCTCGAGGAACTTACAGGGAAAAGACAACACATAAAGGGGAGCTGGAAAGCAGTGGAGGGGATATTGGTACAGAGGCAAGGAGGAGAAGGAGAAGTCTGGAGAGTCAAGTCACAAGGCTGGAGACACTCCTGAAAGAATGGCTGAGAGCAGAAAGACATGGACTCATGTAAAGTGAAGTCAGCAGAACCAGAACATTGTACACAGTAACAGCAACACTGTACAATGACCAGCTATGAATGACTTGGCTATTCTCTGCAATATAATGATTCAAAACAATTCCAAAGGACTCATGATGGAAAATGCTGTCCACATCCAAAGAAAGAACTGATAGAGTCTGAATGCAGATTGAAGCATACTATTTTCACTTTATTTTTTTCATGGTTTTTTCCACGATCTGTTTCTTCTTTCACAACAAGACTAATATGGAAATATGTGTTTTACAAGATTGTACATATATGACCTATATCAGATTGTTTACCCTCTTAGGGACGAGGGAGATAAGGGAGGGAAGGAGAAAATTTGGAACTCGAAACTCTTTTAAATGAATACTAAAATTTGTCTTTACATGTAATTGGAAAAAAAAGAAATACTATTAAAGAAAAAAAAGAAGGGGAAAAAAAGAATGGCCCAGAGTGCAGTCAACAACCAAGACAGAAGGGCCTCAGGCTCTCAGCAGGTTCTCCAGGGTAGGGAAATGATTCAACAAGATTGAAAAGAAACCATAATGAAGTTATAAAGAGAGCCAGGAGAGATCTTTGATATGAAAGGAGGGAGTTTATTTCAAAAGCTGCAAAGAAGTTAAGTTGGTTGAAATCTGAGGGATAGCAATTGGGTTTAGCTATTAAGAGATTTCTGGGAGCCTTGAAGAGAGAAGTTTCAGTCAAGCTGTGAAGCCAGAAGTCACATTGCACATTGAGTCACCAGGCTGTGAACCTAGGTGACAAGAAGGGTTGTGGTGACCTCAAAAGGAGGAAGGAAAGTTGGAGGAGGGCTCAGTTTAAAAGAAAAGATAATGAGTGAGTCAACATATTGAAAAGTGAGTGGGATGGGAGGAAACGGAGGCAATTAGTAGACACAACTTTTTGTAAAGGAGTTTGGCTGTGACAAGGAGGAGCGGAGAGACTAGAGATCCCTATAAGAACAAAGAAGAGGGTTAGGAGGAGCACAGTAGGAGGAAACAGGGATAGATTGGAAGTTGTGATCAGAGACCAACATTTTAGCATTCAGGATCATGAAGGATACAGTGAAATCTAAGATAGGATCATGCCTGTAAGTAGCTGAGACACAGGCCATGAGAGCTGAGATTCCAAGTCTAGGGTAATGGAGAAGGTATCAGCATGTATATGGAAGTTCCTGAGTATAAGGATCAGGGTTAGGGCAGAGGAAAAGAATGTGACCCAGATACTAAACCTCTTGGAGGAGGAGGAGGAAATGACTTATTTAGAGATTGGTGAGGGACTGCAACAAAGATCGGTATCCAATGATGTCGATGTAGTAGATCTCTTTAGTTTTTGATATGGAAAGTGACTCTGTGGGAGGGGGTGGGATATACTGGGAAATATCAGCGATTTAAAGTCCAAAAGAATCAGCAAAATTTAATTTTAAAAAATTTCTTCTAGTCGGTTAATGAACATTTATTAGCATTTATTAAGCCATTACAATGTATTAAATAGGCTCTGTGCTAAGCACTAGGGACATTTTTTTAAAGGCAAGAAATAGTCATTTTCCTCAGGGAACTCACCTTCGAATGGGAGACCACATGCAAAAGACTAGGTATACACAAGATATAAGCAAAGAAGATAAAAGCAATAGGAAAGGGAAAAGCATTAGCAGCTGAGGGAACCAGGAAAGGCCTTCTAAAGAGAGTGTGATTTAAACTAAGTCTTGAAGGAGCCAGGGAAACTAAATGGCAAAGATGAGGGAGACCCTTATGGCACAAGGCAATGCAAAGGTGTGGAGATGGGAGATGTCCAAGGAACTGCAGTAGGTCAGAGTAGGGCTGGATCATAGAATACATCCAGGGGTGCAAGATATAAAAAAGCTGGAAAGGTAAGAAGGGGCAAGTTACGAAGAGCTTTAAATGCTAGAGGACTTGAAGTAGCAGGAGGCTCCAGGGACCAAATCCTTGGAAGGAGAGGCTGAGGTTGGAGGCCTGTTGTCCAGAGTTCAATGATGGAGAAAGGATGGGTAGGTGCTAGCAGGAGAGGCTAGACTGTGGCCTCCCATATGGCTGCCATTCAGCAATAGTGCAAGACTGATAGAGGTATGGAATCTTTATTCACTGATAACCCTCCTATTCAGACCCTCAGCAGCAATGAAAGCCTGAGGCCTGTTGGGGGACACAAGGCAGAGCAGATGAGGACTCTACACAAGGCATTACCTTAGGGAACTGCAGGTTCATAGGAGAGAAATACTGAAAACCTGCCTGGTCTGGCATAACCATATTTATCACTTGTGGAGGCTCTGGGTACCCCCTAAATGCCAGTGTACACACCACAAAATTCTTACCTTGCTTCCGAGGGATATATCCACCACAACAGGCAACCTAACAAAAATGGACGCCAGCACTATGGGTCCTGTATGCAGGAAAGAAGTCAATTCAATAAGAACAAATAGGGGTTGGGGTAAATTCTCTAGTGATTGATTAATTAACTGCTTTTTCACTTTTTCTCCAACTATTGTCAGTTTTACATAAAGACATTCTATGACCCACGTTCCAAGGCTACAGTTCTCTAAGAAAGAAATGAACCTTTTCAGTATTGTTGCAAATCCCCACGACAACAAAGCAAGAAACAGCTTGGAGAAGAGGCCATAAATCATCGCTGACAGAAGGTATCAGCCCCATCACCCTGAAGCTTAGCTCATCACAACAGCCTTCAGCCCCTCAGAAATGTAGCTTCAAACCCGCAGCCCACAAACGAGTACTTTCAAACCTCAAGGTCTCCCAGGAGAGCCACCATCTAGTTTATGCCTTTTTGGACAGTTTTTCGAAGGAGTAAGCTTGCCAGCTTCATCTGAAATATTTGCATAAGTGAATCTTCTGTCTGACAGTTAATAGGAAAAAGGAAAATACAGAATACAAAAGGAAAACAAATTTAACTCTGGGATGCTGACTGAGATATATGATTTTTAAAACAATTCTTAAAATCCAAAATGCCCAAGGCTGATAGTGTGATTCTCTTTTATATCATTTGATAATCTTTTCTCATAACATCAGCCTCATCAGAAGTACCAACACGTGAAACTGATGGGGAGAGATTGTCTGCTCTGTTACTAAGGCATCATTCGGTGATAAATTCATTGCAAACAATGTCTGGAAAAAGCCTGTCTGGCCGTTTCTCTTCAAGTTGCTACATTCCTTGGATATTCAAACACAGAAATATGAGGCATTACCAAAGATACAAGCAACATATCATCCCATTTAGTATCACAGAATCATAGAACCTTAAGAGATCATCTAACCCAATTTCCTCATTTTACAGATGGGGAAACAATCCCAGAGACATGAAGGTCCTTCCTTAAGAGACCACAGTAATGTCAGCCTAGCTCTCCTGATGCTTTGTCTAGTACTGTTTCTGCTACATCTCACTGTGCCTCTGTACCTCATCATTCTGGTTTGAGTGGTTTGGGATTTGGGAGAAACTTAGTCCATCTTCCATATGAGTGGATAGGGACAACCTAACATCTCTAGCAATCGGTCCTACAACTTTCACTTGAAGACTTTCAGTGATGGATAACTCAATGCCCACCTAATGTTTGTTGTCCATTCTACTTTGGGGTTACACAAATTGTTAGGAGGTTTTCCCTTACAACAAGCCAACATACAAGTTTCTTTCATTTTTATTCACTGCTCCTAATTCTTATTCTAAAATAATCCTATTCTCTTTTCTCAATAAAAGTCTTTCAGTTACATGAAAAGAATGAATATAACACTCCCTCCCAAGTTTAATATTTTCTAGGCCAATGATCTCCAGTTTTTTCAACTGTTCCTTATGGATTTCTCCTTCCCTTACCACCCAGCCATCCTGGAGGATGTAAGGTGGCAGATCTGTTCTGCCCTAATTATGCCAGTCGTGGAGTGGTATACCCTCTGAGAGATTACCAAGACACCAAAGAAACAGGGACCCACACCAGCTTGGTTATTAATAGATTTTATTATGATTAATTAGGCAGATCAGGGGAGTTTATTCATAAGAAGCCAGTTGTCCTTGGCAGTAGCAGGACAAGGTAATATCATGGATCCCCTCATCAACCCCAGGCCAGGTGAGATATTATACAGAAACAGAGCAAAGAAGGCATAGTGCCAAGAAGATCCAAGGTCACATGCAGATTCTCCCATAGTATAATTGGAGCTTCTTTTACTGTTTACATTTACTCAGGGAATTTACATTCTCTGCGAAGTCAGAGGTCATGTTGGCATGTTCTGGCTACTACCAGCAGCCAGAGTAGCAATATTACCAGGTCAGGCTGCTACAAGACCCAGGGCTGGTCCAGGGCCCTCTATTGGCTGGGAGATCCAGATGAAGTATTCTACATATCCAACATCCATCAAGAATGACTAAAGTCCTACACTCTTAGTCCTTGCCCAGCAACAATACCCTTAGAAACTCTGACCTTGATTTTTCATCTACCACCCACTACTACTATAGCTAATGATTTTCTTCCATTAGTTTCTCTCTCTATCCCTGGATTAATCTCTAGCCCATTAGGAGAAAAGCATCACCAACCTCCACCTCTTGTTCTCTTATCCACAACCTCTTCAATACTACCTCACTCATGTCCCACTTCAACCCTCCCCACCCCTTCCATTGGGCCCTCTGGAATTCCTGTTCCTTAATGAGCAAACTTCCCTCTGTCCTGGACTTCTTTCACTCATGCTTATTTCATCAACCAGCTCCCACTGAGACCTGTCTCTCCTCTATATTCCTGGATCTCCTCTCCATCACTAGTTATCCTTTCCACCTACATACATGCTCAACACATCGACCCAGAATGGGAAATAAAAGTATTCCTTACTGCTCAATGTAACTGCCAGATTTTCCCTTTACCACCATTCTTCAGCAACTTCTTTCCTTAAAAGTTCATAGTATCCAAAATTCTCCCCCTCCACCCCAAATATAAATTATAGTGGTTATTGTATACTAGCCCTAAGGTCATTCTCACTACTTTATCATGAGTTCAGCACCTGAATCACTATTTTCTGCTCCTCCTCAACTCCTGCCCTAATGCTAGGGTACTTCAACATCTATGTTAATGCTACTTCAAACTTCCCAATCTTCCAATTCCTCAGTCTCCTTAAAACCTACATGATGCTATTTTACTCCACCTCAGCCACAAATAAGGATGGACATACACTGGATCTCAACATTATATATAGACGTTCCAGTTCCCAACTCTGGAATTTTTCTATTTGACCACATGACCTTATATCTTTTCCTGTCTCCCTATGTCTCACCCCTCTTAAATCCATTCCTTACTACAATCTAGACCCCCCCCAACCTTTCCACTGTTTAGTACTTTCTACTTCTATTTTGATTCATATTCTACTGATTTCATTCCCTATCCAAACTTGAGCTTACAATCAGCAAACTTCACACTACACTATCCTCTGTGTTTTCATGCCTTGTAAATTTGTCCTATGACACTCATCACTTGCCAAACTTTGTCCATGGATGACTCATACCATCTACCTCCTCTGCTCCCTCATCATCTGCTGCTGAACAAAGCTAGAGGCAATCTCTTAACTGCTCTGAACGGGTAAATTATAAACAGATGTTATCCAACTTCAACTGGGCCTGGTCTGAATCAGAGCAGTTCTTTGGTCCTCCCTAATTGATTCCCTGTGACTATCCCCAAAACCTTCTCTTCTCTCTTCAGGACTGCTAAACATCCTCCTCTCAGCTAAGGACCTTGCTTCTTCTGTGGCTAAACTGAGTTCATGTAGTATGAGCTCTCTCTTAATCCCTTCTCTTCATCTTAAAAATGAATTAAAAAAAAAACAACCCTTGACACCATGCCCTACTTACTCCTAATTTCTTCAGTCCCTGATAATGAGGCAACCCTTCTCCTTGTCAAGACCAACCCATTTATATGTGCCTTTGATTCCATGCTCTTGTCTTTCTCTATCTATGTTTGTGTTCTGCTGTCTGAGTCTAAAACAAAATTAAAAAGAAAAAGAAATGATGCGCAAACAAATTTCAGAAAAACCTGGAAAGACTTACATGATGCTGAGTGAAGTGAGGAGAACCAGGAGAATATTGTGTACAGTATGCAGTAACAGCAACATTGTGCAAAGACTGACTGTGATAGACTTGGCTCTTCTCAGCAATACAGTGATCCAAGACAATTCCAAAAGACTCATGGTGGAAAATGCTATGCACATTCAGAGAAAGAACTGTGGAGTCTGAATGAAGACACTGTTTTTCATTGTTGTGTGTGTGTGTGTGTGTGTGTGTGTTTCCTTTTGTTCCAGACTCATGTGGAAATATATTTGACATGATTGCACATGTATAACCCATACCAGATTGCTTGCCATCTTGGGGAGGGGTGGGTTAGGGAGAGAGGGAGAAAAATTTGAAATTCAAAATCTAATAAAAACGAACGTTAAAAAAAACAAAAAAATACAATTATCAAAATATATCTTTAAAAAACAAGTTGATAGATCTCCTGAATAAGCTGGACAGTTTCAAAAATAAAGTGTAGAATTTAATATATACTTTTTAAAAGCAAGAAATATAAACTAGAAGATTAATGGTTTCATATGCAGTTTGCTTTCTGTGTTCAAAACAAAACAAAACTTTCATTAGACTCAACTCTCCCCTCAAGCTATCCTTTTTTATCTCTCCTCCCTTTCTCAGCCAAACACCTAGAAAAAGCTCAGGGCATCCACCTCCTTTCCTCTCACTCCTCAATGCTTTGCAGTCTAGCTTCTGACCTCATCACTTGACTGAAATTGCTTACTCCAGAGTTACCAAAGTTCTCTTAATTGCTGAATCTGAAGGTCTCTTATTCTGTTCTCATCCTTCTTAATTTGCATCTGACATGGTTGACTGCCTTTCCTTCTGGATATTATCTCATCTCTGGACTTTTATAATGCTACTCTCTGCTAGTTCTCATATACCTGTCTAACCACTCATCCTCAGTTGTCTTGGCTAGATCTTCATCCAGATTTGGGGGGGAGGGGATGGGCAGCTAGGTGGCACAGTGAATAAAGTGCAGGACCTGGAGTTAGGAAGACTCATCTTCCTGAGTTCAAATCCATCCTCAGACACTTCCAAGCCGTTTGATTCTGGGCAAGTCACTTAATCTTGTTTGCCTCAGTTTCCTCATTTGTAAAATGAGCTGGAGAAAGAAATAGCAAACCACTCCAATGTCTTTACCAAGAAAACCTCAAATGGGGTCACAAAGAGTCAAAAATGATTGAAAAATGACTGAACTGAACAGCAGGCATTTCCTTGGGGTACTCTGAAATCAGCTTGAAGTGCTCTCTATTAAATTTTCAGTAGAAACATTTACATATTAGAAATTAACAAAGTCTACCAATCAAGGTTTGATGAATCTATTATTTTGTTATTGGCTAGACAAGAAAGTGATGGAGAAAAGGTTAATCATACAACTTAAATTTTAAAATATGTCATGCATACTTTTTTTTCTGGAGAGTCACTTGTTAAGTATTTCCCAGCATACCCCTAGGAGTTTCCCAAGGCTCTATCCCATAACTTCTACTTCTACTCTTCTATCTCTACCTGCTCTCTTGGTGACTTTATCAGCTCCACAGGTTTAATTATTATCTCTATAATTTATGTATGTATGTATGTATGTATGTATGTATGTATGTGTTTATGTGTGTGTATATATGTGTAGCACTAATCTCTTCTCTTACCTCAATCTCCTATCACCAATTGCCTTTTGCCTATTTCTAACTAAATGAATCATAAGCATCCTAAATTCAAGACGCCCAAAACAGAATTTATTCTCTTTCCCCCAAAACTCATCTTTCTTTCCAACGTCTTGATTTCTGTCAAAGGTATTAGCATTTTTCAGTTTCCCTCATCCATTACCCTCTCACCTAGATTCTTGCAACAAGCTTCTAATTATTCTCCCTTATTCAAGTCTTTCTCTAGCAAACTCCTGGCAAAGCAATTTTCCTTAAGCACAGATTTGCTTGTCATCATGTCACTCTCCTGCTCAAAAAACAATGGCTTCCTATTTCCTTTCAAATAAAATATAAACACTTTCTCTAATTTTTAAATCCCTTTAGCACCTCGTCCCAACCTATCCTTCCAACCTCATTGCATACTCCTGCTCTCATCCTCTAAGATCCAGCAAAATAGTCTTCTCTCTGTTCCTCACACAGAACCCTCCATCAGCCTGTGAACAGTCTCTGAACTAGTTATGAAATAGCTATTCTATGCCTAGAATGCACTTGCTCTTCACTTTTAACTTATGTTTCCTTCAAGACATAGCCCAAGCACCACTTTCTATGTGAAACTTTTTGTGATCCCCTCAATTGCTGGTGCTCTCCCTCCAAACTACCTTTCATTTAACCTTGTATTTATTGGATATTTATTAGATATATATTCAATAGATGGATATATATGCATGTGCATAATATATGCAAAAATATTTAATGTATGTGTGTATATATACGTATGTATTTTTGTCTTCTCTATTAAAAGAATGAAAGTAGAGCTTTCTTGAAAGTAGGAATTATTATATTCAGTGTATTTGTATGACCAGCACCTCACACAATGTCTAATATATGTTGTTGTTATTCGGTCATTTAGTTGTGTCTGATTCTTAATAACCCCTGGACCATATTGTACTTGGGGTTTCTTGACAAAGATACTGGAGTGGTTTGCCATTTCCTTTTCAGTGGATTAAGATTAACTGAGGTAAAATGACTTGCCTAGGGTCACACAGCTAGTTAAGTGTCTAAGGCCAGATTTGAACTCAATTGCTCCTGACACCAAACTCAGTACTCTATCCACTGAGCCATCTACCTGCCCGCACACAGCAGAGGCTTAATAAATACTAGGTAATTGATTGATTGATTGATCCTTTTGTGTATGTGCTTTTGAATAGCATTGCTAAAACATACCACTCAGAAAAGAGTCCAATATTCCAGATATGATATGACCAGAGCAGACTATAGCTGGGTGATCACCTTCCCTATTCTGTATGCTATACTTCTATTAGTATAAAATCACATTAGCTTTTTCAGCTGCCATGTTACACTTTTGACTCATATTGTTTGAAAAACACTAAAATCCCCAGGTTATTTTAATAAGAACTAAATCCTGCACTTCTGCAAACTGATTTCTTAAAATCTGGCACAAAACTAAATTTCTCCCTCTTAAATTTCATCTCCACTAAAGTTCAACCTGGATGCCTCATGTTAGAAGGGAGGTAACCCTGGATTCTCATAAACAATAGCAGTAGAGCACAAGTTCTAACAAATCCTATCAAGTTAGAAAAGGTTGGAGTAAGAGCCTGGAAACAGAGTGTTAAGAAAAGACTGGTCACATTATGTTCATGAAGTTCACAATTGGTTAACCAACAAGTGATCATTTTTTTTGCCATAGCAGCTCATGACAAATGTCCACTAAGGCATGAGAGAGTTGTGACTCACACGAGTGAAGGAAGGATCTGGCTCTCTTTCCATTGCCCTATGCCCAACATGGCATCTGAACATTTTTTAGACCCAATCCCCAGCAAAATAACTAGGAATTCAATAGCCAGACATTTGTTAAATCATTACTAGAGATTCTCTATAAATTGAATTGAATAATTCCATTATCAAATGTGAATGTTGATTATAAGGGTTCCACTTATTCTTCTTCCTTAGAAAGGATAGATGATGCAGTCATAGAGCAACTTTTTTTAAATTTGTAAATATGGAAAACAATATTTGTAGCCATTTATACAATGTTGATTTGGAATTTGATCCTTATGATGTTCGTCTGAACTGAACTATAAACTGCAAGTGAAATTCAACAGTTAGGAAGGAAGAGAGCTTAATATGAGTATCCATAGAGACCTGACTATCTGCATAGGATGCTCTGGTAGCACTAGAGGTATTAAACTACCTGTATTTACTTGAGTATATTGCAACCTGGTAGGAGCCTGTCTACTAGCCACTCAAAGAGTTCTGAGACTAACCAGGCACCTTCTGTGAGAAGACCTTTTCTTTCCTTGAATTTTTGATGAAACACAAGAGTCCCTTATTCCTAAATCTGTATAAATTGTCTTTTATATTATCCATTAGTACTGGACAGAGGACTGGATTATGAGTCAGAGGTTCAAAATCCAGCATCAACATTTACTAGCTAGTGTACAGGTAAGTCACTACACATTCTGAGTCATGTTCCCTCATCTGTAAAATAGGGAGGTGGGGAATAATATTTGTACTGCGTATCTCAGAAAGTTGATTTTAACACCTTAAAGGGCCAGAACTGTTGTTAATACTTGCTGCTATTGTTATGTTCCCTGAACATTATTTTAAGACTCCCCAAACAAGAACTAAGGGATAACGATAGTACTTTTAAATGCCAACATTTAGGGCTCCATTTTAAAGGCTAAAATTTTTGTTTTCCTCAGGGATAACTCATCTCTAACAACTTCCATTTGCTCATCTGAAAGTAATTATCGTCTTCATGATTATTTCTCTCGCTGGACACAGAGTACCCCAGAGGACTTGCTTCGTTGGAGCAATGATTGGATCCCATACCCATAGAGGCCAAACCATGTGACTTGTTTGTTTCCCTTCAGTTTGCCTGTGTGCACACACACTCGCATACACCCACACAGAAGCAGGCATCCACTTATATTCACTAATGATGATATTCAGAAAACAGTTTCCCATTTTCTAAAAGTGTCTTTTGTTGTTCATCATTATCACAAGGAGCTTATATTTTTCCTACTCAATTCTCAAGATCTACATTGCCTTGAAAAAGAGTTTTAATCATTAAAATCATACCAGACTAAAACCATGCATCCTTCTCACTCTCCCCATACTTGAAGCTTCATTCACAACCAGACACTTCATCTCATGATAATGTTCTACTTTGATTCTCAACCACATCTTTGACAGTGATGCTCAGTAATGGAATTCTTAATAAAAAAAAAAAAAGATAAGAACTAGCAGGATCATGTGATATAGGTCCCTGATTAAGCATGATTTTAAAATTATTCTGTTGAAAAGACTCTTCTTCAGACATGCCATTTTCTTCCTGAATTAACTTAATCAGTTACCACAATACGATAAAAGCAATTATTAAAAACACTTTATTACATATAATTTGTACATGCTGAATTAGTTTTTTGTGGGGTGATTTTTCTGGATTGTGATATTGTCTATTGAAGCTTGTCTAGATCTAATTTTTCTTAGGACACTCCACATACAAAAATACAATTTTCCAAAGTAAGTTGAGCTTTTATATACCCAGGGACACAAGAGTTGGACACATAAAATGAAGTGGAGAGAGGATATAGATGTTTCAGTGTCATACATGGTTTAACTTTCAACACAATAACTCTTACTATATTCTCATAACTCTAAACTGCAAGAAAAAATTTCACCATCCTGAGGTGAGACTGTAGGCTTAGTGTGATTCTGCAGTCAAACTCAAGAGATGGGTGTGTGATCCTTTTGTGGAAAAGTGGGAAAAATGAGTAACTGGGAAGCATCTTTATAAGCACTTCAAGAGAAAGGAATTGCAGGAAGTTCCTCGAGGACAGTCACAGAGTTTCCCAATTCTGGCTCCTTTTCTTATTGCACATCGTTCTCCAGCATCACACTGTCAAAACCAACACAACATGTTAATTTACACCATGGAAAAATTGAGATAAGTCACAGCTCATCTTGACACATCACGTAAGACTTTCCCACACTGAAGTGTGTAGCAAAACTTTCCCCAAAAATGTATAAACATGAATGTTGTAGACATGCTAATACATAGAAGTATGATTTCAGCATAAGAAAAAATAAAAATAAATAAGTGGGCACTCCTTGTCCCTCCCCATTTGGCCAGCTAAAGACCCATTTCTCAGATCCATTTCCTGACCACCAAAATGGGGTGGGGAGACACAAGTTCCTTTCTTTAGTCAGAAAAAAAGTTACATACTGAGATGTTGATTCAGATTTACAGTCTCTCTCATCTCACAGTCACTTCCCTTTCTCCATAACTTCTTCCTGTTCTTTTCCCAGGTTTCCTTCCCTAAACTTTTCAAAGATCATACATAGAATATTTATTTAGCATTGGAAAATCAGACCATTTTTTAAGCAATAAATTGTATTGGAAGGGTAGTGGGGGGAATGATAGTATTGCGAAAGGTTAGATCAGCTAAAAAAGAATTTCCCTGGACCAAAAACAAGTAGGTTATCTATAGGAAATTCTCCTTTTCACAATTCTTTCCGCCCCTCCACCCATCCTTCCATCCCTAATAGAGGACTGTCCTTTCTTTCAAACGCATGAATCTTCTCTTATCATATTTGTGTGGGGATAAAGAGATCAGCCAGAGATATTTTTCAGAAAATATTGGAGAAAACGAATGAAGGGAAATGCAAAAGGAACTTGATTCTGGAGCCTACCACAATCTGAGTCATTTAACAATTTAATGCAAACAAGAATTTACTCTGGGAGGAGAATATGAGAGCAGCCAACAGCACATAGGATTCATGGTATGTTTCCTCCCAGACCCCAAGAAATCAAGCGTGCCTGTGTGGGGAGAAGTTGGGGCGATGGGGAGAAAATCCCCACCTGCTCACCTTAGGGACTTGGCCATACTTTTTCTCGTAGATCCGAATGCGTTTACTTTTCAGCTTCTTCAGGACTTCCTGCAGTGCTCCTATCTGCAACACACAGATTCTCAACTTTGGGCAGGTCGAGGAGCAGCTGTCTGCCCCAGGAGTCTAACCTAAATTAAAACCCTAGTTCCGAGGCGGCGCTTGCCTGGACTCTAAAAAAGGGGCTTTACTCTGGGACCCGGTCTGGAAGAGAGTCAGGATTGCTCTTTTGAAAAATGATGCCTAGGACTCCGGAGCAAAGAACTTCAGAAACATCATCCAATGCCTTGAACTTCCACCCCTTCTCTCCAAGAGCAGTTCGGGCGTGCCGGACTTTTTCTAGTCAGCTCAAGATGTGTCCTCTGTGCAACCCAATATTCGCGGTCTTACACTTAGGTGCCTAGAGAACTTTGAAAGCTACTCATCCGTCTTCTAGGTACTGGGGATGGGGGGCAGCCAGTGGAGCAAAACATAAAGAGACCATGGGGCAGAGTCGAGACAGGAGACCAAGAGAAGAAAACACTTACCAGTTCCTTTTCATGGGAAGTATCCTCCACAGTGGAGTAGATATCCAAGGCTCTAGGCTGCAGCCCGGAATCCTCCTGGCAGCTGACTCCGAGCAGGAGCAGTAGCAAGGTTGCGCCCAGAAGGGGTAGCTGCCTCAGGCGGGAGCTCTCCATGGTTCTGAAGTCCTACACACCTTAGGGACCCTCAGATTTTATACAAAATCTCAGACTCGAATGTGGGGGAGGGAGGCAGGAAGAGGAAGGGGGGCTGAGACGGAGGGGCTGGGTCACCTGTCTGTTGGCAGCGCCTCTCCAACGCTTGACGTCAATGCCCCCCGGGCTCTAAGCAGCCCAGGAACCGGGGTTTTGCGCACAGCTGAAGTGGGGCGGGGGAAAGGGCGGGCGGGGGCGGGGGAGGGGGCAGGAAAGGACCCACTGTCTCAAGGCTCCAGACAGAAGTACAGTAAGCGAGCACCGCACTTCCACTGGGGTAGGAGCCCGAAGCTAGGCTGCAGAGGATAAGGAAATGGAAAAAATCTTCAGGGCAAAGAACAGACACAAGTCTCCCTCACTTAGCAAAGGAGGACTACAATATTCTACAGCTACAACCTTGCACCTCCTAGCTTATAGAGAAGGCAAAAAGATGTTCTGTCGTTCACTCAGCAAGGTTTATTGAGCACCTGATACACTTATAGTACTATACTAAAATCTCTGTTCCTATATTAGAGGAATGATGGAGAGGGTGAGGGGAGAAGGAGCGGGGGGGAGGGGAACAAAAAAGTCAAAGAGGTATCTCCTCCACTCCACAGACAGGTGTGCTACTGAGGTGCGTGTCATGCTGGATAAACTGCCGGGGAAAATGCAGTGTTCCTCTGGCAGTCACAACTTAATTCTTAGCTGGTCTACACAGTGTTCTGATTTTCCCTAGGGCAAGTCAGATTCTGAGAGAAATTTCAGGGTGTTTCAGGTACCCAGACAGCAGTCTCGAAAGTGAAAGTGATGAAATTCCCACTTCCAGAAGTGTCCCCAAGGTACAATATCCAGCAGGAAACGAGGCTTATGGGAGATTTGTGGGGAAGTTTGTATTAAAGGAAGTGGGATTTGAGGAACGAGTCAAAGGGCTCTGACTCCAGGATCCTGCCATCCGCGTTGATCATCTTATTCTTCCGAACATGAGTTCTCAGTCCTTCAGTTATTCATGCCTTTCTATTACTTCCATTTGTCCATTCTTTGGTAGTTTTACCCCCAGTTTTTCATATCAAATAGCAACTTCTATTATTCTAGTCCTCTCTTAAAAAAAAAAAAGCACAAGGACAGCTTCAGAAGTTACCATGAAACTAGACCCTAACTCTGCACCATATTGGCAAAAAAAAATACATAAATAAAAGTAAAATCTTTAACCATTGATAATAGAGACCCAGCTGACTTGGCATTTCAGAGATGGAGATTCAGCTTTTAAGAAGAGTTAGTATGTAATATCTATATAGCACTCCATATGTCAAATATTTATCAGTTACTCAAATGCAACCCATGAAAGGATTTGCAAAAATATCAACTATTCTCACAAATAGTACAAGATATTTTCACTAGTTTATGAAGAGCCATATGTTTTCTTAATTAGTTCAATATGAAAAAGGGTCTAACACTCTCCACACCCACACATAGAAACACTCCATGTGAATTCTCCATAACAACAACAACAACACAGGTGACATCATTCTTTACTATCTAAAGCTGTCAAGGCTTCAGCTATGGTTTTAGCAATAGACTATTTGTTTTCAAGGATCTGTCCAGCTAAGTATGGAGCAGCTCATCATCAGAAATTTGATGGCTAAGTATCAATTTTTTTGACCACTAAGACTCATGAAAGAGATAAAAATGCAAAATTGCTTCAGTTAATCATAATCCCCCTTCCAATTCTGTAGTGATGGTGAGGGTCTGGAAGAAAGGGGAGATCATGTTAAGACTCAAATAGAGTTGTTAGCTCTAAATGCTTTATTTTTACAACTGATATGCTTAAAATGTAAAGTTTGTCCAACGACCAATTAGTTGGACTACTGGAGGAAGTGAATCATAGCTATTTTAATATTCTCAATATAAATGGAACTGGAAGATATAAAAAAAAATGTGGCTAAATGGAATGATGGCAAATATATTCTTCTCAGACAGGCAAACAAAGTTGGGAGTGTTAATTTCATCATGTGCCCAAAGGCAACAATAAATATAAATTCATGGAACACGTGGTCAATTCACTTTGCAGTATCCTTCATGGGAATAAGCAGAGCTCAAACTAAGATAGAATGACTGGGGATTTGTCTCAAGGTAATGAAATTTAAAGGGTGCTGACAGCATTTGCAAGCTCTTCAGAAATATGGAATCAATTGAACTTAGAACCTAGCTGCTAAGAATATCTAATTAAAATAGGAAGTATCAGATGCTTTTCATCTTTCTCAGTAACTGCCCCCTAGGTAATAAGCTCGACATCTGCCTTACCTTTCAGTTTCTACTTTCCTCTCCCACACCCCACCATGCAGCCTTCCCAGGATCATTTGAGGGTGCATTTTGTATCACTTCATTGAGTGCAAAAAACTTTTTTCTGGTTCAGAACAAAAGTAAATAGACCACCATGATGATAATTGTAGTTTCTATACCAATTATCTGATATCAAAAAAAATGAGAAAGAGAAATTTCAGTAAAATTTAAGCTTCTTGAGGACAGAGGCTGTCTTGATTTTGTATTTGTATCCCCAACATGAATACAGTGCCTGAAACATAGTAAGTGACTAATAAATGGTAATTTTTTCATCTCAGTAAAATGTTTCTGAGAATAGTTTATGCATGATTAAGGTATCCTTAATGAAAATTTGAAAAGGTTAAGAGGAGATCTTTGCAAATGATTTTTTTTTAAATAGCAGAACATATCATCCTAGTAACTTAGGTTGGCTGAGATACAGATAAGACAAAATCCTACTGCTTCTTGGCTTGGCTGTTGACTTGACAAAGCAAAATGTAGCATTCTCAAATAAGCTCTCTCATGTATATGTTAAGATTATAAGGGAGGCAATGTGGTGTAGTAAAAATAATGGATTTAGAGTAGGAGGAACTTGGTTTAAAGTCATCTCTGCTACTTACCTTGCGAGTGACCATGGGCAAGTTATTTAACCTCTCTGGGCCTCAATTTCCTAATCTAGAAAATGAAGTGTTTGTACTAGGTGATGTCTTGGGTCCTTTCCAGTTCTAAATTTATGATTTCATGATCCAGTGAAGATTCCATGACAGATGTAACCATGGAGAAAACTATTCTACAATCTATTGAGCATCAGCATTTAGTAAAGCATTTATCACTAGAGGTGAAAGTGTCATAGAGGATGTCACAACTCATTTTCATACCCCCAAAACCCAGCCTTTCTCTAACTTCTCTCTTTTTATTGTAAGGGTGCTGCCATCCTTGCTTCAACTAGGTTTGTCACCTCGGTGTCATCCTTGATTTTTTGCTTTTCCTTACACTCCATATCCATTCATATGCCTCCATATTTCTTGTATTTATCACCTTCTCTTCATATTCATAGTTATCACTCCAATTCACATCTTTATCACCTCTTACCTAGACCATTATAATATCCTCCTGATTGATAACTTTGTTTTCCAGCCTGTCCCTGCTCCAAACCCTCCTCCACACAGCAAGCAGTCATCTTTCAACTTATATATTAGATTCAATGAAACAACACCAGGAAAGAAATATACACAATTATTACAATGGAAATAACAAATAAATGAAGGAAAAAAGAAAATAAAACAAAATGCACTTGTAATATACAATAGAATGTTATATTAACTAATATATATTAATATTAATTATTAATTAATATAACAGAATAAGTACATAATTATAAATTGCATGATGTATTAATAATAAATATTTTTTATAATATAGTTATAACATACAATATAATTATGACAAAAAGCTTGGCCCTTAAAAAGAATTGAGAAAATTCATCCCTTTACCTTTATTTCAGAGGTGGAAGACCATGGATTTGGAATTTTGTGACACTATCAGATTCAGTTGATATGTTGGATGGTTTTGATTAGCTGAGTTCTTTTCTCTTTTTTAAATTCTTTGTTGCAAGGAACAACTTGATGGGTAGGGGAGGAGGGATATATTTATAAATGAAAGATATCAATATAAATCAATATCAATAAAAGATATCAATAAAAACATTTTTAAACAAAAATCTTGCTTAAGTATGTGTCATCATGCTAATCTCCTGCTCAAAAATATTCAGTGGCTCCCTACTGCATTTTGGATGAGTATATATTTTATTAAAGTTCTTTTATTCAAACTAGCATTTAAAACTCTCCACAATCTGGTTACAACCTACCTCTTCAGATTTATTTCACACTATACATCTTCGCAGGCTCTCCATTTCAGGCAAACCAGCTTCCTAGCTATTCTCTAAACTCTACTTTCCATCTCAGGACTTTGACACCATGTCTAGAATACATTCTCTTCTCACTTCCACCTCTTAGGACACTTATCTTGTACAAACGCTACAGATGAACAATGTCCTGGACCCAGACTAGAAGGTCAGGCTTTGTTACATTGGGAAATTATAGAGCACTTTCAAGTATCCCAAGGTTCTTGCTGCTATAGGGAAATAAAAAGTCCCTCTTTGTAGGAACAATATTCTAATAGAGATGTCATTTCATGGTGAATCATGGAGCACCATGATCTCAGTAGCTCATCAGATCACATGGATTCAGTTATCATCTCTATTCTCCTTCCCAGATCCATACCCCAGCCTCAGTCTCTCTCCTGAAATGCAGTTCTGCATCACCAACTGCCTAGTAAATACCCTAATTAGGGGTTCTGTAAGCATCTCAAAACTAATATGTCCAAAATTGAATTCATTATACTTCCACTACCACCACCCAAACTTCCTTGCTTCTTTATTTCTTTATTTCTCTCCCAGACACTACCACCACCTTCTAGTCTCCCAGGTTTGCAACCTCAAAAGCATCCTCAATTGTTCACTCTCCTTCATCCCTAATATCCAATTAATTGTCCTGTTTTTTCAAATCTACCTCCATAGCGTCTTTTGCATCCATCATCCATCCCCTTGTTTTTCATTCACACAGTCACTACCCTCATTAAGATCTCCATCACCTTTTGCTGGACTATTGCAATAGCCCCTTAATGCATTGTTCAGCTTGATCTTCTTCTGTCCTCATTTTTGACTTTGTATTCACAGGGCTTGGTGCATGGCGCAAGCCTAAATGCTTGATGAATCCATCAATCAATCTATCAAAATTGGAAGTATCTCAAAAGGTGGGGGGAAGACATAGAAGATGTATATAACCTACAATGCATCACTAACTATGATTTGCACACAGACATTGGTATAAGGCATCAAGGACAGTAAAGGACACATGATGGCCACGTAGCAAGAGTTTGGGCTAACAGGCATAAAGCCCAGCTGTTGGGTGAGTATTCATAAAACATTGAAAGAATCAGAACAAGGCCCCTGGCACACTGGGGAGATCTTCTATGGAGGATCTGTGGTAAGACATGGACAAGAATCACCTTCCTAACAGGAAGGGATTTTGACCTGTACTGTTGGAAGAAGCAGCCACACTGATCAGATCACAGACCTGTTGAAGCTGAAATAAACCGCAAACGGCAATTGACACTCATTGCAAAAATCCATACCAAAGGCTCACTCAACAATGTTAAAAGCATATGCTGTGCTTCATACTCCATTTGTCCAACAATGGATCCAGGAAAATGACTCTACTCTTTTTGAGTGCATTGACTAGAAGTTACTTGGATAACCATTTACTTCATTCACTGCCAAAGTATGACTACTCCTCTTAATATACTTTTTTATTTATATTAAAAATGCCATTTGGTATCTTGTTCTTCCACCTCTATCACCTTTCCTGGAAACAATTCAGAGCTTACCAATCAGGTCGTGCTACCATTACCTTCTCATAAGGATAACCCATTAAGCCAAGAGTAAACATAATTATCCCTCATTGGTGAAGGTAGGACACAGAGGCTATAAATAATATAGCCTAGCTGTAAAAGCCTAGAAATTATAAGCCTCATACTTAGTGGCAGAAATGGACAAAGAAAGAAGGAAATAAGTATTTATTAAATATCTACAATGTGACAGGAACTACACTAAGCACTTAATCCTGACAATAAGCCTGTAAGATGGATGCTATTATTATCCTCATTTTACAGATGAGGAAGCTGACAGGCTAATTAATTTGCCTAGGGTCACACAGCTAGTAACGTCTGAGGTAACATTTAAACTCTGGTCTTCCTAACTCCAGAGGCAGCCCTCCATCTGTGAGCCACTTAGCTGTCCCTGCACAAAAAGGAGTTTTAAGCTCTAGCACATCTCGTTATTCCATGGTATGTTATCATACACAGCTCAGAATAGCACTGGCCTTTTGTCATACCACATGAATGTCCATTTTGTTATCCATTATCACCCTTCAACATTAAAGCTTCCTGAGCTCCATTGACTTTTTAAATATTTGTGCTTAATATTGGTTTCCTTCTATTTTATTAGAGGGTACTTGCTTACAAATTAAACATCACTCTGGTTTTTTTCTGCATATAGATCTAACCTTCAAGGGCACCAGACTCTTTATTTCTAACCCCACCCCCTCTCCAAATAAGATAAATATCCATTTCCACGGTCGTTATCTTTTGTTTACTGTCTTCTTTACCCATATTCCTTCTACAGTAATCAGAGTCCTCTCCATTCTATTTTAAATCTTTATTCTCTACATAGAATGGAATAAACTGCATGTAAATGACACCTGTAGTCTATGATAAATTGGGAGGTGTCATAAATACCGACAGAGAGAGAACACACATTCCACTTTATGTGCTTGTTGATTAAACATGTATCACTCATGTGATCTATAGAAAGATTCCAAAGGAGCAAAGCAGAAAAGAGAAAGGAGGAGTGTATTGGGCAATATGAGAGGAAAGAAGGAACAAGAAAAGACAAGGGAAGGAAGGAAGGAAAGAAGGAAGGAAGGAGGAAGGAGGAAAGAGAGGGGAGAAGAAGGGAGAGAGAGGAAGGAGGAGAAGTGGAGGAGGAAGAGGGAAAGGAAGTGAGGGAGAAGAAAGGAGTAAAGGAAAGAGGAATGGAAGGAGAGGAGGGAGGAAGAAGGAATGAATGGAAGAAGGGAAGAAAGGATGAAAGGGAAAGGGAAAGGAAGAGAGGGAGAAGGGAGGGAGAAAGGAAGAAGGGAATGATAGATGAAAGGAATGAAGAGAAGGATGGAAGGAAGGAAGGAAGAAAAGAAGGATTAAGGGAAGGAAGGAGGAAGGGAGGGAAAGAGGAAGGTGGGAGAGAGGGAAGGAGAAAGATACATCCACATTAACTCTACCTTGTTTTTTAATAAAAAGTTAAAATATCTGATAAAATGACCATATCTGAGAAAAATATGCCATTCTGCACTAATAGGCACACACACACTCACTTTCTCTGGTATGAGGAGGGAGGCCTGTTTCATTATCTATGCTCTGGGATCATTATTGGTTTTCCAGTTACTCAGAGTGACTGAAGCTCATTTTTAAAAAGTCAGTCTACTTTGAAATAGTACCCTCATCAGAGGAGCTCAGAGGACTTCAGAAGCACTCTCTAGTTGTATCATTATTGCCATTTTGTCAAAGATATTGTGCTACAGAGCTAAAGCTGTTATATAGTAAGCCACTGGAGAATTTCATGTCTCCATCTCAGTTCTATGAACTAGGATGCCTGATTTCCAGTCCAGTGAGCCCCTCTTGCAAAAATCTCTTTTCTCTTTAAATGCATCTCAATTGTGCCGAAATTTTTAGGACTATGGTCTTTGTTTTCCATCCCCAATTTGGGAGACTTGAAGGACTTAATGGTATCTGTCTAAAGGCATGCATGGCTAATTATTTGGCTGGTGAAGATGAAAGGGAAAAAAGATAGAAAAAATTCAAGAGAGGGGAAAAGCAGGGTGGAGTAAAGGAGAATTTAGAGGATTCATCTTCATCATACATGGGGGAGAGGGCACCAAAAGGTGAAGAATAGGAGACACCGACCTGAAAAACTGTGGACCATGCAACTGCACTATGGAGCTTAGTAAGGCCATACAGAGTAACAGAAATCTAGAGAGAAATAAGAGGGGAAAAAAATCACCCTGCTCCACCCCCAACTTTACCCAACAGAAAATAGTGGGCAAAGACAGGGCTACTGGAAAGTCTCTAGGAGAGGAATCTCTCATATAGGGAATCACAGGCTACCTAGTCAGAATCCTTCTTGCCATAGAGAAAGTAACTGAGGCTCAGAGAATAGAAATGACTTGCTTAAGGTCATACAGATGGTTAATAAGAGAGAACTTCAAACCTAAATCCCCCAGGTCCAATGTTCTTATCACTATGACGTGCTGGGACTATAAGTAACTCTAGGAATTTACATTGGATATTTCTGGAACAACTGGTCATTCATTCAAAGATTTTCTCTTCCTTTTTTCTAAAAGTTTCTTCTCCTAAAATATTTTCTAAAATATTGCAAAATGCATACTTGCAACTGTATGTATAGCCAGTCTCATTGTTCTTGGAGAGTTAGTGCATAGTTTCCCAGGCTTCCTGGATGAGGACGTACAAGCCAATAACATAAGAAAAACCCAAGGCCTTCTGCATCAGGTAGAGCCAAAACAAAATGGCTCTATTTGCAAAAGAGAAATGTTTCTTAAAGAGAAAACTTACTATGCCACAATGAAGAACATCTCCCTGTTCATAAAGTTCTACTTTACTCTTTCAATTTTTTGTTATAATTGAATTTAACGTGGGCAGAAAATAGATATATGATCACATCCAAGGTGAGCTAAGCAAGCAACAATCTGACTTTGTCACCAGTAGCCGGAATATTTCCCTTGAATCCTATATACCAGTCAACAAAATAACGTAGCTTTAAGGAAAGACAAAATATATTCTGTCATGATCTTAAGAGGCTGAGGCCCAAGGGGGAAAGTCTATTCTGCAGATATAAAGGAAATCAGCTATTTTTTCTTTTGTGTTTCTTTAAATGGATCTCAGCTCTTGACATTTATCATGGTGTGCGTCAGCAGACGCTTATTCTGGTTCAAGTCTTAACAACAGATTCATCATGTTGACTTGGCTTGCCATTAAATCAGAGTGGACTGCTCATGCCCTCTAAGTCTAGATGTACTGGCCCCTGACCTTCCATCAAGCTGTCTCAGGAAAGTCAGTCTAGTAAAGACTCAGACATAGATTCCTTAAGCTCCTCAGATATTTCTTCTCGAAGCAAACCCATTGGAAGAGGAAACTCGCTTCTTCATCATTCCCAATGTCTATCATGTTGAGAGGTTAATCTGTAGTCAAATCTCCAATTCTCTTTTTTCAGATAAGATGACTGAGGCACAGAGAAAGTTAACGACCTGCCCAGGGTCATATAGCAAAACAACATCCCATCGCATGACTGTCAAGGCAGGAATTGGTGAGTGTCTTAGTGTAGAAAGGAAGGCAGGCTTTTGAAAACCCAGTCCTATTAGTGGAGCTGTGGCTATTTCTTTTCCTCTGCAGGGGAGAGAACTTATCCATCAATCAGACTGCCTCCTTGGAGGGTGACTAGGGTTCAGGGTGGGTCCTCCTTCCATTCATACCTGTGCAGCTGAGGAGGCAAATACTTCCCTCTTTGCAATTCACAAAGAAGCATTTGGCTACCCACTATCACCCAGATTTGTCATGGCTCTAAGATGGATAAACTAAACTGTCAATCAAGCAATCTGCGCTCATGGAATTTCCAATCTAGCAGAGCACATGAGATATAGAATCATAGAATTTTAGAACTTAAAGGTCTTTAAAGATCCAACCCCTTCATTTTTCAGATGACGAAAACAAGACATAGAGACGTGATCTGCTCATATCACACAGTTCAATTCCATTTAAATTCAATTCAGCAGTATTCATTAGTGACCTACTATATATCGGACATGAAAGTTATAAAGAGAGATAAGACATAGACCGTATTCAGGTCTTTCTCGAAGATAAAAGATATTCTAATATATAAAGAACTGAAGAAAAAGACTTCAGAGAATATTAACCTTTTTACTGTACCTACAGCATGTCTCAGAGCCTGGAAACAGGCTTAGGAGAATCAAGAATGAATCAAAAATTCAGGCTATGAATAAATTTAATGACATTTTTGCTCTCTGTGCTGCCATGAGGCTTGTTTTGAGCTAATGACCATCTGTACAAAGGATGAACTCTACACTGTTGCAACATTGGCATTTCAAATTCAATTTCTCCAAACTGGACTTATCATTAGGATGATATAACCTGTAACAAGGGCAAGGCAGGTGCTTCATTTGCCTCAAATTCACAAAAATGGGAGCAGAAAATATGTTTTAAGATGCTCATATGTCCCAAGCATGCCATACCATTTGGAGTGGTGGGGGTGGATTTGATATCCTTCCTTCAGGGACAAAATTAGCTGTTCATCATCTTCCCAAGAAAGCCTGCCCCTCCTTCAAACATCCTTATTTCTGTTAAGGGCACCACCACCCTCCCAGTCATCCAAGTTTGTGGCCTCAGAGGCAGTCTTGCCTATTTGTTCCTGCTCCATCACCTCTATATCCAATCACTTGTCATGCCCTTTCAATTCTCCCTCCAAATCTCTCATATCTATCCCCTTCTTTCCACTGATATCACCAACACTAGTCTCCACACTTCTAGGATAAGAATCCTAAGGCACCGGGGCCCTATTATCCAAGGCCAGAGCTTGAAATAAGGTCCTTATTTCAAGGACCCAAGTAAGATCCAAAGACTCAGCTACCAAACTTGTTGCTTCCAGGACCACAAGTAAATGAATGACCGCTAATTACCAGGCCCAAGATCCCTTCTTCTTTAAGGCTTGAAAGAGATTGATGCCATTTACACAACTCTTAAGAGTGGAAGACCCTGTAAAAGATATTATATCCTTCACCTATGGCTATTAACTCCAACCTCTCATATTCCATGGGACCCACCTCTCAGCTCTGCCTTCCTCTTCAATTTTGTTCTCTGGAACCCCTAATCAATTGTAAACAAATATCCTTTTATCTTAGAAATCTTCCTCTCATATTCCTTTCATGTTCTGGCATTCATGGAAGGGTCACCCCACAAGACATCACATTCTAGGCAATCCTTCTAGCACTAACTGGAACTTCTCTCATAGCCTTGACATATTAGTCCAGAAGGAGTCATATTCCTTTCTCCCCATGGCCACTTCTAGACCTTCTCTTGCCATCACTCCATAATCTCTCTTCTAATGACATTCACCCTCTCCAGATCATCAGCCTCAAAGTCATCATCCCTACTCTCTCAAGGAATTCACCTCTTAGATCACAGTCTTTCTCTTCTTCCCAAACCTCCCACACTTACATGAGGAGATTTTGACATGTATGTTGATTTTTCCTCAAATATTTAAATTTCCACTTAATCAACCTCCTTAAGTACCACATCCAATACCTCTACTCTACCTCAGTCCTACACAGGGGCTGTTATACCTACAATTACCCACAATGTATAACTTATGGTAAACAATTCCAGATTTCCTCTATTTCACCTCTTTCCATGCCTCACTCTTCCTAAACCTATTCTTTGTCTCCAACATGGCCTCTTTTCCCTCTACCCCTCAGTGCTCGCCCAGGATCTCACCCCTACACAGGCTTTACTTTGTTCCTTTCTCCATCTTGACCCCATAAATAACCAGCTCAGCTTTACACTGTCTTATACTCTTGAATCCCTTGCCCTATCACCACTCATACCTTGCCAAACCAAACCCTGAATTTCCCCCACTATCTGTCTTTTCTCCTACTTAACTGATAATCAACACCCCTGAAGGAAGTCACACAAATGTCCTGACTAGAACCACTACAATTTATGCCATCTCATCTCAACCTGGCCTTCACTACCACATGGTAATTTTATTCTTCCATACTGTATTTAAACCATCTTCTCTCTCCCTAAGGCTTCAGAAACATCCCCTCCCTCCACCCTTTAAGCAGAGAACCTTATTTATTACTTTACTGAGAAAATAGAAGTCATTTTTTATGATTTTCCTCTCCTTCCTTCCTTGACATCTTGAAGTCCTTTCATACCATGCCCCATTTTCTCCTCCTTTAATTTGGTCTCTGATTAAAAGATGTCCTATCTCTCCCTGTATTCAATTCTGTTCCTTCTCATCTCCTCTAGCAGATTGTCTCCACAATCGTCCCCTCTCTCTAATCTCCAATCTTTCCCATCCTTAAAAACCCTCACTTGATCTTACCGGTCATCAAGTCTATATTTTTTACTCCTTTAACATCCAAACTCCTAGAAAAAAATGGTCTCCATTCATTGCCTTGCCTGCTCCTAACTTACTTTTCAAACACTTTGAATCTGCTTTCCAATGTCATGAAAATTGCTCTCTCCATTGCTACCAATAGTCTTTTTTAAAATTTTAATTTTTACTATCATTTGTTTTAATCGCATGTTTATTTCCAAATAACCTTTCCTATATCCAATACCCATTGCTTTATTCTTTGTAATAGAAAATATAAAAGAAATAAAAGGAAGAAAAGATAATAAAAGTAAAAAAGAAACCAGTTTAGCAAAACCAAGCAACATACTAATAGTATAGCAATATGGGAAATGTTTCCTTTCTCTGGCAAATAGGTACATTTTTTCATTCTACTATAACAGAAACTATCATTAGTTGAATAACATCTTTCAATAACCTTGAATAAGCTTTCTCTACTTTCTCCTCAGATAGTTTTCTTGCTGTGAACCACAGATGTATGTATGCTAAGGCTAATAAACTGAGAGCCTGGGCATTAATTCTCTTTTGGAAGAAGAGGTGAGACAGGAACCAAATCTAATGTAATAATAAAGGCTCAGTCCTTACAGCATGTACAATGCTGAGCTAGAATTGGGTGTATACCAAAGTTTCCAATGGATAAACTCTTTACTTCACTGCAGCGATCAAGGCAAGAACAGCTGCAGACCCCCAGGTAAGAGGAGAAGCAGTGGCAGCTACCTGCCTCAGATATCTTATATCTCTACCCAGATGCCATGTGGATAAGAACACATAGTACCTCTGTTTCTTTTCAATCAATGAGTATTTATTTAACGGAGTTTAACCGTTTAAAATTTAGTGCAGTTTAAACATTTAGTGTACTGCTTGGCATTTAGTAGGTATCTCCCTACTTGGATGCTAGGCACCATACTAAGTATTGGGAACACAAAAAGAGACAAAAGAGAGTCCATGCCCTAAAGGAGCTTACAATCTAGTAGAGGAGACAACGTGCGAACAAATATACTTTTAAAAAGCTATATGCAGTAGTGAGTTTGAAGGGAAAAGGTTTTGTAACAACCATTCTAAACTTGAATTCACTTTCCCCAGGGTTCAAGTGAAGGTATAGAAGGGAAAATGTTCCCTAACTGGAGAAGAGGGGGCAGAGTTGATTTTTGTACTTCAGGCCTAATTATAACTTCTCAATAAAAATCCTGTTCTAAAAACTAATTGAAGTTAATTGGTTAATTGATATTGAGGAGGTATTAACTGATCAACTGATACTGGGAGGAATACACTGGATGGGGGAGTGTGTGGCTTGAAATGGTATTAGTGGATCCACAAACCTTCAGGGTTACTCCAAGAACCCCGAGAGAAGTGACAGCTTCACTTTGGGGACCCAATCTGCTAGTTTTAGTGTGGTTTGGAAAAGTAAGCCCAGAGCAGTGCTACACTAAGTTTTCAAGTGATTTCTAGGATAGAAGATTGTAAAGAGCCAGAAATAGGGAGAAAAGAATCTGATCTTTCTCTCTTTCTTGAGAAGATAGGCCCCGAAAGGACTAAACCCAATTTGTATGCCTGAGTCACGGGCTGGGAAAGAAGATGAGGACCCCAGCACCCCTTGCCTAGGCAGAGCATTGACATCTGCTCTTATGCTAAGAAAAATGTTCTTAGGTTGGGCTAAATGACAATATTCATAGTTGAACCAGACATCCCCAAGGGGAACAGGGCAGGGAGCAGAGAATATAATAGTATTTAACCTTTCAGCTGACAATAAACATCTGTATCTACTCAAAATATGCACATGCCTGACTGGGAAGAGATGAAACTTCAGGATCTATAGCTATGAACCTTTTTAATGTCTTTTGCTCAAACGCAAATGTCATTTTCTGGCCTCTGTACTTCAAGACCAAGGAGTGCAAAATAAAGGCATTCTTAATTTTCAATGTAGCCTCTAGCAATGTAGCCCTGTGCAGCAGGGGGTTTAGAAAGAGCTATATTTGTCCATAGCAGCTGACAGATATTCGAGGATACCATTTATCTTACTGTGCCTACCAGAATTAAAAGAACTATAAAGTAAGCTACCAAATTAAAGAGACTTTCCTTATCTATAGCCAATAAAACAAAATGAGTATTGAACACAGTGTCTGGCAGATAGTAAATGTTTAACAAATGTTTAGTGACTGACTCTGGGATCAAAGAACCTGGGCTCAAATCCCGCTTCTAATCTCTCCCAATTCTGTGGCCTTAAACAAGTCCTTTACCCTCCCCAGATCTCAGTTTCCCCATATGCAAAATGAGGAGGTTGGACAACATGGAAGCTGGGGTCTTTTCCAGGTGCAGGTCTGTGATCCACATGTAACATTCATCGTCTTACAAAGTACCTCCTTCCTTACAACCCCTATGGAGGATGTAATGCTAGATTATTGTCTTCATTTTACAGATGGGGAAATGGAGGCTTGGTGAGATTGAATGGCTTGCCCAAGTCACACAAGACTCAAACTATGGTCTGTTTGACTTCTATTCTTCTGTTTCTTTCTACCACTTCCTGACTGCTTTCCAATAAGACAGGAAGAACTTACAAGTAACTTCATAAATACCACAATGATTTTTAAGAATCAGTAATAAGTATTCTTAAAGTTTTGAAAGAGGGGTTTTTTATAAGAGAGAGAGAGCATGTCAAGAGAAACCTTGGTAAGATCTATCGCTGCCTTCCCAGAGTTCTCTATAAAGATCTAAATATACCGTGTATCCAAGGAAAAACAACAGAAAAAAAAAACAGCTATGCAGACACTCAGAAAAACAGAGGTAGCAAGTCAAAATGAGAATGATCAGAGACAAATATGAAATGGAAAAGAGGAACAGGGGCAGTGACACTGTTAGGAGATGACATTTTCGCTGTAGGCCAAACTTTATAAGGCCAATTATCTGATCCGTAGACTTGAGGCTGGAGTAATCTACAGATATGAAGGGAAGCCCTCTGGTGATCTGTTCAGGATCCAGAGAGTTCGATTTGTTTCCACTGTGGAATCTGATGGAAGATATTCTTTTCTACAGAGCTGCAGGGAGAATATCACTGCACCTTAGGAACCTACGTCATGCAGACCTGTTATTGCTCCTGATAAACACTGTGCCCCTCCTTTTAAAAGGCTGCCTGAGAAGAGACCATTTTGCTAATGAGACCAAGATTGCTGGTTCAACTCTCATCTAAAATTGTCGTCTCTGTTGTGTTCTTTTCTGTGAGCACAGACAGGCTGCATCTTTAATCCAAATCATCATTCTCAAAAAAAATCTTCCATCAAAAGGGACCCTGGAAAGGAAGTGTGGGTACATCAGCCAACAAAAAGCCATCAAGGATTCTGATGAGTAAGTAGGGACCATGGTGTGCCTTTTTTTTAATCCTTCCACAATTTCTAGCCCTGTTTCTTGGGTACAGTAGGTACTCAATAAACGTGGGCTGGTTAGATTTGTTGTCTGACCTTTGTCATAATATATGAACAAAAACCTCCGACTCCTCGTTATATATCCCATGTCCCCATTTCAGTGGCCTCACTCTTATGAAATGCACACCTCAGAACTAACAAGGAATCACAGCTCCCTATTAACTTCAGCTTTCACGGTACAGCTGCTTCTCATTAAAGAAGCATCAGAGCGAAGACAGAGCAGAGCAAAATAAGATGTTTACCCAGGACGAGGCAGGAACAACACCCTCAGCCCGTGTCAGAAGGCAGATGGAGCCCCTGGCAGCACAGCTCCGAGGGTAGGGGAAGGGGTTCACCTCTGCGTGTTATCGACCCAATCTAATAAACTTTTATTTTTAAGGACATACCTTTGGGCAAGACATTGTACCAGGCACATAAAGGCAAAAAAATAAAAATGGTCAAGAAGCTCTGATTCTACTGAGAGATGCAACATTCAAGTCGATAAGTATATACATGAGTATTTGAGGAAAAAAAGAACACCCTTTGCCAGCTATGTGCCAAGGAGTTTATGGAAAGGTTTAGTATAGAAGATTGCCTATAAAAATCTCCTGGAGATGGTCAAAGTCTCTAGGGGTGGAGGAGTGAACTTCAGCCATGAAAGAAAGTATGGGCAAAGGAACAGAATGGGAAAATCGATTGTCGAGTTCCAAGGGGGAAAAGTAAGCCAATTTGGCTGGAATATGCCCTGTATGAAGGGGAGTATTGTGGCATAAGCCTGGGAAGCAGACTAGAGTCAGAATGGAAAGGAGTTCACATGCACAGTGGAGGGATTTGTATTGCATTCTTGGAAGAACAGGGAACCACTGAAGCTTCTCACTCAAGAAATGGGCCAAGTATTTCACCAGCTGGGTGTGGAGAATAGATTGAAGAAAGAAGAGCTGGAATCTGGTGGTACAAGTAGACAGCTGTTACAAAAGGTCATGAAAGAGATGATAAAAACCAGAACTAATATGTTGGCGATATGAAGAGATAATAGGATGGATACGAAATATGTGGTGGAGGTATAATTAACAAAACAAAGCAACTGATGATGAGGGAGAAAGATGAGTCCAGGATAACTCTAAGGTTGTGAATGTGAGAGACTGAAAGGATCCATCGACAGAAATAGGGATGTTAGAGAGGAGAATGAATTTCAGGGGAAAGAAAATGAGTTTTGTTTTGGACATTTGAGTTTGAGATGCCTACAGGATATACAAATGGACACATCTAATAGTCAATAAGCATTTATTATGTATTTACTATGTGCAAAGCACTGTGCTGCACACTGGGGATGTAAAGAAAGCCACCCACTGCCCTTGAAGCTCACAGTCAAATAGAGAAGAAAATAACAGGAAGTTAGTGATGTGGGGTTGGAGCTTGGGAGAGACATTGAGAATGGATATATAGATCTGGGAATCACAGGCATAGAGATGGCAACCAAAACCACTAAAGGTAATGAGGTCACTGAAAGAGAGTGTGAGAAGGCAGGAGGAGAGAGCCCAGAACAGAGCTGAAGGTGTAGACCTGGTTAGGGAACAGGGAATAGAAGAAGATCCAGCAAAGGAGACTGAGGAGCAAAGACAAGGAGGAGCACAGAGAGTGGGAAGCATATCCAGGAAAGTGGGGGTAATCAATAGCATTAGCTGCTACAGAAGGGTCAAGAAGGGGAAAGCTATTGGATTATCGATCAAGGTATTATTGGTAACCTTGGAAGGAGCAGTTTCAGTTGATGGTTGAGGTCAAAACACTAAGTCTCAAGGGTTTGAAAAGTGGAAAGAATACATACACAATTTTTTTCTGGGAGTTTGGATGTGAAAAGATGAGGAGACACGGAAAAGTAAGTTGGGAGGGTAGGGACAAGTAAAGGTTTTTTTTTTTATCAGGATGGGATATATTTGCAGGAAACAGGGAAGGAGCCAGCAGATAGGGAGAGACTAAAGATTGGGGGGGGGGGGTAGTTAACTGCAGAAGGGACCAACTTCTGGAGAAATTAACAGGGAATGGATCAAAAGCACAAGTAAAAAAGGTAGACCTTGTAAAAGAGAAGGGCCAATTTCTGCGTCGGAGATTGGATGAAAAGATGAGGGAAGGATAGCCTCTGTTTTCTCAGTAGAGTAAGTGATCCTCTACTAAGAAGGTAACTAGCATCGGGAGCAGAAAAAGAGAGGTTTTAGACCATTGCTGTGAAGAGTAGGATAGAGAATTAAATAAGAATAAAAGGACTGCTACCGTAACAGGAAGAGCTTGGCTGAGATTGGTTAACAAATTTTTAGTAAACCCAGTCAACAAGGTGGCATTCAGCAGTGCCTGAGTAGGAGGAGAGAAGGTGGATGGTGAGAGTCACCCACAATTAGGGTTGAGTAAGCCATAAGTGACGATAGACAAAGGATGTTACATTTGAACTAGTTAACTGTTTTTTAAATGTGCATAAATGGTAAAACTAACTAGAAAGTAATGACTAATTTTTTTTAACAAACATAGCATAATTTATCTATTCAAGTAGGCAAAATTGTCACCATGAGACACGGCACACGGATCCCGTCGTTACTGTCACTGTGGCAGACATTTTTGAGCTCCTCTTTTGGAACTGTTTCCAGAGTCTGTGATGTGCTCTTTTGAATATACTATTAATAACAATTCTCATTTACAGAGCATAGTAGGGCAAGCAAAGAGCCTTCTTCACAATATTTCTACCTTACCAATGAAAAATGTCCCTACCTCACAGAGGAAGTTTCAGAGTAGACATTTAGAAGTGACTCTGTGATACAGGGAAAACCTAAGTATGAGACTGAAAAAGCCTTTTTGAAATGCTTTGAAGTCCCTTGGCAGAAAGTCTAACAACTGTTGTGCTAAGCACAGGGAACAAGCCAAAGGCAATGTTTGTTATAACTGTCAAAGCTGAGATTATAACAAATTATGAGTCACAGAGCTAGTAACGGTTAGTCAATTGATAAATATTTGTTTAAGCATTGAGGCAGTTGTTGAGGAAGGAAGGAAGGAAGGAAGGAAGGAAGGAAGGAAGGAAGGAAGGAAGGAAGGAAGGAAGGAAGGAAGGAAGGAAGGAAGGAAGGAAGGAAGGAAGGAAAATACTATATGCTAAGCCCTTTACAAACAGTATCTCATTTTATTGTTACAACAACCCTGGGAAGTAGTTGCTATAATTTTACAGTTGAGGAAAACTGAGGCAGACATAGGTTAAGTGACTTGCCCAGGGTCACACAGCTAGTGTCTGAAACCAGATCCTGACTCAAAACCCAGCATCTTCTTCACCATACCACTTAGAAATCAGTGCTGGAGCACAATTTGGGGGCTACTAAGTATTAGACTACTTTTCCTTCTGGGGTTACTTGTGCTGGTCGACTGAGTTAACAAGGCCAAAGTCGTTGGTTCTCAGCCTACATGAGTCAGCTGGTTTTGTCCTATCCCAAAGCTACAGCACATATGGTTAACTCTGGTCACATCCTCTGCTTAGAAGAGCCAGTCAGCAAAAATGGACATCACACTTGGAGAAGAAAACCCAGAATCAGGATGACAAGTCAGTATGAGACTTCTGGATGGCTTCTTATATAAATCTGCTCTGTCTCTCATAATTTGTTATAATCTCAACTTCGACAGTTATAACAAACATTGCCTTTGGCTTGTTCCCTGTGCTTAGAACAACGGTTGTTAGACTTTCTGCCAAGGGACTTCAAAGCATTTCAAAAAGGCTTTTTCAGTCTCATACTTAGGTTTTCCCTGTATCACAGGCTTTGTCATCTAGGAAAGCCATTTGATTATGGATAAGACTAAAAACCCATCTTCCCCACCCCCTCACACTGCACACACATATACTAAAAGAAAATATGATACACTGTCATCAACCACTTGGTGGGTTGGATTCTCTTGAACCAAAGTCTTTTCCCAAGGCAGCTTCAACCACATTGAAGAGTTCAAAAGAGTAAGAAACAAATAAGGTGATGTTTTCTGCCCTTTTCATAGTTCAACTATATGTTAAAGTTCTTTCCAGCTGTAAGTCCCTTAAGGGCATAGGAACATAGAGACATAGATTTAAATTTGCAAATGACCTTACAGGTCATCTAGTCCAACCCCTCATTTTTTAATTGAGGAAACTAAGGCCCAGAGACACGCCATGGCTGGAAAGTGTCAGAGGCAGGATGTGAATACAAGTCTGCCAGGCTCCAAGTCCCTAATCTTTATCCACTAAAATACGTTATCTCTCAAGAGGGATACTGTCTTAGACATTTTTTTGTTTTTGCATCTCTTCCAGTGCTTAGCACAATCTATCAGAGTAGCACGTCTTAAGAAATGGTTGTTGACATGACTAATATGGAAATATTTTGCATGACTGCACATGCATAACCCATATCAAATTGCATGCTTTCTCAATGAGAGGGGAGGAGATGGAAGGTGGGACAGAATTTGGAACTCAACATTTTCAAAAAACAAATGTTAAAAATTGTTTTTACATGTAATTGGGAAAAATAAAAGATTTTTTAAAAAGAAATGGTTGTTGGTTGCCTAACTGAATGAGTGAATGATGCCTGTTGTTACTGTACTGTAGTCTGCTGCTTGCCTTTGAAGTGTTGAGTGAAGTCCATAAGCATTTATTAAGTGTCTATTATGTAGCAAGCACTACACTAAGAATTGGGGACAGAAAGAAAGAGAAGCAAAAAAGGAGACCCTGCTCCCAAGAAGCTCAATCTAGCGTGCAAGCAATTATGGACAAAATTCTTCTCCCTCTCCCTCTCCTTTTTCTCTCCCTCACTTCTCCCAAATAAATAGATATATGGAGATTATATATATAGCTTTATATGTGGTAAATCAGAGATAATCAGCAGAGGGAAAGCACTAGCATTAAGAGGGATCAGGAGAGGCTTCTTATAAACAATAGGGCTTTAGCTGAGACTTGAAGGGGAAGATGAGGTGGGAGAGAGTTCCAGGAATAGGGGAGAGTCAGTGAAAATGCACCATCAGCAGATTCCTTAAGTAAAGAATTGCAAAGAGGTCAGTAGATGTAAGTAATAACTCAAAACCAGTCCTTTAGAAATAGGCTCCTCACCCCAAAGATATTGTCAAACCAAGATTCTAGTTTATCTTAGTCTTGGACCTCCATTCTCATCTAAATTCATCAAGTTAGTACTAAGAGAAGGAAGACCTGAACAATCTAACCCTGGATATGTTCTATGGGTAGAGCAGATTATCAACTGAGATTACAGTTGTGGCTCCATAGGATGAATGATACAAAATTCAAATACTGGACTTTCACTGTAGTAACTGGTTTTGCCATAAGAAATTGAAAACACGACTTTTGATGTCTCTGGAATAAAATCTCTAAAACTTTTCTAGGAGGCAGAATAACACAGTGAAAGGAACATAAGTCTGGGAGTGAGAAAACTTGAGTTCAAGATCTGGCAGTGCCATTTATTTACTCTATGATCTTAGGCAATTCATTCCATCTCCTTAGCTTCAGTTTCCTCATCTGCAAAATGAGAAAAGTAGACTAGAAATTTTCTAAGATGTCTTCTGACTTTAAAGTCTTATCAATATACACAGAGATCAGGCAGGCTGAGCTGAAAGTGGGTGGTGTTAATATCCATATATCATATCTCAAAGACTGTTCAACAATTAAGTGTTGGAACTTCAAAGCAAGCGATTTTTAATAAGCTTCTATTTCACAGTTTCTGTCTACCAAGAACACTTTACCTCTAGGATTAAATAAATGTCACAGAAATAAAACAAACCTTTGAAAAAGCACATATTTAGAAGAGAGAAAGTCTTTTGATAAAGCATTAACAATAATCACCATAATTACATAACAAGTAATGTTTTGAACTGGAAGATTACTTTGTGAGAAACTCATTATATCATTTGATCCTCAATATGACTCTTTTGTGCAGATAGAATTAGTATCCCCATTTTATGGATGAAGAAACTTAAGCTTTGGAAAGGTTGTAATTTGCCCAAAGTTATAAGGCTATTCAAAGGTGGAACTGGGCTCAAACTCAGGTCTTTTGAATTATTTCAGAGTTCTTTCCACTGTACCAGGCTGCCTCTCATAAATTTTGTTTCTGCTCATATTTCATACCCATACCCATATTCTGAAAACACTTTTTCTGTCTTTAACCACACCATTGAGCCATATCATACTCTTCTCTTTTCTGAATCTGGTAGGATATTTATTCTTTACTCACTTGGTTGGGTGGTAGGCTAGGAGGGAAAAGTGCTATATGTGGACATATAGCATGAAAATGGCTGGAGAACATCAGGCTACAAATTGTAAAGACTCACCCATCCAAAGCCAAAAGATAAAGAGCTGTTCAATGAAGGGCCTGTCTAAAGGTAGAACCTAGAAGTACAAAATCATGATTTAAAGATGACCAGAGGACAGTAACGAGGGAGCGAGGGTTCAGGTTAGAAATAGTGAGGGCTCACCAAAGAGTTAGAGGAGCTCAAAATAGTGAGTTGATGCATTGGCCAAAGGAGAGGCTCACATCTACTCTTTACCCACCCTTCTAATTCCCCCATAAGGCAAAGAAAATCTCAGGGACTTTATGAAGCAAGTTACCCTATTTGTAGCAGAGAAAGGAGCAATTTTGATCCCAGCTAAAATGAAGAAGAGAAATCACAGATCCTTCCTTCTCCTAAGAACCTTACTAAATGAAGTCTCAGAGTAAATTTCCTGGATCCAATATTAATAACCAAGGGGAATTATAGGAATTGAAAGGAATTTCATCACTGATCAAATAGAAGGAAATGTCAAAGAGAATTGAAGCTCATAGTTCCAAAGACAGACAACCTGGATATTTCTACTGACTGGTTTAGTTGCAGCTGTGAATCTGACTCACAAAAGAGCTCAAATAACCTGGAGGCTATGGACTAGGGGCACAAAAAAAGAGCTATGGCTTCTACCTCACCGGGAAATGACACTAGCATCTATAATTCATTAGAGGAACAAGCAGATTGAAGAACCTTAGTAGAGTACTAATAGAAAAGAGTCAGATAGATGACATGACCAACCAGCTCATAATTTAGAACAGAAAACAGCTCAGAAATTATGTTAATAACTATGTAGGAAAATTACTTTGGATGGAACCAAGATGGTGGAGGAGAGGGAGCATTCTAGCCTAACCCTCCCAATATTCTCCTCTAAACAACTAAAATAATACATCAAATTCTGGAACAGCATTACCAAGAAAACGTCAGAGTAAGGCATTTTTCCATCCCAGGACAACTTAAGAAGTTGGAGGGGGAAGTCTAAAGTGGGTTCTGTCTAGGATTAAAGCAGCAACACCAGCTGTGGACTTTGAAGACAGTGGTGGCAACAGCGATAGTAGCAGTATTGGAAGGTCTTACCACCCAGGGATGGAAAGGAGATTGAACACTTGGTCAGAAAGAAATTATATGAGACCTGGTGCTGGTACTGGGCATAGAATTGAGTTCCATTTGGCAATTCCATTGCCCATCACCCAGTTCTGGGTTGCAACTCTGGGGCAGAGAAAAACACTTGCAGTTACAAGGGATCAAGGGCCCTAGTCACAGTTCCAGGGAGGAGAAAGAACAAGAGCCCTAGTTCCTAGTCACAGTTTCAGAGAGGAGAGGAATTCTAGCATTTGTGGTCCCAAAAGACCAGGGACTCTTCCTGGTTAAGGACCAGAACATAGATCAGGAGAGCAGTTACAACACCTCTCCCCAGATTATATCACCTTGTAAGCACTGAAAACTAACAGACACCCAGAACTAACTATGAAAACAACAGGGCAAAAAAACCTAAAGCTTGGAACAGTGAACCCCTGCCCTATACACACACACATACACACACACACACACACACACACACACACACACACACACACACACACATACACGTGAGCAAAACCTAAATCTAACATAAAGTTCAAAGTCAAGAAATAGGCTGGAAAAAATGAGAGAACAAAAAAAAACCTAACCATAAAAACCATCTATGATGACAGGAAAGCTCAAGACAAAAACTCAGAAAACAACAACATGAAAATATCTGTAAGCAAAATTTCAAAGAAAAATGCAGATTGGACCCAAATCCAACAAGAATTCTGAGGAGAGGTAAGGAGAAAAAAATCTTTAAATCAAATAAGAACAATAGAGGAAAAAATTGGGAAAAGAAATGAAAACAAAGCAAAAAAAATATGAAAAGAGAATTAACAAGTTGGTAATAAGAGGCACAAAAATACTGAAGAAACCTACTCCTTTAAAAGCAAAATTAGTCAAATGATAAAAGACACACAAAACCTCACTGAAGAAAATAATTCTTAGGGGTGGAGCCAAGATGGCGGAGTAGAAAGACACATATGCAGGCTCTCCCCACATAGCCCATAAAATACTTGTAGAGAGGGACTCTCAACAAATTTTGGAGCAGTAGAAGTGGAGGACAACAGAGTGGAGGAGATTTCCAGCCCAGGGCGACCGGAAAGGCCCACGGGAAACATCTGTTACACCGTGGAGCCCAGCCTAGCATGGCTCTGGGAGGAGGACATCTCGGAGGTGGAATCTCCAGTGACAGCAGCAGCGGGTTCCCAGATCCTTCAACCCACAGGTGCTGAAGGTCAGTGACAGGGTTTTTTCAGCTGGCCAGGAAGGGAGAAGGGCCTTCCTGTAGCTCTGGCCTCAGGCAGCAGCCACAGAGGCCACATCAGGCAGGAAGCAGCAGTTCCCACCCCAGCGCCTACAGCAGCCACATCCATTGTTGGATCGTAAAAACCGTGGGGGCACAGAGAAGCTGAATATTGCCTCATCCCTGTATAGAGGCCCTGAGGGAGCTGATCTTTATCTCACACTGAATGGCAGCAGAACTGGAGGCCAGGTGGCTGTGGAGAGGAAACTGCTAAGATTCTGGGCACAAAAGTCTCACCTACTCCCAGACCAGTGTACATGCTTGATTGTGCCACCTTGGAGGAACTGAAATCTTACAGATTGCCAGAGTATACCCTACTCTTGACAAAGAACCCAAAAGTCAAGTAACTGGTTGGGAAAATGCCCAAAAGGGGGGAAAAAATAAGACTATAGAAGGGTACTTTCTTGGTGAACAGATATCTTCTCCCATCCTTTCAGATGAGG